>NC_089681.1:52108848-52432809 GCF_031753505.1 Anomalospiza imberbis | reverse complement strand
TTCTGAAGGAGTTTGTGGAGAGAAGGTAGAATTCCAAGAATAATTAGATGCCTAGTACTGCCTAACCTCCATATTAGATGTCCAAATAAAAACACTGCTCCTCAAAATCTATGACCAGCTGCCAGTTGACCTCAAGTATCTCAAATTCCCAATATGTGAGCCATCTCCAGCAACGTTCCCAGTTTGGCTTGGCAAGGTTGGGTTGTCACGTATCAGTGTCACAGCTGTTGAAAGACACGGATTTGTGCCCCTTGGGCTGTGCCCTCCAAGGACAGAAGCCAGTAGGTTTAAAGACAATGGCAGTGTGCAGTACTTGGGCAAGTGGTTACTGCATAGGGAAGTGAGGACAGCTGTGTTGCAGGACTGTGGTTCATCTGGCCATTGGAGGGTGCCTTCAGGATCTGAGCAGGCTCCTGGGTCAGGGCAGGCTCAGCCAGCAGCCTCTGATGGTGGTGCAGTGGGTAATGGGATATGAATCCCCTTAAGCAAGGGAAAAAGGTGACACTGAGTTGCCATGAACAAAGAGCTGGATGCTCTGATGTCCCAGAGAAGATTCCTGAGCACTGGCAGTGGGTGGAAGCCTTGCCTGAGAGCCCTTGTACAGTTTGGTTTGTCATCTTCTTGTGGAGCATCCTCTATGAACTTATTTGTCCTCACAGTGTAATCCTCCCTTTTTGCTATATTGTCTTACCACTGTCTTACTGTCTTACTGTCAGCAGCAGTGGGGAAAAAACTAAAAATTGCATGACAGCACCCTGGCATGTAAATATGATCACTGAAACACAAATATTATGGAGGATTGAAGTGACTAAATGAGGGTGGTACTCTCAGTGCAATTGTCCCAAACACCTGCGCTTTCGTAAAGAAATCCGCAGAGGATTGTTGGTTGAGGTGCATAACTGCTGTAGCATCTTGCAATACATTTGCACTTATTGCCAATGTTCTCTGGAAAATCTCTGTATCACCAAAATCACCAAAATTCACTGTAGAGATCTTTGGGTCTCTAAAAATGTCATCCTCAGAATACTTCTAACAGCAACTTTTTACTGTGTTCCAGTCTGTTATCATTTGTGTTTTAGTAATTAGGTATTAAATCAGTCTAGGAAATTAATATTGGTCAAACTGATACTGTTTTGTATTAGATTTCTTTTCATTTTTCCTAAGCAAGAGATAATGGTAGTGTGAAAGTTAAGCCAGAGTTGTACTAATTATGTAAATCTCAAAAACATGAGTTCAAAATTAAAATTTAAAGGAGCCTCCTTTAGCTTCAAGACAGAGAAAAGTTTGGCCAAATATTATTCATACCTAACGGAGATTTACTCAGCTGTAATTAAAATAACTAATGTACTTCGATCTAAGCCAAAGTTTGTTGTAATGACTTAAATATGTGGGATCATGTCTTGCTGATATGTTCACAATAATTTCATTACAAGATGGCCAGGATATGCTACCATGAGGTGGCTACATAGAAATGTGTTCACATATGAGCAGACAAGCTGTAAATAAAAACGTTCATTCCTTCTGGGAGTCACTGTAAAATGCTTTAAAAAAATAAATAAAATTTACTCATTTTCTGAAGATTCATTACACTTGTCTGGAAAGAGTACAGTTTTCTGTAACTAAGGAACAGTTGACATACACAAGGAAACGTGGTATAATAATAAAGGAGAATACTGCTTCTCCCAGTGTCTGAGGAGAGCAGAAACCCAGAGAGCTGTTCTACTACTGTCATGGCAGGCTGTCTCACTCCCAGTGTTTGTGTTGGGCAGCAGCGGAGGGTCAGGGAGTGAAATATCCATATTACACTGCTGGAAACTCTGCTCCTGTTGACAGTGAAGCAGAGCCGAGCTTCCAGGGGAGGGCATGCGTGTCTCTCGTGGGACGTCGAGGTGGAGCAGGCTGGTCTGTCTATCTCACCAGTGCTGGGCAGCAGGCAGGAGCTGCATGTCTCACTGCAGGGTGCGCGGTGCAGTGTTTCTGTACTGGAGCCAAGGTGGGGTGGTGTTTAGGTTTTAATACCCCAGCGTTTGGGTGTGGCTCAGCACACACCTGAAGTGATGCTGATGCAACTGTGCGTGCCTGAGCGTTCTCAGACATCCATACAGACAGAGCTGTCCATTACGCAGAGAGATCAAATGTTGCCGTGGTGGTGTTTGAACACAAACATGGTTATTTTAGCACGTGTTTGCGGGGTTGCATCACTTACATGTGGCAAAAAGCCCTGAATGTGCTCCAGGGGTTGTCCCCAGCAAATGGCCCTGAAACATTTGTAGCAGGATTTTCTGTCATCTATTACACAAACCCCATGCTTGTATGAAATCAGTCAGTTTAGTCCTTCTTTGAAGTGTCACCAGCACTTCAGAGGATGCATGCTGATGCTGTGTGTTGTTGCTGTTCTTTCCCAACTTCCTTTCTCTTTCTGCTATTTAATAATTTTCTATGAAAAATTCCTAGTGAATAGCTTTTAATTCAGAGGAATATGTGCTGTAACAAAATCAGCTGCTTTTTTTCATGAGGAAATGTTGATATTTGCCAATGGCCAATGTGGAAATTCTTCACTTTAACGTGTGGAAAAAAAAAAAAAGAAAATACCTAAGCTTTGGTAACTTCAAACTAAATAGTTTTATTTTTGATTTCTTGAGCTGTACAGTGGCATTTCATCCTTCTTGCCAACTGTTGTAAAAGTTCCTTTGGCAACTTGAATTTCAATCTGAATTTTTTAACACTGGCAATCAAGAATAGAATCAGACTTCCACTTTCACGAGCTTTCATATTAAATATTTTTAGTATGTTGTAGATTAAGAAAAGGTCTGAATTTATCTGACTGGAAAATAGCTTGGGCTACTGACTGTACTGAAAACAGATGTGTTTCATTCCAGAAGTATATATCTGTAAGTTTATAGGGCTGGTTTTTTTGTTTGGTTGTTTTTTTTTTTTTTTTTTTTTTTTTTTTTTTTTTTTTTTTTTTTGTGTGTGTGTTTTTTGTTTACACTGTATGCCAGGGTTTTAGTTAGGATGCTGGAGTGCAACACCAAATACACATTTTCCTCCTCGTTACTAGGTAAACGCTTTTTGAATTCTAATAATCCTACAAAATTCACAGAAGTATGTTTTTTTTTTGACACCTCACTTTATTATACACTAACACATCATGTTGGAATCTGAATTATTTCTTTGTAAACACAGTTATACTTTAGTCTTACAGACCAGTAGCAAAGTATTATGTATGAGAAAATGGAAAACGGGAAAATATTAAAAAACAAGACTAAATTTTAAGGTGTTTTAGATTTATGTTAAGTATGTGAAACAGCCATATACAGACATATACAGCCATATACAAACAGACATATACATTTGATTCTGATTGTGATATAGAGGTAATGCTGTATGAAGCAAAATCTTTCCTTTTCCAGTGTCCAAAATATGCCATACTGGAGCTGTAGAAGGAAAAGTGTTTTCTTATAAATCTAAGTCTAGATGACAAAATGGATTTGGTATAGTTTTCCCTCTCAGCATACCAGTAAGACTCTTAACTGTACAGAGGGCTAAGAAAAGATTGTCTGCTTTAACTGTATTTATGTGACCAATATATGTTTTTTACTTCTGTTTGTACACAACTTTGTATATGCATATATGCTGCTAAACTGAAACATGCCTATTCATGTCTCCATACAGTTTCAAAAGCAAGGTTTGTTTCTTATTTCATAACAGTATTTTTGAGGTTATCCAAAAGTAAAACCAATCGACATGAGTGAATATGCTTCAGTTTCTTTCATATTAAAAAAGTACTCAATCTCTCCTTATCCTAAAAATAATTGTATTAAGAAATTTTAGGATTTTTTTTCTGTGGAGTCTTTCCAGTTTATTCATAACAAGAGTAATGACAATGAGATTATGCTAATTGCAGATTAGACTTTACTTCAGTGATGTCAGTGCAGTGACTTAGAGGACATTCAGAGGTCACATAGCAAAACAGGTTTTCTTCTTGCTTTCCCCACTTGAATCTCCATGTATGACAGATAAAAATTAATTCTTTGATTGTTTTTCTTTATGGAGAGATAGACAGACATAACTCAGATTGGACCCAAGCTCAGGCTATGGGGACTTTTGAAGACTGAAATTTCTAGTTCTCTTTAACATTCAACAAAAGCTACAAAGTGCAGGATCACAGGGATGTTTTTGCTCACACTCCACAGCAAAGACCTGAAACTACTTGTTGGAAAGTTGTAAAGTGAAAAGGAATATCTTCACATTTTATATACGGCATAGTCTCCACATTTTATGCCTCTTAATCATCCCTTTGCTCATTTGGGAGGTTTGGTTCTTTGTTGTTTGTTTTTGATGTTTTGTCTGCAAAGGCAACACCAGTGACCATTTAAAAATCATGAAACCATTTTAAAACTATGAAAACAGCAAGCTATTCTGCTACACTTCCTTGCTTTGCAGAATGCTGAAACTATACTCTGTAAAACATGGTAGTACATACATTCCAATCAATCTTACATACCCTTTCCATATTGTTACTCACTCTACATGTTGACTTTCTAGTTCCACACCTAGGTTTCCTACCACAGGGAAAAGTATTTAAAAGTGGTCCAGTAGCAACCCTTTCTAAAAAGCAGCTACAAGAAGAGGTGTAAATGGTGCAGCCTTCTATTCTAGTCCCTAGTGATTCTTGCAAGACTTGTCTGAGTTTGTTGTCCCTCCTTCTGTCCAGGGGATGTTTCTAAATCCTTCTACCAGAAAGGCAGATGTGTGAGAAATCCCAGCTGAATTGCAGTGATGTCTCATATACCACTACAGAGGCCTCTTGGATCCTGAAATGCTGCTTGGACAACAATTGAGCTACATGTGTGCAGAGCATAGATGCCAAATTCAGCCTCAGTGTTGAAGCAGTTTTACTACATTTGGCTGCTGGGTTCCCATAATTTTTGCTGTACGTGAAAGAATGAAACTACTGATCCTTTTATATCTACACCAGTGGACAAAATGCCAGACATATAAGATCTAGTTGGACACAAGCATTACTTAGCCAAGGTCTTGCAGTGAATGCTTGGCAATTGGTTAGCCTTTGACAAAACCTTGATAAAATCCCAGAGGACTGTAGAGAAGAACTCGAGTATTTATCTTAAAAGACTGCACATACTTTCTTTTGGGTAGTTTTTAATGTGTGGATTAAATAAGTTCATCTATGACAAACTTGATTCATCATTACACAGTCGTTCTTACTGTAAGTTCCAGGTACTAGAATAGATAAATTGTGTTTTGAGATAATTTATTTATTCAGAAGCAAGCAGATAAAACTTACAGTCTTTGAAAGTATCTGATATGACAAGAAAATTTTGAAGGATATTTTCTGCAGTGGAGATAGTTGGAATTTACAGATAACTATCATGTGTTTAAGAGGGCATGCATCTGGTTACCTTCATACATTCAGTTGCATCTCTGAGGAAAAAAAAAATGATCCCTTTAGTCAGGGAATACACTGGTTTCCTTTTACCCCACTGGCATTCTTGTGGGATTAGTGTATATAAAAGTAAATTTTAAAAGAAAAATAACCAAATGTAGAAAAATACACTGATCGCTGAGCTGACATTGGCCCTTAGGAATGCAATCAAGGGCTTTTGATATGTGGATCTGTGGAAACATTACTTCAGAGCCTCAGCAGATATTGAGAAAATAGATGTGAACATAAAGGAATGAAACAGAGAGTGAATAGATCTTTGTACTTCTGTATAAAGACATAAGCTGTCTGTATTTTGTAGTGGTAGTGGTGCCCTCTCCCAAAGGGACTGTAGCAGAACTGGAAAAGAGTTTAGAGATGGTTGACAGGGATAACTAAAGTACATGCAGCAGAGTCTGAGGAACAGCTAAGCATGATGGGGCTCTAGCTGAGAAAATATGCACATGGAAGACTGCATGATTGAGAGATAAAAACTGATGGGTGATGGGGAAAGGATGGATAATGACCAGTTTCTCTTTTTCTCATAATGTGAGAACTGGGAAGCAAAAGGATGTTCTTCATAGAGTGAGCCATTGACCTGTGGCAATACACACATTGTGTGTGCTGGAAATTCACATGATTGAGAAAGGCACAGGGGAAGTTCACATGAGAGATGTTTACTGAAAAGATCTGGTTCAAGCAATCTGAAAAAGATTAAAGACTTGGAGGGAGTGTTAATCTTCTTGTATGCTTACTCTGGACAACTGTTTACACTGCTGCTGATTACTTGGTGATAATGGACTTTTGGTTTGTACAGGTATCAATACAGATGTTCTTAGCTTCTCTTATGTTCACAGTTTCTAATGTTTTCACAGTGGGCTGCAGGATGATGGATATTTCAGATTATGAGTTAGTTCCATGCCTGGCTTGGTTTTTTCCCATTTTGACATGTCACTCTTTTTAGTTTCCTTTTCATGAGTTTTAGTTTTCTCAGAAATGGATTTTTTTCTACCTACTTAAAAATAATTATGAAAATTTTAAGGTAAACGTTCTCCCTTTTATTCTAGGGTTAGTTAAATCCATATAATTAAAAAAGTCAATAAATTTCTTCATCCAAGATTTGTGTATTAACGTGCAACTCTTATCTTTCCTTTCCTCCCTTTGTTGTATCAACCATTCATTTTGTTCACAGAAGCAATTTAAGATTTCATAGTGTCATTGCCTGGTATGGATTCTATCTTTTATCCTGTAAGTGTCTGGACAGTTGCCACTAAATGCCTGGCCCATGGTACCAACCATCCTAAGAGGGAAGAGCATCACTGTTCATCCATTACACAACAATACATTTATCTGAAAGTCAGCTTACAGGCATGGGCTCGATTTACTGTTATGTTGGCCACTTTTTTCCATTATGAGAAACAGAGTATTAGGGTCAAAATAGACTGTTTGATTCCCTCTGCAGTCATTGTCCAAAAACTGCAACTATTACTTTAATATGGAAATATGATTGTTCATTTATGGTCCTGAGCTGTAGCCTTGTAAGGAAATTTATAGGTAACATTTTCAAGTTGAATGTGGTGGATTATTTCTGAAAAATTGCTTTGTCTGATCTACCTAGAACCCAACAGACTGTATTACAGCTATGTTTTTACACACAGAGATATTAAGAGAGGAGAACTATTGGGTATGCATACATGGAATTGATATAATAGTGATAATACAGATGTAGTTGTTTTTTTCCTGGTTTGTGGGATGTTCTGATGAAAGGCTTTTGTGTAGCTTTTGAAAGAAAACACTAGTGGTGTCACTTAGGAGTTCAGTGTTTCACTGAGCCTCACTCTTCCTTAGTAGAAGCCTTTTGTGAAATATTGAGCAATGCTGTGATTTCTTCTCATGATGAAATCTAGTATTTCTGTAAGCACAGTTGAGTTCTTTGTTGTCTAGATTACATGTGTATTTATAGACCACTCTCATGGTTTAACCCTGGCAGGCAGCTAAGCTGCACCCAGCCACGCACTGACTTCCCCACTGTGGCATGGGGCAGAAAGAAGAATAAAAGTGAGAAAACTTGTGGGTTGAGATAGTTTCACGGTAAAGCAAAAGCAATGTGCACAAGAAAAACAAACAAGGAATTCATTAAAACGGGCAGTCAGGTGTTCAGTCACCTTCAGGAAAACAGGGTTCCATCACATGAAACTGTGACTTGGGCAGAAACACTTAAACTCCAAACTCTTCATCCCTCTTCCCCCAGCTCCATATGTTGAGCATGACACCATACAGTGTGGATGGCCACTTTGGTCAGTTCTGGTCAGCTGCCATGGCTGTCCCCCCCTCCAGCTCCTTGTGTACCCCCAGACTTCTTGCAACTGGACTGAAAAGTAAATTAAAGTTACCATCAGCCAAAGCTGATACAGCCCAAGATGATGATTCCTCTATTCCCATGACAGAACGTTTCCAGTAAACCTTTGTCAGAAGGCTGTTCCTCTGAAATACTCACCTCAATTTAATTGAAAACTAGGTTTCCTGCACTGTCTAAAATTTCCTTCTAAACATTTTCTCTGATTTCCATAAAAATTTCCAAGGTTTGGTAGGCCTTACCATTTTCTATGGTAACTACCTGGACACTCCTGTGCATGTAGTCTGTACCTGACTATCAACTGTGTTTTAGTTTTTACCAATTTGCCAAGCATGTGAGTCAGATTTATTGGTCTGTGGTTCTCTTACTTCCTGCAACCTCTTTCTCTGCAGAATTTTACAGAATATACAACATAGTTAGACTCTTAGGAAGTTTGTATTTTTTCTTAGAAAAACACTCAATTCTGGTGAAAGGAAAAAAAAATTATGGAAAGCTATCAGGCTGTCTTCCATTTGCCCACAGGAACAAGCATTTTGAAGGTTTTTCTTTTTTTTTCAGAGAGAAGAAAGTGTCATGGCTCAGGTGGCATTCAGGCATCAGAGAATGTTCTCAAACACCAGGAAACTTTTAGAACCAAATGTCTTAGAGAAGTAATTTACTTTTCCATCTTTCTGCTTCCCTGAAGCATCTCTGATAAAGGGAGGCAATGATGCTATGCCCTTGCATAGGTTACTTCAGCTCTATGTTGAAAGAGGGCTTAACATTTTTGGATGCAAAGCTGAAGTTGAAATGCCAATGCATTTCAACTCAGGGACTCTTTAACTGGGTCATGAGCTCCTTTATGTCATGCTAGAGATACTGATGTTAAACTATTTGCAAAGCTTCTTTCTGAGCTGAAGCAACCTCTAGAGCTTCTGGGAGAAGTTCTGCCAATGGTAGAAATTCATACCGCAGCTTCCAGTCCCTTGGGAAAACATCATGGCATAGGGTTTGGTTTGCCATAGTTGTATGAGCCCTATTTGCATAGTTTTCTAGCCTTCCTCTCTCGCTCTACCCTGCACCACATTTGTTTACTGCTTATGAACATATGTCGGTAGGTATTCAAGAGAGAAAAATATTCTCCTCCTAGTAAATATAGATTTTTTTTTTGAAAATGTTGTTCACCTCTATAGCACATGCCCTACTGCCATCTCCCATTTTTTGGGAGATGTTTGGCCTCTCTGTTGTTGAAGGAACTTACTACAGGATAATTGCCTGCTCTTTTTTATGGCAGCGATAGAGGAATGAAGAAACTAAGTTGCAAGCACTATTTCTAACAGACAATAATGACTGAATTAATTTGAATTCAAAATAAGTATTATCTGGTAGTGGTGAACGTGGAGAGGCTAGTTCCACAAGAAAAGAACTGGAACTCTGCATTAAAATTCTCAAATCCTCTTGTGAAAGAACAGCTCTGACTTAAAATTTCTCAGTTCATAGGCAGTAGTATCTGAGATCATGTTTGTCTCCTGTATTTAGCTTGGTGAAACCACCTGTCAAGTTATGAAGCAGACATCAAGTAGCTGTTATTTGCTTTGAAAGCTTATGAGTATCATCTGGAAAAAAATGAATGGCCAAGTCCTGAGTCTTGTCTGAAGAAATATTTTATTAAGAAAATGGGTAAATTGCCTGTGTAAACTTGCAACTCAGAGATTATGAGTAGCTTGAACGATGGTATTGTCTATTGATGCAGAGGATACAGCTCAGTTCTAGTAGAATTCTGGGCATGAAAACTTCTAGGAAAAACAGGAAATCCTGCAAGAAGTTAGAGTAAGGAGACATTTATTATGCTATGCAGCACTTTTATGTTTTCATTTCTAAATATTTTTTTTTAAATTACTCATAGCATTTTTGACTGTTTATTCAAGTCTGGTTGGCACTCCTATGAAGTGCCTATCACTAGAATAACTTTTTTTCCTTCTTAGAACTCTGTAGTATTTTTAAAAGAGAGAGAAGAAAAAAGAGAAATGTGAGGAAATAGGTTAGTGTATGTATAGTACAACTGAACCTACATTTTGTGTGCAGATACACAGCCTGGAAAAATGTATCTTATTTTACTTTTCAAAGTAAGGTAAAATTTTCAGTTAAATGCATATCTTGTGATAAACTGTTGGAAATTCATGTGGCTCTATCATCTATGTAATATTCCAGTTTGAAATGCAAATAAATGCATCATAGTACAAAGACCTGTTTGAAATTAAGGAAACAATCTTTTTTGTAAATTTATTTGAAAATTTTTCTGTTGGTCACAGTTGTACATTGTGACATTTGGCTACACATGGGAATAAGGGATACGTTCAGGAAAGCATGGACAAAACTGTTCAACCATTGCAAAGCTTTTGTTGAAAATTCTGAAACGAACTTGTAATTCTATGGTCTGGATTTCAGCATGGCTAATTGAACACACACATTTAAACATAGCTAAAATAATTGCATGAAGGTTTGAGCTGTTTATGCATATGCATTTTGAGGTTTTGGTCTGGATAGCTACAGAATAGATGATAGCATTTGTTGCTTGATATTTTTGTCTTGCTGCTGGAAATCCAGTGAGTAAACCAAGAGGGTTTGTATTTTTGCAGTGCTGTCTGCCCACTTTTAAGGCTTTGGTAAGCTGGCATCCTCTGGGTAGAAGATGATTTTAAATATAAGATAGTCTTTGGGGGGAAAGGGAGATATTAATGCATTTTCTATTAAGCTAAATATAGATGTACTGCTAAGTGTGCAGTTGAAAGATGACATCGCTTTCAGTAGCACTTTTTTAACCATTCAAACAATTCCTGGCAGCTTCAGGATGATTTAAGAATTATCTTTTTTGAGTCTACTTAAGGTGTTCATGTAAGACTTAGTCTTAATAGGAGCTGATATGCAGATACTTTGCTTGGTGGATCAATGACTTGACATTGCACAATATAATTGCACAGTGTACAAGGCACACCATTATCAAATTTTATTCTTAGAATAGTCCTTCCAAAAAATTGCCTTATTTTGTGCATTGTTGATAGCTTTATCCCATTGCTTCAGCACTCAAGAGGCCAAACTTCTCAGCACAGCTGCATTGTGCATGTAGAAATACAATGGATCTTTTACATCTGGGAAACATTGTTTAATAATAGGTATAACTGCCACTGGCAAACATTTAGCATCGTTCTTACAGAACCTGAAAGTGGAAGGCATTGTCTGTCTTCACATCCAAAAGTGCATGAGGAGTTGAAAACGATGAGATTATGCCTACCTGTAAGGAGAACTAGAGAAAATTAGCCATTAGAGGCATCTAAAAGTATTTGGCTTCCACTGACTTGCAAGCTGTGTGCTCTAAGGCTGGGTTGCATCAAGTATCGATACCCTAAGAGTGAAGCACTCAGCCTTATTTTGTGAACCTTTTATGCAGCACTGAGAACCCTTCAGTCCCTGTCCACATGCTCAAAGATGTGTATAAGTGCTTTCTAGGACAGGGCTAAATTGCTTTATGCCTTGCAAATGTAACACTGTAGTCATCTGGAAATCTCAGCTGAGTTTAGAACTCATAATTGAACCCTTTTTTCATCTTGCGTGGTCATCAGGAGTTGTCCTGCTGTGTTAAGCGTCAATTAGTGTGCAATAGTAGCAGTGAATTCAGGAAATGGAACTGGCCCACATTCTTTGGTGTTGCTGACTGCCCATACTGAAATACAAAGTTTTCCTGTCCAATGAAGGATGGATATCTCAGTGCTTGTTTAATTCTTGTAAACTTTCCTTGGTGTGTAAATTTAAATGAGTGAAGTTGTGTTTGACACTTGTGGACAGAGTGGCTGATGTTCATGCTGAACTTCGTGATGACATTTTCCTCATTATTGTCTGGAACCAACTATATTTTTATTGCCTCTGGACCTTTGGCAGAAACCAACTTCAAATCAGAACTCTTTTCTTGCATTTATATAATTTAGGTAGTTGTGGTATCTTGGAACACTTAAACCAGAGCTGGCCAAGGGTGGGATTTCTTTTATATGGGAAATTATGATGATTTTTTTTTTTTTCTTGCAGATTATATTACTCCAAAACTTCCATATTTTTCCAGAAGACATGTATTGTGAATTAAATGTTTTCTTAATTTCCCACCTCCAGCTGCGCCAATCTATCGTTCAGATGATGTTGGCAGATTCCTACTTGGAATCATGGAGCAGGAGATTTGTCTCTGGACCCTGGTTCCAGCTGGGCTCTGGGGTGATGTTAGGTTTCCTGATGGAAAGTCAAGAAGTTAAGATCAGTTGCTAGCTGAAACAAGTTCTTTGGGACTGAGTCTGTGTGTGCTGCAAAAGTTTGAGCTCTTTAGTTTTATGATTGTCACTTACTGATGAAGAGGCTTATGGAAAAATGTCCTGAATGGCTGAAATAGAGTATTTTTATTAGGTGAAGTGTCACTAGTTCAGGAGATAAATGCACATTAATATTAATCATTCACTGTGTGCTATCAGTGATTGTTATATGAAAAATGACTTTTGCTTTGGTATTTCATCTACTGTGATCTGAATAGAAAGTATTGTGTAAAAAAAATCCCGAACATAGCTATTCAAGAAGAATTGAGAGTGTTATAATAGTTTGGAGTACAACATATGGCTATAGAGATGTTGGAAATATCCCCAGATGAACAAACTTCAGGAAAATGCAAAACTAAGGTTACATTTTAAAAAATACCTATGAAAAGTAATAAAAACTTCAAATAAGACACTGAAGCACTTAAATATGCCATTTAGGTGAAGCCATGCAGTGTATGTATGATTGTGATGATGGAATTACACTGTTTGAATAATAAACAATCTTAAATTAATTTTTAAATTCCATTTTCCTCCTCTATTCTTCCTTTTCTGATAACATTACAGCATTCAAATGGATATAGACCCTTTGAACTTACCAGCTTTGCATAGAGATACATTTATAAAAAATTTTAAGATAAATTGTTAGCAGTATTATTCCCTTTCTTAGAGATTCAACAAATTCTTTGTCATGCCCCATAAATAGATCAGAATGGGAAAAAAAAGCAGTGTGGTATGAAAATGCACCTTGCAAACAGTTGCCATATGATATGATGTAATGTATCAATCATGTATCATAGCAATCTTATCATATCCTTTGTAATAGCCTAAGGTTCATGGCCATGTAAGACCTAATACATGTGATTTTTAAGCAGGTCTCAGGGACAACTGGCCATTCAGTTATTCCATGTCCCATTAGCACATCCTTGTGGTAGAAGCTCTGAGGAAGTTCCAGGTGTACAAAAAATTTCTGACATACTCTTGCTGTTTTACGGAAGAGGGTAGCAAAAAAGATCAGAGGACTACCTATATAGACATGAATGCACAAGAATTTTTCATTGTTGTTGGAAACAATGTGAGTAGCATGCTCCAGCTTTGTGTTTGTCAATCACGTGTCAAGAGGTGCATGTGTGTGTTGGAGGCAGCAGTCCAATTAGAATACATTCAAATAGTTGTACTGAGGTTACATGCCTGTGGCTGGGGGGGACATGCCATTACTAATCCAGCTCTTGGCTGGATTACCTTTGAAAAATAAGAAATTGATTCCTCTTCCACGCTTGAAAAGCTTTTGGCCCTCTTGAGTCCAGTTTAATGTTGCATCTGGGCTGAAGAGAAAGAGGGTAATGAAGCCTTTGCATCCTGTCTGGCTTCCTGCAGGCTTGATCAGAGGGGAGAAAGCCTTTTGCCAGGAGCTTTGAGACATGCTGGGGTACATTTCTAGAGCTACATGCCAGGTTTTGGTCCCACTGGGTACTATTAGAAATGACACCTGCAGTGACACCTGAAAGCAAGCCCACTTTACTCAGTCCTTCAGCCCAGTTCTGAGACAAATGTTCTCTCTCCTTTCTATCCTCCATAGTTTTGTCAGAAGTTGTTGGTGGAGTGAAATCAGAACCCAGTGCTTAAGCTCTAAACTGAGTTGTTTTGCCATGAGATTTTTCTTTTTTTAGTCTTGTTGGACATACAGAAGCCTATACATTTAGGACATGAATGAAGGAATTGATATTGTGAATTTTGGTATTCAGCTGGGGCAATGTTCTCTTGCACGTCTGTTCTGTCCACACAGCTTTCTGAACAATATATGTCTCATTCTGTGTGGGGTGTTCAGCTTCCATTCATGTCCCAAGGATTTTTACATTAGGGCAACTGAACAGATGAGGTATGTTTTAGCAAAGGAATTGTAAAATTGAGAGTGAATTAGAATTTTAAAAAATCCAAGGAAGAAAAAAAAAAATCTTTCTCCCTCATTGTAAGAAGCTCTGTTTTATTTCAGCTGTCTCTTTTCTTACCATCTCAATTCTGTATGCATATGGTTAATTTTTCCTTTATGCCATTTAGAACCAATTTTCCAGTAGAAAGAGAAAAATGTAAGTAAAAACATAGTTAAGTGGGTTTACCTAAACCCCACTATGAATTGAAACTCATCCCTTTTCCAAATCTGTCACTTCTTCTTCCTTAACATAAATTACGTATTCAGTAATTCACTTATTTTAGCACTCCCATTTCTCCCAGGTTGTTGATGTAGCTCCAAACTTTTGAAATCCGGGTCATAATATTTCTTACTTTTCTCCAAATACTTCTAGTTTCCAGTTTCTAGTTTCTGCTGGCACAGATGAATGTGGTGCAAGCTAAGTGCTCCTGCTCAGTAGAATCTGATGGTGGTCCTGTCCCACTGATGGCTGTGAAGGGAGTGGCCCTTGAGGAATGCTGTAACCTGCTCTGAACATACTCAGCTGCCTTTCAGATGTGTGTTTATCCTGCCATGTTTACCAGTACACTGAGAAACTATTTATTATCCTGAGTGTTAATAGTCCTTTACATTTTTTTCCTAGCTTTGTGCAGAAGGAGATTTTTTTTCAACATTTCAATATTTGAAGAAATATATTTTTGGCTTTTCTACAGTTCTTAAAAGGATGACAGCTGTAAAAGATCTTTTTTAAAGAAATGGTTTGCTCAATTTAAATTCAAAGATGTTGATTTTCAAACTTGTAAGAAGTGAAGTCTAAAACTGAGATATATTTTGAAGTGATAAAGAAATACTGAAAGATAGTCTTGACAGTTTGGAAATTGAATGTGCATTGACTAATTGTGTTGCGTTTTTTCACGTTTGGATGCTGACTTAGACCACTCTATCAAAAAATTTCAAATCCACTTCCACATGAAAAATTTGTTGCTTGATATCTATTAACTCCCAAGCACTGAGAAGAGTTTGTAACTTAGAGCTTCATAAATCACCAGACTGTCTTTGAAATCTGTATATTTGGACACACTTCTAAAGTCCACAAAATTTGTATTGTCAAACTGTCTTTCTCCAGCTCTGAGACAGTTTTTTTTAGTTATATTTAGTTGTATTCTGAGGGTATGGTGCTTGTTATACCATAAGCCTGGGGTCTGGTAATGAAGAAGAGAAGCATCAAATATTGAAGCTTGCAAAAGAATTGTAAAATCCAGCAGTCCTTGGACTACTTTATGTATGACATCACATCAAACAAATTGTATAATAATATGTAGCTTGTCATCTGTTCTTCTAAAGCTTTTGAAAATATTATATATTTTATTGTTTCTGCTTTTATAGTGCTTAGAAGTTGTTGTCCCAAGACAGAAGAAAAAAAAGTGGCCCAATGATTTTAATATCCAGTCTTTTTGATGTAATGCTCTGGCACACAGGTTGTCTCTTTCCTGTGTGAACTCTGATGACCAGTGAATAGATCATACAAAGAGTGTATCTAGCAAATGTATCTTCCTTTTCGGACTGCTGAAAATTCATCCATGGGCTCATTCGTACCATTTTAATTATTTTTGTAAAAATTATTTACTGTATTTAAAAAAAGAACAGGGAAGTTTGTTACAGACATTTGGTATTCAAAATCTGCACTCAGGATAGTGTTATGACAAAAATTTGGAGTCTGATGGAGGGAGATAGACTATTACTTTCTAAAATTGTTGAATCATGCTTATCTCGTTCTTTGCTTTATAAACTACGGTTTAGGCCATTGATGACCCATGCTTGAACTATAAAAAAATCTAAAATTAAAATCTGGTTTATTGGCTAGATACAGAATGTAAACCATCATCTTCTTTCTAGTATTTGCGCATAACAGTTTCTTGCAGAATAAGTATGAGCAAAACAGGCTGCGTGTAGAGTGAGCATTTCCTAAGTATATTCTGCTAGTTCTGCCCTCCATAGCCTTAGATGAGAATTTACAGCCTTGGATAAGAATTTCAGTAGTGCTGTTTTTTAATCTGTAAACTAAAAAAATTAACCTCAAATGCATGGAGCAGGTGGTATAAAATCTAGGTATAAAAAGCTTTGGAAATAGAACTGTTACTGCAGATAGGTCAGGTAGGGTGATATTTAATGTTGTCTTTTATCAGCAATTTAATTTTGTCTTGAAGATGCATATTTCCTGAAATGCTGATGGTTTACTTTATTTATTCATACCTTGCAATTTCGGCTGCCTGTGATTAAGCCGAGTGTTTCCTAGAGGATTTATAAGGCATTTCTAAATCTTCATCAAACATTTTCTGTTGGCTTTTGAATAGACATCCAGTAAATCACAGAGGAACTATGACCAAATGTGTCTGGCACAGGGTTCTTTAGTGTATACTGAAAATTATGTTTAAAACTTCTGGAGGAAGAGGGCAGTTGGCACAAAGCAAAGCATTCATTGGAAGTATGTCTATACTCCTGACCCAGACCGAGATCTGTGTCTTGTTATGCCCTCTGCCATGTAATAATATTGTAAAGAGTAATAAGATGAACAGGTTTTTATGTTCTCAAAAATAGAAGTATCATTCATGTTTTGTCTAAATACCAGGTAATGTGTTGGTAAGCATTGTGATCTTATTTATGTAAAATTGCTCTCTGGAGTCTTAAAAAAACTTAAAAAACTTTTTTCTTTAATTAAAAAAATAAAAATAAAAATTTTGCAATAGCAGTCGTTGTGGTTTGTGATTAAAGAGTACTGAAAGAAACGATAATTAAAGTCTGATTTTTACTGTAATGTTGACCATAGGGAACAATCATGATTAATGTGGAACTGTCTAGTAGAAATATCCTTGGTCAGGATATTTTTATGGTTTTATACTGAAAATCTTTAAACAATGTTCAGAAATTCACCTATTATATGCATGTATATTTTGTCTTTTAGGGCATACAGGACGATTATTGAAATCTCTGTGTTTCACCAGTCTATCATTTCTGCTGCTGCACATCATCTTTCAGATTACAATAAACAGTCTTGAAGCTGCAAAAACTATTGAACCTGGTTTTAACTGTGAGTAAAACATTTTAGATTTTATTAGCATTTTAAATGTCCAAATGCTTCAATGGTTTGAAAGGCGAAGAGTTGATAAGAAGGCACTTAGCTTTGTGCTCCTGTGGGTTTGCAGCTTGCTCTTGTTTTCTAGTTTTTTACCTTAAAATTTACTGTTAGTAAGGTAGGAAGACTAGAAAGGCTTAAGAAACAAAAGAAATTTATATATAACTATTATATGTGTAGATATATATATATATATATATATATATATATATATATATATATATAAAAAAAACTATTTTTTTTCCCACCAGAGATGCATTTTCTTTGAGTTTACCACTGACTATTGTTATGACTTCATCTTTTAGGCTTTCTCAAAATTACCTCAGAACCTGAGGAAACTACTAATTTCTGTCATTAGATAATAATTCAGTGAATTAAGAGTAAAAAGAAATAAAGTAACAAACCTCCCTCTATCCATGTATTATGCCTCTCTCTGGCATAACTCTCTTTAGTTTTTAATTTAATTTAACTTTAAATATTGATTCCAAAACTTCTATTTCTGAACAATATTTGTCTCTTTCTTTCCTGTGTTGTATGGGAGGAAGGATATTCAATTTTTTATTTATGTGCAAGCTCGACTTAAAATATATTGCATGACATTTTGTATCTTCCTCTCTCAGGAAATGTTGTTCAATACTTCAGAAAGCAAACATTCTTTATTGTGCTGAAGTTAATTAAAATATCTATCCTGTGATTTATATATGTAACCTCCAGGTAGAACTATTTGTACTTGTCTTACCATGCTTACATTTAACATTTAAACCTGTCAACTTATCTTTGATAAATGTCCATTTAATTTATCACAAAGTATGCTGCTGCCACTTGAGTAAACAGCTGCACTACAGTTCAACACAAGAAACCTTATGTGATGTAAAGGATTTGACTTAAATAATAAAATTCTAAGAAAGCTTGAAGTGAGCATTACCATTTCACCTTTAGCTTAAACCATTTCCTAAAGTAAAAGGCATAATTGTGTTCATGAAATGCCAGCTTCACCTGGAATATCTTGGGCTCTGTTGGTTCCAATCAGGCCTTCAGAGTCTAAAAACATACCTTCTCTTTTTTTTTTTTTTTTTTTTCCCAAAAATGTATATAATTCACTGAGTGAGCATTTTCCATAGGTATTTAATGTTCTTATGACTATAAAGACACAATTTTTACTTAGTTTGGAGGAATTGCATCTAGACTCCATTTGTATGAGTAAAGAGTTCCAAGACAGAGTTGCACCCACTGGCTTTTTCCTCCTTTTATGGTGGGAACTGGCTTCTGCAGTGGGAATTAAAATAATTATTTCATCCTGAAAAGTCCACTCTTTAAGATGAAATGTACCATTTTTTACTATTTATTCACATTTGTTGTGTAGCAGCTTCTCTTTCAGCTGCCATTAGTAATGATTTCCTTACTTGGGGCCTCACAGGGCGGTGGGTATAGCTGTAGGAGTGCATTAAATGTTATCAGACTGCTCTCTGACACCAAGGCCACTTGACATGACATTCCCACACACTCACCATTAAGCTCTTTTTGCTTCCTGAGTGCAAAGGCTGGTTTGAAGTTGCCTGTTGGGAATGTTATTTGTCCCAGAGGAGCACCCAAACTGTGCCCAAGTTGTTTGGGAGAGAAGTTGGTTGACCAAAGTTGTTCCAAGAGTTTTTAAACTGTTTAACAAGATGAAATATTCATCTGTTGAATTTCAGTACCTGAATACTGAGAAAACTGGCACAATTTTGTATACTTTACTGTTGGTGAGATCCAGGTGAAGCCAATAAAAAGGGCAATCTGATATTGGCATTGCTGGACCCTCAAGGTGCTGAAGGAGAAGTTAAAGACTGTTGTAAATGTAGGGGCTAGAAAAGGCCAAAGCATTTGCAAGATCAGGGAATAAGGTCAATTATGATCATTTAATGACACCCGAACTTATATGTTCCTGTGTGGGTGAGGAGAGGACAGAATTCCCGCTCCAGAAAGCATCTTGGTAGTATTTCTGCTTGTAACAATGCAGTGACACAGCCCCACTATGGTTTCCTGTTCCCCAGCCATATGAGGAATGCTGTACACAACTGACTGCAGATGTGGGCTAAGCCATAGCTGGAGAAATGACAGCACTTCGCCCATGGCGTCTTCACAGTGTTATGATCTCTGCATTTTAGACTTGCTGTTAATGTTTTTCCAACTCTTTTTGCTCAATAAGAAATTCAGAAGTGTAGACTGGAAGACTGATGTGTTCTGTTTCTCCAGCCAGACCCAGATCCACTATTAATAAAACATTTTTTTACAGCTACAGTCTTTTCTGATGCTTATCATTAGGAAATTTTTCTTCCATTAGTCAAAATATCCTGTCTTCATCCTTCAGCCTGATGTGGAAATGAAGAAAAACTTTCCATTAGTCTTTATGCTTACCCATTTTGTATTTGAAGGCTGCAGCCATATTTGTCATATGTACTCTTTTCTGTCATTCTCTTCTATTTACACAACCTCAGCCCCTTCAAACTTTCTTCATGCATCGTGTTTTCTAGGAAGGAGATTATTGTTATTATTGTTGGTCTACTTCTGCTTTCTCCAAGTTTTTCACTTATTTCTTGAAGCTCAGTGCCCAAAGCTAGGCACTATTTCAGCTGAGAATTTAGTAGCATATACTGAAATATAACAATTACCCAAGTGTCTGCAAGTCATACTCCCTATTTATTAATTACTCTATGGTGCTTTTTGCAATGGTCTCACTTTTTATTTCTAATTCTCCGAAACCCACAAATTCTTTTCTTGAAAACAGACAATTTTTTTTCAATCCCATGTTTATGTAGGTGAGCATTCTTACAGTATAGTGGAAGTTGATGTTTGCCCCATTTTTTTCCAGGAAGTTTTATTTATCAAGACTGTTCTATCTCCTTGCTTTGTAGTAGCTTCTCTGATAGGGGCCTTCTGCAATAACACCTTTAACAGGTTTTGGATAAATAAATTTTTTGTTTTCCTTTAGTATTTGTTTTTATTTTTCTGGAATTGTAGTATGTCTCCAAGTTTAAGTAAATCAAACCATAAAAGGAGCTAGTGGTTGCTATGGCAGGTCCCCTCTTAATTATCTACCAAATGTCATGGGAGTCTGAGGAGGTCCTCGCTGACTGGAAGCCAGACAGGCGTATTCCAGTTTACAAAAATGGCATGAAGGAAGGTTCAGGAATCTACAGACCTGTTATTCTAACCTCAGTTCCTGAAAAAAAGTATTAAAAAAGATTATATTAGGTACTATTTAAGGGCATTTAAAGGACAATGCAGTCATCAGGCACGATCAACACAGGTTCACAAAGGGAAACTCTTTTTACCTGATTTGATATCCTTCCATAGTAAAGTCACCTGCCCAGTGGATGAAGGGAAGGTGGTGTTTGTATTTTTCCTGTACTTTAGTAAGGCTTTTGATACTGTCCTCCCAGAAAAAAATTGTTCAGTAGGTTCAAGATGTGCTTGGCTGATGAACTGGCTGAAGGACAGGGCTTGAATGGTTGTGGTGAATGGGGCCACAGGACCCTCAGAGCTCAATTCTTGGCCCAGTCTTGTTTTCAATGTATTTATCTCTTTCAAATCAATCTGGATGAAGGAGGTAAATGCACCATAAGGAAGTTTGATACCAACAATAATCAAAGTGGGAGGTGTTGTCTGGGACAAGATGCCTTGCAGAGGTCTTTGTGTAGTTAATCTAACTCCTGGCAGTTTCAGAAGTAGGTGAGAGGGCAGGATAATACTGTCTGCAAATTCTGTAGGTTAGTTTGTCTCAATATTTTCAAATGCCAATCTTCTGAATCAAAAGATCATTTTCTGGTTTTAGTTTTTCTTTTCACACTGCTGTATTAAAACCTCTGATAATATTTTCATTTTGGTAACAGAAACACTTGAAAAATGTTTAGATTAGAAGTGTGATAAAGACTATCACCTCTTAAACCTTATACAGTTATAATTTCATTTTGGAAGTGAAGAACAACCATCCTTTTATCTTTTATATCTAGAAGCAGTTTTAGTTGAGCCATCTGCAAACACAAACCAGACATCTTGAATTTCGGGTTAATTTCAAAACATTCTGCTATCCTGGACTTAGGTAATTCAAAATCAGTTTAGGATAATTCCTGGAATGTTTAATTTCTTTGGTTTGTTATCTTTTTCATCCCCTTCCTCTTTCAGAGTTCATATACCTTCTCTTTCAGGATGGCTACAAAATGCTACAGCATTCTCTAAATTATGTGTGCCTGTTGATAGAGGTGTTTAAAAACGTTTGGGCAAGAGAAGGTTCTTGTTTCTGAAGAGCCTTGTGACTATAGCCTAGCACTAATAACATTTTGCTGTTAGTAGTCTTTATTTAGCTTATTGAAAGATTTCTGGTTAGCCACAACTTCAGTGTGCGGAACTAACATTGAATACCTCCCAGATACAGAAAGGAAAAGAATTAATACAGAAAGGGTGAGCTGGGCTAATCTTAAGGCATCAAGAGCTACGTAATTAAGCTTGTTTCACTGATATCTCCATATAGTAGCATGATTTTGAAATATAGCAGTATTCATGCAGTAATAGAATTTAATTATTAAGTTTGTATTTCCGATGGAATAAAATTTTGATTATTAGATTAGGTAACATCTTTTGAGCATGGAATCCATTAGGCAGGCAATTGAAGATTAGACCACAAGGTAACAGTTGCATTCTCCAGTACGTACAGTATGGTTCTTTCCTAGGACAAGTTTTAAACATCTTTAAAAATGGCAATATCACTAGCAGGAATGTTTTCCACAATGTTAATTTTAAAATTTACTTCCAATAAATTAGTGCAATTATTCATAGTTCGTATATAATAATATGCTGTATTTTCTTGTGTTTAGTCAGCCTTTAAAGTAAGTCTGGTTTCTTTATCTGTTAATTGTATTGATGTACATCCATTTCTTATTTTGTGCTCCTCTATCATCTTTTGGTCTTGACTTCTGTGAATGAATCTTTGAAATGTTTATTCTCTGGAACGGTATTTTTGTTCATGAGAAATGCAACTTAGACTACTTCAACTACTCTCTAATTAAGTTTGTAGTCAATATTTGTAAGAATACCAAAAAGAGCATTTAAGATATTTCTGGGTATTTTTCTTATACATCACATAAATGAACTGATGGAATTTAAATAGATATCTTTAATTCCTTCTACAGACTTTCTATGAATCTTTGTTTATTGTGCCTACTTGGAGTGCTTTATTTTCAAAATGGTTATATGTGGAAAAGGGGAGAATAGATTTAAAGCACCAAGTTGCCTAGATAGCTTCTCTGTTAGATCATGGGAACTAAAATCAGATAATTCTCTGTCTCTGGTATGCCATGGTGAATGTCAAACAAATGCATGCCACCATTGTGGAATCATAATAACTTTCTACTTTAGATAAATTTTGAAATGATTTCTTGGCTTAAAAGACCATCCTGTGTTTGCATTACTACCAGCATGTCCCTGAGGTATTTTGTTATATTAGGAAGCAGCAATACCCAGTACAAATAAATTATGTCTCACCATTTATTGAAAGCTCAGGCTCAGGACTAAAGCTGACCTTTTGTAGGAATGAATAATTACTCTTTCCGATATACCTGGTGAGATTTCATGCCTTTTATACCTTCCTGAGTATACTCCTAAGGTTGTGCTGATTATGTAAAGTTCTGCTTTGGTAAAGGGTGTTTTTATTGCTGGATTAATTAACTCACTGGAAATAAAGATGCTGCTTTTGTTTATAAGGGAAAAAAAGTTTAAAATATTTCATACAGAGTTTCATATTTCTATTTCAAAGGTAGATGAATGCCAGTCTTTCAAATACCATGATTTATTAGCCCAACTCTTGTTTGAGGTTTGAGTGTATCTCATGGTCCCTTGTTGGCTGTTCTGATACATCATTTCATGGGAGACTGCCTTGAAAACACATATTTTTAAAATATTGGAAATTTGAAATACTATGTTATGAAAAAATATTCTGATAATTTCCTATTAGTTGTCTTGATAATTTTGGCAATTTTACTTACAAAAATATTGCTTCATATGAAATGAAATTAATCTAAATGGCATTAAGAAAATGAGTAAGTTTATTGTAAGAAGTTTCTGAGCTAAAGTCATAGCAAAGTATGCATCTTTATACTGAAAAAGTCATAATGTCCTCTGCAATGGTTTTGCTTACCAAAATAAAAGCTAACAGGGGCCTTCATTAAAGAGTGCTCAAGCACTTACACCCCAGGCAAAACAGCTCATTCTTCCCTAACAAACTCATGGGTTGAGGTAAGAACAGTTTAATAATTTAAAGAAAGTAAACTACTACTACTACTGTTGCTTCTACTAGTTTTAATGAAAAAAAAAAAAAAGAAAAAAAAGAGAAAAATAAAACTCAAGACATACAAGTGACACACACAAAATAGAATTGCTCATCACCCGCTGACCAATGTTCAGCTTGTCCTGAGCAGCAAGCAGTGCCTTCCAGCCAACTCCCCATTTTATATACTGGGTATGCCAGTCTGGGGTATGGAATATCCCTTTGGTCAGTTTGGGTCAGCTGTCCCTCCCAGCTTCTTGTAGACCTCCTCACTGGCAGAACATGAGACACTGAAAGGTCCTTTATTTAGGGCAAGCACTACTTAGCAACTACCAAAACATCAGTGTGTTATCAACATTATTTTCAAAATAAACCCAAAACACAGCACTGTACCAGCTACTAGGAATAAAATTAACTCTATCCCAGCAAAGCTAGGACAGTCAGTTACTTCTTGTGGTTTGACTTTGTGTTATGTCCTCAGCAAACTATGTGAAGCTTCATTGCTTATATTACTAGCAGGATGCTAAAGCATGAGCACACGAGAAGCTGAAAATGTTTGCAGAATGCAGGTTAATAGAATTTTATAAAAATCAAAGCTAACTGTCACTATATGGATATTGTCCTTCTTATCCAAAGCCGTTAAGGCTGTCTCTTGGTGAGATCTGCCCAATACCATGTGGGTTGAAAAAAAACCCTGCTTTGACTTGTAAGTTCCTCTAAGAAGAAGCTTTTTCTCTTCTGTTGTTTGTACCACACAACCTGTGGCAGGCGTCAGCTGGGTGGCTGGGTGGCTTGTGGAAATACCACAGTTTACAGAAAAAGGAGAATAGGATTTCTTCAGAGCTTCCCTCTTATCAGCCACTATGCCTGCAGAATAATGAGCTAGAAAACAGCAAATGGCCATTTGTCCAGATCTCCACTGAGAGACAGAAAATCTCAGAATCTCTGCAGAGATTAGTAACAGTGGTGCTTATGAGGACTGAAGTAGAGCTGAAGCTCCTGTTATGCTATTTCACATGGCAAATACCTTGAAAACCTAGGAAATGACAGAAAGGCAGGAGATTTGACTTCAAGGAAATAATATTTGCTATGGCACTCTGGTTTAATCATACACTGTTTCTTGCATAGGTGATATGCAGTGTCTGAGTCAAGAAATATGAAAATAATAATAAGGAACTTCTCTATGGGGTCATGAAGAGCTTGAGACTAAAAAGAATGCTTAGCTGTATAAACTGCAGTGAGATCCAGATGTGGTGGCACAAATATGGTCATTATAATGGGCCCTAGAAGGGTGTGTGATTGTACAGTATTACCAACAACCATTTTTGACTTTCACTTCAATGATTCCAAGAGTCAAAAGTTGTTTAACGCGTGGAACACATCCAATGAGAAACTTTTAAATAGTCAAAGGTGTTGGCATGCCTTTTTTTGTCTCAACAGAAACTTAGAACAATAGCTTATTCTGTATATGAAAGTTAATTTTATTTTAATTCAGTGCACATTGGATGCTAACGTTTCTTCAACACTTTTCATGCAGCTTTATGTAGCCAGGAAATTTATAACTGGGGAAACAGAAGCTTCTGTAATTGTTTCTTAGGCATGCATGATAAGTCCTGCTTAATTTCTTGCTAGGTGTTCTTACTTAGCAGTTTAGTTCATTGTACTTATGGAGTCTTTATTTCTGGACTCACAGGCTGCCGTGTGAAAACTGAGCAATATTCTAGGGAGTCACTTTGAAGCATGGTACATGACTCCATTGTATAATGTATGTGATTCTTCTGTAATGATGCTGGCACGCTCCCTTGTGTTCAAGAGAGCCTGACGTAGGGGATCACCCTTCTCACTGCCACTCACTGTTTGTATTTTTGACAGTCAGAATTGCATTGGAGAGAAGACCTGGGAAACTGCTGGGTGGCCCATGGGGCTGTACAGCTTCTTTCTGAAGGTGGTGGACTTTGGAAAGTATTCCCAAGGCACACCCAAGGAAGCACCCAGTGTACCCGCTGATGCTGGGATGCAAACTGGGACAGTTCACTTTTTAGTGTCCCAGTTGTAGCTAGGATGACTGCAGGGTAGTAGAATAGAAGTGTGACCATCAGTGTCAGTTTGTTTTAGGGCTGTTTGTAGGAGAGATAGAGCAGCTGTTTTCTGTCTCCCTCTGTTCTCTTAAAGGAAGAAGCAGAAGTAGCAAACACAAGGAAGAAATCAAGGCCAGCTGTGAAGGAGAAGGCACTCAATGAAACTTGAATAGATGAGATGAGAGCAAAATGTATGTGTGAAGGAAATAAAAGCAGAAGAGAGTAACTGTTTGTTGATTTATACTTGGGGTTAGTGCTGTTAGTACATTAAGAACCAAATGTGCAGAGTAGGCTTCTACTCTGCGCTTCTATTCTACTTCTACTCTCTACTTCTGTTTTTGTTAGTAGCCACTTGCTTGCTTGTCCCCTGGTTGCATGTTTAACCTTTGAATGAAAAGCTTATCAGCTTACATTGCCAACTGCTTTTAAGTTCTGAGTTACTACAAAACCTGTTATTTATATTGTGGAAAGTCCTTGAAGACCAGCAAAATCATAAACTGGCTGCTCAGATGATTACAGTGAAAAAACTTGTCTACAGGGTCAGACCCTTACTCTGACCCAGGTTATCATGACTCATTTGGCAGTGTTTGGCTGTAGCAGAATGAGGTATGTAAGGACAGCACTACAGTGCTTTAGCAACCAGCATCTCTGGGTTGGTGTAGGGACCATGTTGAAATGTTCCCTTGTTAATCATTCAAATCACTGTAATATAAATATTTTACTGAGGAGTCTTACTCCTCCTACTCCTTTGGGAGTAGGAAACTATATATTTGTATGTTGGACACTGTTTAGACAAATACTTTCCACTGAGAATAAATATTTCACTTTATTTCTGGGGATCTGTCTCTTCTGTTTGGCTGTTTACATTGTTAAGGATTGCTCTTCATCACGTAATCATGTTGAGTATTTTTAGAAAACCTGATTCATTAGTATGATGTTGTGAGCACTTACATGTGCTCGTGCCCACATTGCAAGTTTGAGAGGTGTTGGTCCCTGGGCCCGAGCCCTTAGGCTTCATCCTTCTGCGCCTCTTGGTGATTTACCTCCGCAGCTGGAAAGCAAACAGCAAATCCAAGTTGTCATGATGACAGCTGCTCACTGCAGCCACTTTGCAACAGCTGGACCACCAGCTGGGCATCTCAGCTGCAACGACAGGTGAGGTGCTGTGTCTGGGGGTGGCAGCTCTGATGGGCCAACCCTGGCAGTGCAGCACCCCAGTGGGTGGGCATCCCTGGGCAGTGTGGGCTAGAGGCTGCTCTGGACAAAAATGAGGTCTTGAGTTGAGGTTAACCTCTAATTGAAAGGGCTGAGTTTACTGAGCCCTTTATGGAAGCTATGATGTAAAACAAATCACCCTGTAAAACAAAGCAAAAAGTGTTACTCACATAAATAGGGCTTGGAGCCATCAGGAAAAAAGTGTTTTCTTAATGGGATTGGACTTGAAATGCTTTGGTGGGCTCTCCTGCATCGGTGTGTTAGAACATAGTCTTAAACCTGGGTCAAATACAATTGGAACTTGCATGCTTTGAATTTACTTCCAAAAGGAAAGTCTGTCTCAAAATTCCCTTGAAGTTCTGCCAGATATACAAGTCTAAATCAGTAACCACACAGGATGCCAGAAAGTGCTGTACCTTACACCTTTTGCATAAACAGTGTGTGGCACATCTGTCAATGCTTACTCTTAACGAAGAACAAAAGAACTAAGAACAGTTCCATAACACTCACAAAGGGTGAAAAAGTATCCTTTACATCTCTGGAAGGAGAGGAACTCTGAATTTTGAAGGGTAGACTTGATTTCCAAAGTCATAAACATCCCCCTTTTGTTTCATTTCAACTCTTGCATTTTTCCAGATATCTAGTTCTTTAACATATATGTATATGAATCCATATATACTGTGTTTACTGCTGAATTTAATCATACTACATTTCTTTAGGGGTTTGTTTAAAGCAATCAAGAATTTGGATTTCGGAGATGTTATAGTCATCATCTAGACTAAAACCAGGAAGATTTTCAATAGCAGCAATGAAAGGTGTAGTAAATGAAAAATATTTTATGAAAAAAATCTAGTCCTATTTTTATGTGTCTAGAAATAGGGAGAGTAAAACACAGCATCTTTCAAATGATTAAGAGAATGAAGTTGATTTTTATCTGTCATCAGATATCATTGAATGCAGATTTTAAAACTGTAAACAAGTTAAACACAATTTTCACGCTGAAGTAGTGTAAAACACTCAAAAGCATGCACTCCAGCCAGTGGCTGTCAAAACCTTTACCAAGCTTTTTGGGGTGTAGAACAGTGAACGGAAGTAGCTCCTGAAGGAAATCAAGAGTAATGTAGATCAGAGTACATTAATTATTCATTAATACCTGTATAACTGTATATTTAAGTATATGGTCCTGCATTTTAAAAGAAGATAGCCAGCCCCCAGAACAGAAGACACAGGGATAAGAACTGATAGCATATTATGTTTTTTCATATATCACCTTACCTACAGTCACTATGTCAGAAAATAAATAGCAAATTTTTTTTCATGGTGGCAGACAAATGCTTTTTGGCACATAAATTCAGAATGTTGAAATGAGAAAGGATGATTTTTAACTCATCCTTTAGAGCCAGCAGACTTACCTCGTCATGGGATTGTGTCCATGTGGTTTGTTGGTCATGCCATTGTTGGCTACATAGCAGGTTCCAGGAAATTCCTGCTTTTTCTAGACCCCACAAATTTGTCTGCAAATAATATAATATTTCATGAGAGAACTCGTGTTCTTACCTTCACTGTAGACATGACGAAAGACTCAAATTACACCCAGGATAGGTCCCATTGTAGAGTCTAGCAAATTACCGTCATTCTTAAAAATACAGTCCTTAATTTAGGTGCCAAACTGGATTTTAATCCTAAAAAATCTTACATACACCTGGAGGGTCTGGTAGTCTAGTGGTAATTAAACACAGCTGCAGTGTGAAACTTGTGGAATTGAAAAGACATACTGGTGAAAGTCCTATAAGCACCATACCTGGAAGAGTTAAAAAAAAATATGTGGATATGGCACTTGAGATGTGATTTGGTGGTGAACATGCAGGCAGTGCTGATGGTTGGATTTGGTAATCTTAGAGGTCTTTTCTAACCTTATTGATTCTATGAATCTGTGATTCTGTGATATCCCAGACAAACATGGCAAGAATAAAAAAGTAATTGGAGCTGATGCTGTTGTGCTGGCAGCAATTCCAGCTTCGTAAAAGTGATTGGTCTCCCAGTTCTCATTATTTCAGAGACGAATATTTACATAGTTGTCCTTATTCTTGACTATCTGATGTTTTATGTTTGACTAAGAATAAAGTACAAGACTGGCAGAAACACTAACAATCAGTGCTGTGTGAAGGGGACAAGAGATGCCTTTATCAGATTGTGCTCTCTCTGTTTATGTAAACACACATGCGCATTTTCATCTTGAGGGGCCTCATTCATTACAGCAGGAACTTTTTGTGATTATTAAGTTTTAGTACTCCACAGCAACCTGTACAATTTCAGGAGTCAGGCTGATTGAATTACCCAATTAGACAACCTTGCTAAGTGGGGGAAGAGAACATTTCAGCACCATTTTTTCAATAATAAAATTCCATTAAATTGTCCAAGGAGAAAGTTGTAAGTACCAACGAGGAAGGAAAATGTGCTCTAGTGGTCAATGGAATAGAAGTGCAACTTCTTTGACTCCAAGTAGAGGACTTCCAAAAATATGCACAGACCAGGCAAGATTAGAGGTGATATAATACTTTATGATCTAACAGGGAAGAAAAAAAAAAAGAAAAAAAGCCAGGGGTCTTATTAGCAAAATGGAAATAATGTTAGTATTTTTAACCCCAATACATGGATTGATCACACAATAAATAACTCTTTTCTGCAGAATGGAGATAGTGAGCAAGAGTGATTTGTTGAACTTGCACTTCTTGGTCAGATGCTCAAGAAATATGCAGGAGGAGTGGATACATGGCAGCAGAAGGGAAGGTCAGCAGATGGACATGGATGTTCAGAGTCCATGACTTGGACTTGCTTTTCTGAAGTCCCTGAGGCTGCTACTCATGTAGTTGTTGCCTCAGCAAGATTTTGGGGGAGGGAATAAATAATTTTTATTCAATGCACTGAATTAAGTAAAATTTTCAATTTCCAGTAGTACTTGTAAGTGCCATTAAAATTTTTTATGCAGCTTTTAAATGAAAACTTCTTGGCAGAGATCAGGTTTGTCTTGCTGACATGTAGATGTGAGCCATGGTTCTGCCTGGTGTAGCAGTTCTACAGTCATGCTGGACTGGACCTCTCTTCTGCTACTGTACTCTCATCAGATCATAATTTTATGAAGGCTTATAACCAAAATAAATTTAAGCTCATGAAACTGCATTGCCTTGAGAGTGAAATACCACCTGTTCATTACAATCCTGTTCTCTCAACAGCCTTTACACAAGTTAGATTACACAACACCTATGACACATGCATTTTGAGATTGTTTTTATGACTTTTCATATCCCCACTGAAACATTGTCAGAATTAGCTAATATATATGATAAAAAGGAAAATCCCGAGCAAGGAAGTTCACAGAATCCATATCCACATGAAACAAAGGCTGGAATGCTGATAGAGTTCTATGAACATCTGGAAAAAGTTAAAGATGAGTTTCCATATCTATTCTATGTCTTTCTGGATAACAGTAAGAAAATGATATCACATTTCCCTTCATAGTTCACAGTTCCTGTTCATTTATTTTTTTAGCTATAGTAAAGAGTGAAAGGTTCTATAACAGCAGCTGCAGGATAATAAATATTGCATTTTATTGGTGGCTGATGTATTAAGTCAGAAAGCAAAAATCGACTTCTGTGTTTTGCTATGTAATTTTCTCAGAAAAAAGCAGAAAATTTCACATTTTAGGTAGTGGCAGCTCTTGATTTCAGAGATTTCTCTAAACGTGTTTAAAATATCAGAGTTTTTTTATTTTGTAAATATAATGCTGAGTGCCAGCAATATAAAATTCACTTACTTTATTTTTTTTGCAAGAATTAAATTTTGTTGTACAGTAATACATATATTGTAAACACCATTAAATATTTATACTTTACTAGACTATTAATTTAAGTAAATAATATTTAATTTTACATAAACATTTCATTAGCAGGAGCTGATGTGTCCTGGAAGCCATAGAAGTGGTGCTGTATATATCACTGTTGGTGCAACAGCAACACAATGCAATGATGTACCACCAGTGCTGGGTTAGCGAGAGAGAACTGCTTACAGGGTAGCTCCATGTTTCCTAAATGCATTAAATTTTTCCTCTTTATTCCCTTTCTAAATCTTTTACATATGTAACAGCTGTTCTCTTTTACATGAGCAGGTAGAAGGTGCATTGTTAGGCTGCTCTGTGGAGCAGGATGGAAGGCTTAGCTGGGTGTCTGCCCATGTGCTGATAAAAGGAGAATTTAGCAAAAGCAATCACAAAACCTTGCTTTCAGTCCTCACTTAAGAAAAGGTGTAAGATCTAGTTCTGAGAATAATGAAAGGTTAAATATGTGGCTTACATGACATTATGCTTGGTCTCCTAGGATTTGTCAATAGGATTTTAGTATTTAAAATAAAAGCCTATTAGATTATGGAAAACTAGATAAATATTTCTCACTTGCTCTGCTTCCCTCTCTGTCTTCTGCATGTCACACAGTAACTGCATTTATCTAAAACTTTCACTGTCGTGTTTCCTTTTCTGAGTTAGGATCATTGCCAAAGTGATCTCATGTTTGTAGAGGGTTTTTTTTTTTTTTGTTTATGTTACTGTTTGTGGTACAAATAGCTACTTTCACCTTGGAGTTGTACCTTTTTTGGCTGTGTTTGATTCTGACGTAGTATCCTCTATATTTGGGTCAACGATCACAAAATTTGGCTGCTGTAATTTTCCATTAATATTAATAAAACCACCCATCCCCCTAGCATATGGGATGCAGAAGACACTGCTCAGTAAGCTGTTATAAATTTCAAAAAGGTTTATGAGCTGAAAAAACTGTGTTTGGAGAGGGGAATGTAGACTTTGCAATTTCCAAATGCTGATGCTAAATCCATTCAGATGTAAATCAAACCCATCAGGAGCACTCTGCTCTTTTGATACTTTATCCTAACATGTGTTTGCTCATTATTCCTTCCTCAGCTGGAGCTTCTATATGAAAGCTGTTTAAATGAAATAAATAATGTATTCCTATGAAGAAGATTAGTGTATTTTGGAACTCAGAAAAGGAAAAAAAAGTTAGGTAATATTTCAGCATAAATAACAATGTGAGTAGTTTTCGGGGAGCGGGGGGGAGAGGGTTTGAAATGCTTAGTCCAGGATGTGGATTGTTAGGTCATACTCTCTCTGGATATTTCCCAGTGTTTGGCTAGGCTTTGAATGATCTCTCTAACTGGAAATCTTGTGCTTCTTTGTGTAGAGTAGAGTCAAATAATCTTGGCTTTGAAATGAACAGTGTTCACATATGCTTACATATGTTCACATATATTTCATATGTTTTCATATGTTCACATACCTTTCACCTGGAGATTTGTTTTAATTGATGTGACAGCATCCCACTTGATGCCTCTGCTTTAAACTTCATTACATTTGTTGCCTTACCTTGTAAACTTCATTACATTGTTGAAAGTACCTTATGTTAGAAGAATTTTTGTGGCTCCATCTACCCTTTGCTGTTTTAGGAGACCTCTGTGGATGGTCTGTCTCTGCTGTTGCTCTGTCTTGGGAATTTAGTGTTGCTTTTCTGTTAAATCATTGGCATTCAGTCAAGATATACCCATTTGTAATTCTGGTTCTTGGGGTTTGTGACAATTCAACTTCCTTGCTATCAGCCTTTTGTTGATATCTACAGTATCTGTATGGAAGTTCTAAAACACTGTAGCCTCTGTGGAATGCTGACGATCAGTTGGAAATCTCTCATCAAATAATTTACTAAAATCATTATTAAAAGATTTCTTTTAACAAAGCATAGTTAAATCCTGTTCAAATGTCAAAGTCTAACATCTTACAAAGTGACATAAAGAAGGACCAGGGTCAGGTCTTATGTCGTTATCCCAGCTCATAAGAAGTTAGACTGGATTTTGTCAGCAAATGTCATCATGGCTGTTCAGATACATCCCAGTGATGGAAGAATACGTTCAATTCAAGATTGATGTGCTTTGACCATGGAGAGTTAAAACTTCTTGGTGCACGAGAAATTAAGCAGCTGCTGGGATAAAAAGAAGATTTTCAAGTTTTCTTGCATAGACAGCTTTTTTATATTGTGGTTCAGCAACCACCTACCCTTGAGCATACCTTGCCTGCCAGCCCTTGATAGGAAACTTTTCTGCATGTGAGTGTTTATTTCTTACTAAGACAAATTTAATGAGACAGTGATCTACTTTCTAACCAGTTTTCTTGATGTTTCTATGGGGGCCTGCAGGAGCAGATTTCATAGAGCTATTTCAGGGGCCTTTTTGGAGATTTCCTCTTCAATTTTTCATGTCCTGATTCTCTGTCTTTCTCAGGGGTTGTTTTCTAGTAGAAAGTACAGTATTTCACCAGTGCAAAAGTCTAATAGGAAGTAAGAATCCAAAAGACATATGGTGATACATTAAAAAATCAAGCAGTAGGGTACCAATTATGTAAACATTTAATGACTTGAATAAACATTATAAAATTTTATCTGAAATATGTGTCTATCAGCAGATGTTCTCAGCTGTGAATATACTTCTGGTGTAGATTCTGCTTGTTCCTAAACAGGAGCTTCCTCTTTCACCAGGGTCACTTTCCAGTTCCTCAGTAAAGGCAGTGAAATGACCTTTCTCAGCTTATTTGGTTTTTATCAGGTGCAAACCTTGACAGAGGATTGTTTTCCACATCCGTGTTCATTCACTGTAGGCAATGCAGTGACAGATGTAAGAAGATGCACAGAGTACATCAGGATCTGTTTCCTTTTCTATCTAAAATCACTTCCTTTTGTGTAATCTTGTACCATTATCACTGCTTGTCATTTAATGAAATTTTCTAAACTGCTTTATTTGTGTGCCAGATATAAGGCAACCTCCATGGAGGTGGCATTCAATAACTGTCTATGTTCAATTAGCCCAGCATATCTTCACGTGCTGTATTTGGGTTTCTTCTGAAGCTTTTCCTGTTACAGTGACAAATGTGTGCTGGGTACACCCTCCCTCATGCTTTGGCTTGTTGTAGTAATAGGATACCTTATTTTTCTCCCTTTGCTTGCATTTCTACCTATGATTCCTGGCTCCTGCTTCCTGAGAGCAGCAGGAGGCCTCCCAACATGAACACTTCTCTCAGAAATTCAAACACTATTGCTAGCTTGTTTGTCACATAAACAAATGGACCACCATTTTTGTGATCCCTTTCTGTTGACACTGAAAGAATCTCTTGAAAATGAAGCAAATAAAATTATGTTTAGTTTCATAATCTTATAGTCCTGATACCACTGCTTGGCAAATCTATTCTTCTCCCAGTGGCTCACTCCAAAGGCTCTCAGGACATTTCCAATGTTTTAGGTGTACACAGAGATTCTAAATGTCAGGTTTCAAGGCATTTGGAAACAGCATTTAAAAATTATTTTCTTCTAGTACTAAAGGGGAAAATAGCGTGGAGAGAGGGAGAGATGTAAGCAGTAAACCAAGAAGTCATTATTTGTTAATTTTCTTACTTTAGACAAGATTTGAGCTCCTGGAGGTTCTTCTCCAAGACACAGCCATCATCTACAGCCATTCTGTTAGGCCAGCTTCAAAGAAGAAAGAATAAAAGAAAATATTAGAGAAATGTGTGCATTTGTTGGGCCTGATACAAGAGGAAATGCACAGTGTCTCTGTCCCTTATGGGCTACCTAAAGAGAGACTTTCTCCTGTCTAAAGAAAGATGAGAAGCTGCAGTAGCACGTTACTGAGCGTCATGATTCAGTGTTGTGCCACAGCTCAGTATAGCCTAGAGCCTCCTTGTCTCTTAGCCCTTCATAAAATACTGAATTTTAGCATTTCCTCCAGCTTTTGTATCCTGTCTGGATTGCATTTTTCAAGGCAATCACTGTGTGCTTCTGTGTTTTTACACAGCCCTCAGCTCAGCTGGATCCCACCGTTTCCTGGCCCTTAGACAGTGCTGGTGCCAGCAAATCCCCCAGGAAAGATATTTTCCTTGAATTTAGAAAGAAAATTGAGAGAATTGAATTCTTGGCATAGGAATGCACAAAATGTGAGATATCTTAAGAGCAATGGTTTATATCTCTGATGAGCTCGTTCATAAATCAATGTGCGGAATTTGTTTCTTGGCTTCCCTTTTACATGTGAGACAGCAACACATTAAAGCGACTCTCTATTTTCCTTTTTATACTTTTAATTTTTCATTGTCTCCTGTGAAATTCAGTATTTGTATTGGTTTAATGCATACTTTTCAGCATACAATGTAATTGGAAATTACGTGCGGCTCTCAAAGCTATGAGATAATTCTGCTCACAGCTCCCACATCACTCCATGGAAACTGGTAAGAGCAGCTGTGCAAGAGAAGAGGCCCTGAATTATTTAAGAGGATTTAAAAAAAAAACCCTGATCTCCAAAGTCAGCCCGTCTCTGCTTCACTGTCAAAAGAGAGCCAGTAGAAGATCAGGCTGTGTGACATCTTTCAGGGTCCATAGTTCATGTGCAAAAACCTATCAACACAAAGTCACTTGTTTGTGCCAGGTTTTTCTGTATGGAGTGTGGGCTATTACTTTTGACGTAGTGTATGTATTTATTTTTTCACTGTAGTGTAGAAAAGAAGCCATTAGTTATTCCTGGTCGAGGTTTGAGCCCCTCAGAGGAATCACTTGGGCTGGCTTGTTGCATTTGTTCTTAACTGGCAGCTCCCACCCTTTGACTTTTGGTTTCTGCAGGCTGGCTGCTGCACCCAGACAAGTCCTGCTGGATACTCTGCTTTTGGGACTGGTGCCATGATGCAGAGAAGCTGGATTCAGTAGGGTCACATTGGGAGTTAAGATACAATTTGTCCCACTGTTTTTGGCATGGCTCACATTAAGTAGATAATTAGAACCTCATGCCAAACTTTTGCTATTCACATGCTGAAGTGGAGCAGTAATTTGTTTTATATGTATTAACTGTAATTGCTTACTAGGCTTGACAAATGTATTACTAATTCAACAATTGCTGCATTATGAGGCACTAATGGGAAAAAATATACCTAACGTCTATAATCTCTCTTGTGAACTAATCCTTAATTCTGTACATAATTTTGACTGAAGCAGTATTTATTTAAAGCTACAAATTGCTTTAAAATCCCAAGTAATGTGAAACTAATGCCTAATGAGAAATAAATCAGATTATTAACCTGTAAGGTTGCTTCTTCTCCTTTTCTTTTTTTGTCCATAAGGAATTTTTAAGGGGCTTATTTGTTTGTTTTCTGTTTGGGTTTTTACCCTTACACTAGTGTGTCCAGTTTTTACAACTTGAGAGAGAACTAAAGTTCTTGAGCAGTTTGTATGCAGTTTTTCTTCCACAACTGCCATGAATTCTTGGTGGTGGGACTGACCTAGTGCGGGGACTTTGATATGGTAATCTTTGTTCTTGGAAAGAGGTGGAGAACTGGGTTGTATAAAATAAATATTTCCTCTGTCTCTCTATCTGCACGTCCAACCACAGTGGTGTGAGGGATTTCCTTTGACATTTGTGGACTTGTGGACTCTTGGGATTCCCACATGTTTTTCCTCTGAAAGGCTGGCCTTGCTTTCCTCCGAAATGTTGACTTTTTGGAGTTCTTGACATGACTAGTTCTTGAATTCAGGGTCATGAAGAGTCCAAATTTGCCCTCCCACTACAGAGGTGAAATATAAGGGTGGACTGAGGAGCACAGGAGGAAGAAAAGAGGGAGTGTAGTTCACTCTTCTGGGATTGAAGATGTGGCTACTAACATGTAATTAAGTTTCTGTAAGGGCAAGTAACAGTAGCTGTAAAGTCTTACTAAGCATGTGGCTCATTCAAAATCTAGAAGATATATGGTAAATTTGAGTAAGTTTAAATAGTGAATAGGTTTCCCCATGTAAAGTCCCAAATGTTTGGATGATAAAATTGGTTGTGTTAGGTTGGGCAGTGACATTCGCTGCCTGTTTGAGGTGCCTTTTCTGGTGTACACAGTTCATAGTAAAAATAAACTTCAACAAAATTTGACACCAGTCAGAGAATGTTTCACAGAGACCTCCAAAATCTGTTAAGTAGCATTTGCTTTTGCTCACAATTTTTCTAGCCTGACCAGTAGCTTGGAAGCTTTTGGTACTTGCCAAGCCATCCACTGACCCTATTTTTGTTTGTTGCCATTTTGTTAAGAATGAATGACATTACTATCAAATTGATGCTCAAGAAACCAAAAACTATGCAGATTTTTGAAGGTTGGTCCCTGTGAGGTTACAGATGTCTGAATCTTCTGAAGGGATTACATGTCCCAGAACTGCTTTGTTTCTTTACTTTAAATTTTCTAAGTGTTTGTACTGGTGATACAATTTTAATTACCAAACCTCCACTGATGTGCTGGTGGGTGCATATTTAGCTATGGATAGATGTGCCTAATGTTGGAGCTTTTCAGGATTTCTCTGAGATGGAGTGAGGTGTGAGATCTTGACTGTATTTCAGTATAATCTTGCTTTGCAGCCTGGTTTCAGAGACCAAATGTTATAAGGCAAACATCTGTGAGCACCAACAATTTCAGCATCATTTTGAAGTGAGTCCCTCTTGCATCTCCATGTGCTTTGTTAGTAGTTCCTTTTTCTCAGGAGCTCTCTTACCCCATAAGCAGAACCAATTAGGCATCATTTTGTCCTTCTCTCTTATGCAGATATGGTGATGACATCAAAAATGTAAAAACTTGAAGAAATCCACCCTGAAAATATAATTCTTAAAGCTGGATGAAATATTACTGAGATTCCTGTGGAAGTCTTACTTCTTTACATCCACTGGCTGTACAAAACAAATGCACCCAAATGTTGACATAGAATTTATTATTAGTAGTAGAATTTATTTATTATTAGTAGTAGTAGTATTGCTATTATTAGTAGTATTAGTATTATTATTGTTTCCACATATTAATTTCCATTTTAAATTAGTAGTTAGATAGTGTGGTATGAAGGTTTTAGACTGTGAATTGTTTTTTTCTCATGCAAAGTGTCTTCAAAGAAATCACTGCATATAAAAAGTGAATGACTGAAGTTTAGATTAATTTAGATCTAAAGTTTAGATTTAATGCAAACATTTACATTTGCATCTCTTTTCAATAGAAGTCAACGTTTTTATGTCTGACTTGATCTTTGTTAAAAATTTCTCTCTTTTATACTTTCCAGCCCATTTTCCTATCAAATATATTTTTTCTCTCCTCTGTGTCTTTGCTTTCATTTCAGAATGTAACAGGTTCATTGTCCCCCAGTGCTGTGAATAGCTCACATTTGCAACTGCATAAAAAATACTCAATGCATTTCAGCTGGGAAAGACAAGAAATTTTAATAGCCTTTATGCTTTGTGGAAAATGTTGCCAAGATGCCCAGATTTGTATATTCAGGGTATTAGTTTTCTAAAATTGATGCAGAAGAAAGTTTGGGGTGAGACAGTTTTAGGAAGTGGGCCAATATCCTTTAGACATGCTCTCTTGAACTTGTAGCATTTTTGTTGTGTATTATTTTGAGCAGAACAAGAAAGTTTCCAATAAGTTTTTTAATATTTTAATACACATTTGGAGATGCTTTATAAACTGCTTATTCTCAAATACAGCACCTGTGTTCCATCACTTGATATACTAATCCCACTGTGGGACCTTCCAGTTCTTCAGACCTGCTTGGACTGGAAAACTTGCCAACCGGCAGCAGCTTTGAAGTGTTGCTGTTGTTGGCCGTGCATCTTTGAAAAGAAGCAAACAATAAAGTGTCCTTTTTCTATTAGGCCTGATGTAACATCCCTTCTAATGAAGCAGCACGTGAATAAATAAAACACATGATTTAAGAATGCATTTGAGAGTCACACATCTAAACAGCCCATGATTTCTGTAAAATGAAAATCCCTGCAGAGTAGAAAATTATTACTGCTCATCATTCTCTTCAGTGTTCACTCGAAAGGTATGACTCTCTTAATACCCTAATGAAGCACTCCAATTAAACACATTCCAGTGAGGACAGAATAACCACACTTGAAGTAAGTGTGAGAATACTCTTATCACCTAATAGCATGTGAGAATGGCAAAGGTTTCAGTGCTTTTATTTATTTTTTTTTGTTTTGGCTAAGACTTAGCCAAGTAAACTAAATGGGGAGAAATTACTCTTAATACTCTTAAGCCTGTAACTGTAGAAAGAGCAAACTATTTGTAAACTGTTTAAAGCACACAGAAAAAAGCATGGAGTGCTTTTAAAAATGGAAATGATTAGGCAACCCAGTGATTTCTTTAATTTGTTGATAGTGCTTATGCTATTTGTGGCATACTAATTAAGTGTTGGGAAATGATCTCCAAGTACACTGAATGTAATCCTGCAGTCTGTTATAGATGAAACTAAAAGCAATCACATAGAGCTGGATCCCTATGAAACCTGGCTGGGTACTTCTAGTACAGGCTACACCTGCTCCACAGGTCATGATCAAGCACAGATCAGTAATACTCACCTGTGGCTCTTGTCCCCAGCCAGTGGTGGTAGTGATATCTAGCAGATGTTCCAGGCGTGCAGGGGAGCAGATTGCCAGTGGCAAAGTGTGTGACTCGTGTCTCTCCTGGCTTGGCAAGGGGTGCTGAAAGCTGTGTGCTTGTGAGTTGGAAAGGAGAAAGTGTGGGTGGCTGGGGGGTCTCTCTGGTGTTGGTGTGTCTTGCCAGTTTCAGTTGCCCAAACTCCTCCTCACCACCCCCTTGTCTGTATGGACTCTTCTCCCAGTGAGTAGCAACAGTGTTTTCAGAACACTGATGTCTAGAAGCAAGGAATTCGGCTGAGCCCGTGACTGGCACCTGATTGCCTTCTGTTTTCCTTGGTTCTTTTGTCACTTTTACTTTCTCTGAACACACTTATAGCTACACAGTCAGCTTTCTCTTGAATGAGAGGAATGGGAGCTGGAAAGCCAAAGAGCTTTGCTCTTTCTGATCTCACAGACTAGACCTTTGTGAAAATTTGAGTGAAATCGCAGATTTGTAAACTCTGCAAAGAGAAAGAAAATTAAACCAAAAGAAACCCTTTGTTCAGTGCTTGCATGTTTATACTTGTCAGCTGAACTAGGTAAAGCAGCTTCATATTTTCTAGGGTGGAAAAATAACATCTGTTGCTATTGATGCCTTATCCTGGTTGTTTGAGTCTGTGTGCCTGCTTCACACTACTGCCCAGAGGAGCATGTCCTTCTGCATCCAGATTTCTTCTCTGAAGAGATCTCTGGGAGTGAGCCAGCTTCCATACCCTGAATGTCTTGCTGCTGGATGCAGTCACTGCTGTCTTCTTGTAATGGCATGCAGGCAGAAGGAGGGTTTGAAAGTGCTGCTTTCTGCTTCTGTGGAAGGTGGTGTGCTAAGTTTTTACACATCTCAAGCCTATTTTCTAAAGTTTATTCTAGACATCATCCTTCCCACAGCACTTGTGTTATTTTAGTCACTGAAACAATTTTTGGTTTTTTTTGGTTTTTTTTTGTTTTTTTTTTAGTTAGTTTGTTTGTTTGTTTGTTTGAAAGCTGAGAATGTGGGCAGGACCTTATGCCTAACAACAACAAAGTACTGTCTTCATTGTACTCTGCAAAAATTTCCTTAAACTCTGAGGGCAACAATGTGAATGAAATGGTTCTTTAGTAACTTTAGGGAAAAAAAAAAAGTTAAAAAAACAGAAAGAAATTTCAGAGAAAAAGCATGGCTTACATGGTGTGCAGTATGTTAGTAGAGTAGAGTCAAAGATGCCACCACAGGAATGCTGGGGTTTGTTGTCATAATGTCCCTCCTGTTTCTGTGCAAGTTTTTGCCTAGTTTCCTATTCTTATTTATGTCATCCATAATTTCTTGTATATGGATGGGCTACTGCAGACACACTTGTTGTTTATTTCCCCCTTCCCATGTGTCTATGCTGAAATATCCACAAAGAATCGTGTGCTCACTTGCCCTCCTTCAGATGAGACAAAAAGAGAACATGAGACAATGAAAAGCAAATTCCTTGTGCTGGTATGCTGCACACATTCAACTCTGCAGGAAACTAGGACAATGTTATTCTTCATAACAACATATTATGTTACAATAAAAGTAAGCAGAGGGTAGCTCTAGAGGTTGTAAGGATGCCCATCACTTACACTCTGAAGTTAAGACCTTGCCTCTGAGATAGCCTTTAGCAGACGGAGCAGTGTTGCTTGGGATAGGAGATGAGAGAATTTTTCTGCCAATAAAAATGGAGAAAAATCTTATTTTCTTCAGGCTTATGAAAATAAAAATTAATACAAGTTTTCTTTTACTTTGAAAACTAAAGCAAAGCCAGTGTGACATATTTGAAAAAGGACTCATTAAATTATTATTTGTCCTGTTCAGAAGTTCTGGAGTGAACTTTGATCCTCTTAAACTCTATGACTCTCTGGCTTAAGTTTGGCAATCCCCCATGGCAGCAACAGGAAAAGTAGCCTTCCTTTGAGGCTGCTCCCCAGAGCCCTGACACTGTTTTCTGCTGTAGAGAAGAGTAAGAGATATCTAAGGACTATTTGACTTGTTACCCTTTATTCCCTTAGTGGGATTCTGTGCTGGTAACCTGCAATGTTCTGCTCTGCACATTGTTTCCTTTTCCTCGTCCATTTTTGAAGTGGTCTACAGTGATGGTGGAAGGGGGGTGGTTCTATTTCGAAAAGAAAAATAGAAGATAGCAGAATGCATTCAAATCTAAGTATCCTTGGAAATTTGGGTTAAAACCCACTAGCCAACCATTACAACAAACAAATAGATAAATAAAATATTAAACAAAAGCAAAAAAGCCCTTTTCATTAGCTAGCTGTCTTGGGTTTCATCTGGAATACATTCCCTGAGGATATTCTAGTGCTTTGGGTTTTGCTGTTTTGCTGCCTCATTGAGAAAATAAATTTGAAATTAAATGAGGTTAAAAGAAGAGTGGTTTTAAGCCTCTGTGTGTTGCAGGGGAAGATTGCCTGTAAGTGTTTCTGATATATCTAAGCAGATAAAAGAAGTCATGATTTTTACAAAAGTTATGGAAATTGTCATCCTTGTGAAAAAGCTGGTTAAAAAATACATGAAGCAATTCAGTAAATTTAAATTTGTTTTGTTACCTGTGTATCATTTTAAACAAATCTGTCATGGGAGAAAAAATGCATAAAGTACTTTCCCACGTTGTCTTTCTCCAAGTCATTATTTTTTCCACATACCTCTTCACTTGCTTCTTAATTATCAGGTCATCTTCAGGTATAGAAAGCAAATTTTTTTCCTGTTCCTCATTGCTATTTATTTCAGCAAACTATCAAAACCCATTAACTCGATGCAAGTCTTTTCAGTTATTTCTATGGACTTTACATCAGGTTCAGTGACACAGGTTTTGCCATCAAGCAAAGTGAGCTGGGATCTGCCCTGGCCTCCAGCAAGATGCTGGATCAGTTATATCCCAGGTGCACTAAGGGGTGTTTCACATGGTGTTGTCTATTTTAAGTTACATGTCCAATTTAAAAAAAAACAATGCTCCCCCAGCGCCCCAGTTCTAAGAGCTAATCAAGATACTGAAAAAAAGAAAAAATAATATGGATTAGACTTTTGAAGCAGCTGCTTTTAGGGTACCCACTTCTCTGTGAGAGTTCTGCTGACACATATCTGGACCCCAGAGCTCCCAAGGAAGACACAGGCTGGAAGAGGTGACTGCTCACAAAAAGCTGCTAACCACTTTACCATAGCCATTGTCTTCTTAATACTCACCTTAAAGCAATATGCATATGTATGCACACACAAAAATGTAGTGTCAGTGCTATTGCACTTTGCTCTATATTCCTCCTCTGCTCATTTTATAAGTAAAAGTTCCCACTCATAACATCTCCTTAGAGGAGAACTAGAAGTTTTGATGATGATTATTTTTCCGGTTAACATGGAATGAGCTAAGATTTTTTTTTATTGGAAAGCAATTTTTGTATCTCCTGATAGTAATTTATTATTTTCCTCAGAGGAGAAAATGCACAGTAAATCTTTCCCATGACATTATTGTGAAGGGACCAAATTTGTACTCTTTATTCAGTAAAAAAATCTGTTGAAAGCTGGTATGAGTGGAAGGCAAGTAAAGACTTGCAACATCTGATCTTTCTTCTTGATATGACTTTTTCCTGGTATGTAGTCAGCAATCACTTTCTTCATCTAGACAGAATCCTGGACCACTGGCCCTAAGCTTCTATTTTACTGGTGGTTTTAGTTTCTTCAGCATGCACAGCAAACTGTAGCAGCTCAGATTTTTCCTTACTTCTTCTCCTTGAGGAGTTGCTTTAGAAATTAAATAATCTGCTGTCTTGCCTTACACATGTGGCTCCCTGGGGTTTTGTAGGGAGTGTGACAGTGCTGAGCTCTGTTTGTACATCAGAGCAGTAGAAAGGCTCCTGCTCACTGCAGTGGATGGGATAACAGCCCAGAAAACAATCTTAAGGGTGAGCACCCTGACCTGCTCCTTCATCCCTCAGGTTGACTGTAACTGGGAAATTTTTCTGGGAACACTCCAGGACAGGCACAGGGAGTGGTGGAGTGAGCTGCATCTGTCTCAGCCAGCAGCACAGTACGATAAGGGTGAAGCATTTGGTGCAGAGTCCTTTTCTGCCATGTTTTAATGTGTTTTGAGTGTGGATTAGCTCTACTCTGGTCATGCAGACAGAAAAAGAGCTGGTGGCTGAAACACAGCTGTTGGGTCCTTGGGCTGTGCTTTAGTTTCATGTGAAAGGAATCCAGTCTGTGCATTTGAGGATTGCTCTGTTGTGCAAACCAAAGCATGGTAAAAAATTGCCCAAGAAATACTCTCCAGTTCTGAATTAAAACATCAGCATGAATGCAGCAGAGTAGTAATATGCCATACTAGGAGATCTCATGCTAAAATAAAGTGTTGTCATTATCCCAGATGATAGACTGGAGATAAAATGACAAAATGATGAGTGCAGGGCGCAGGCTAAGTAATTTGAATCAAGGGAAGAGGAAGTGCAGGAGAGCTTTATTTCTCAAAATAGACAGATGGATGCTAAATGCCAAGGTAGCATTGTCTGATGTCCTTCACATGAGAGAAATTATTATTTCTGTAAGAGTCACGTTGCATGTAACTAACTATTGGATGGCCCAGAGTAAGTAAATATTAACGGTACCTCTATGGTACTGTGCAGCAAGTAAGAAAAAGTTCTTCCTTATGCCACCTACATTTCTCTAGTCAAAACTACAGTTTGGTTTCGTAAAACCTATGGTTTTATATTTATTAAACAGCAAAAATAAGTAGGATTTCTGAAAAAGACATAGTTGTTTTAGTTTTTGTTTGGAAGAAGATAGAAGCTTGCTACTAGGAACAAGCAACTGTAAAGGCTGTTAATAATATATGAAGCTGCTGAAACAACTATGTTCCAAATATGGCAGTTTTTATCAGGTGTGAAGATTTCAGCTCATTAGTAATTGTAACACTTGTTAGTTACTTGTTGGTAAGTACTGAGATGATGAAGGATAATACACAGCAGACCCTCAGACCCTGACTGCAGACCTTCAAGTGGTTTATATAGTATGTGTGTATCTACTGAAAAAGAAGCTGTAGCAAGACAAGACAGTGTGTTAATTCAACTTTTTGAGAGCTGTAAGGTGTGCATTCAAGAAACTCAGGTCCCCCAGCTAGTCTGGTAGGGCTGGACTCTGCAAACTTCTGCTCTGTTCTGTGTTGTTTGAGAAGCACAGAGAGAAGTGAGAGAAGTGACACTTGCAATTGAAAGGTTTAGCAAAGTGTTTGTTTCTTTCAGTTTCTGGAGTATTCTGTGTCTCTGTTTTGTACCTCTTGAATATGTGAAAGGGCTTTTCCCCTTTTTTTTTTTTCATGTTTGGAGTATACCAGTAAGTGTAAGAGGCTTAAAATAAAAGTTTTGAAATTGATAGGGGTATTTTAATCATTACAAATTCAGCTGTTCTTCCAAAATTCTTTTCCTTCAAAATGTTAGGATAAAGATCACTGAAGTTACTTGCAAGAATATCTGCCTGTTTCTGAAGTATCATAACAGGTTTATGTATGTCACACCTGCATGTTACTCATGAGCTAAGTGTGGTGGGGTATGTCTGGTACCTTGCTTGTTCCTTCGGAGAGTCTGGGTGACTCTCTGTGACACCGCATGGACAGGCTCAAAAAAAACCTTTTGAACTTTGGATTTATGCAATTAACAGATGTTTCCTATTCCAGTCTTTGGAGATCTTAATATAATTCTGATTGTATAATGGAATTTTGACAGGCTCACTTAATGCTTACTGAAAAATGTCAAACATTGTCTTTTGGATCAGTTAAGCCCTATTTTTCTTTTCTCGTCCTTATGTCAGATCACAGTGAGAAAAAATGCAAGAATTATGATTCTTACTGTTAGAAAGCCTCAAGAGCAGAGTCAGGCATAGGCATGTAGTTCCTAAAGTAGCCACGAACTCTGGAGAAATGAGAAGGAAGCAAGCTGTTGATAATCACTGCACATAGTCATGGGGACCACAGGATCCACAGGGACTTTCATGCATATGTGCATGGGAATGACAAAGGAGGTATGAGTTTCAATCACAATGCTTGCCAGACTTCTCCCTCAACAGCTACAGATCTCTGCAGCAGTGGCAGATAGGGCATGGTATGGCTCAAGGTGAATAGCTGTGCAACCTCCATAAAAGGATGAAAATCATTTACCCAGTATTCTTCCCCAGTATTGGTCACTTTCAACACCCAGCTAGACAGGATGCTGGGGCATCTTCTCTAGCCTGTGCTTTTGTCCAAGGTTGGACCAGATGATCCTTGATGTCCTTTCTGACCTGGTATTCCATGGTTCTGTGATCCTGTGAATATGTTATTGTGTGTTTTCCCTATGCCCATCAGTGCACTTCAGCAGCAAAGCGCCTTCATGTTTTGTAAAGGTGAACAACCTAGCAGTAGTGTGTGAATCCTCTCATCCATAGTAAGTTTATGGTAAGCAGAGAGTTGTAACCAAGCCAAACTAAATATGGCAACTGCCTTGTGAATGAAAACCTACCTGTCAAAGAAGGCATCTTTTCACTTAAGGAAGATTCTTAAGGAAGGTTCTGGATTTTATCTTATTAAATCTCATATTCTTATATTCTCATTCATATGCTAAGATTTCATTGAGTGCATATGTGAACATGGTATGCATGTTACTATTGCTCCTATTAAATGTGAGCAGAAATTCTGGAAGTGCATTATGCTTCATCTCTTTGAAGAATATTGAAGCTAGAGCTGTTAATATGAAACAGAATTTTTGGAATAAATGAGAATGGTCAGGCACTCTGGAGAAAATATTTGGAAAAAAAACTTAATTACATGGGTACCAGATTAAGGCATTTTTATAAACAAATATGGTATTAAAAAAAAAAAAAAAAGAAAGAAAGCAAAGGGAAGCCACCTTAACTTAGTAATTCAAGTGTAGTAGTTGATTGATTCTATAAGTCAAGGGGTGAATATTTTCCCCAGTCCTAGCAGAGAGAAAGATTGAATTGAATAGCCAAATTCCTATTGATTTCCTTGGGAGCAGGATCAAGTTTTTAATTCTTGATTAACTCATTTTTTTATTTTAATGAGAATTATGTGACTTAAACTCTGTTTTATGTTTTGGAAGCAATGGGTAAGGTTTCAATCAAATAGTAGGTTTTCTAGACTTTTAAAAGCGCTATTCTTTTTAGTGCTTCTGTTACCTCAGGGTATTTACTTTTGGCTCTTAGTGTGGTGTAGAAGTTGATACTATTGTGAATGGAATTGGCAAGTCTTAAAACACAATGTTTAGATCATAAACATTTTAAAATAAGACTCCATAAAAAAGATTTGGTTTTTTTAATATGAAATGTTAGTTGTATTCTTGGCAGGCTTTACTTCAGAGGAGTCAGATGCATTTCAAAGAGTATTCCGGGGGCCAGCTGCAGCCAAAAGATTATTTCAAACCAATGGAGACCCAATTCCCTTTCCTCTATAATTTTTTTCTTTCTCTCTCTTTCTCTCCCCACCTTCTCTCTCCAGTAGGACTCTATAGATATATTATGAACAAAGTGTAGCCAATCATAGGGTGAAAAATTCATACACAATTATACATAACAGTGGAAGGCATAGAAACTCAGACTAAAGATGCCAGTACTGGTCTTTGCTTTAGGAGGTGCTATTGAGATTTGTTTTCTTCAACACTCTTCAAATCTTCAGAGTTGGCGACTCTTCCAAAGTCAGCAGGATTACATAAAATATATGGAGAATTGCTTGTGTCTGCCCTGCCACCTGTAGAGTGGTACAGTCACCTTTTTAACAATGGCTTGATTCATAGATGCTGTGTGAAACCAGTTACACTCCAGAGATGAGCAGAAGATAATGGGTTTGGGGAATATATTAATGGAGCAGGTCTTTATTTATCTCAATCATTTATGGTTCATTATGCTAGACATTATTTTTGGTTTTCACATTTATTTGAAATAAATGTGTGAGAATATTTCTTGTTGTGCTTTAGAGGTGTCTTTAGAGGACTTATTTTCATAAAATATTAACTCAGTGTGATGAGTGTATTGTCTTATGTAGGTCTGCAGGCAGAAGTCTTGCCCCACCTCAGGCAAATACAAGTGCCACAGTAGAAGCTTTCGCTACTCATCAAGCAATCAACATTGCTCAGTTATTACAGAACAGAATTTAACTTCTATTTTTTCCCATATAGTAAAGGTAGAGCTTTCTCCATCTTGTTTTTGAAGTCTCTTTCTGCTTTGTGTTTTGCTGGATATGGGCCAGAAATCCCTGCCTGCTTTGCACTGAATAGGGGCAATTAAATGTGCTGCTTAATGTCACTCACAGGGAATCTTTTTGTTCCTAATTTACATTTCCCTTTAGGTGATGGAATGCACCAGACACAGGAATTATTGTCTCTTCTCTGATTTTGAGAATTCCATGAATGATTGAGATGAATCATTCAAAAAGAACTGTAGTTGCTTACATGGCATGCTATCCTGTTGCATTTCCCACAGCAGTATAAAAGGACAGAGAGCAAACTATGATGCAGCTTCATGTCCTCCTACACATTTGCTGAGCAGACCTGCATGACTTGAGATATTTGTGCTCTTAGTAGCCTGTGTTTATAATGACCTCATAATAGTTGGAAAAAAAAAAAAAGGAGGACTGGCAAAAAGCTAAGAAAACTACCAAGAGCTGAAAACTGAATGCCTAGTTGAAGTGTGTCTGGGAGTTATTTTGGAGAAAATCTTGATAAAACTTCTATTAAGTGTGTCAGAAATATTGAGGGCAATGGATGAGTCTGCACATTTGAGTGGTTTGTAGGGCTGAGTCCTTGATAATTTTGAGAAAGAGTCCTTTGCAGCTGTTTGTATGAATATGAAGGGTTAAACAATAAAGAAGGAATACATGTTCATGCTTTTGCTTAAAAATAAAAGGGCTGGATTTCAGAAGGAGCTGTAAAGCTTTCAGCAAGAATCAGGTGAACGCTACAGTAAAGTGAAAAGCTGAAATGTGAAGAGTGCGTGATGTGAGATGCCAGCTCAGCGCTTCCAGATCACATTGCTCTAGCAGAGGAGACCACCCTTGGAATTGCAGTGAACTGTAGCTGCTCTGCAGTGAAAAGTTGTATAGGCTGATACCCCTCTCACTGTTATGTCACCCTGTGGTAGCCTCTCTCAACAGCTCTCTACTCTGGGGACAAGATAAAAATATAACGTGTTATTTACAGGTGCTTCTCTAGGGGTGGAAAAATCTCCTTAATATACAGATTCCAGCTGCACAAGGAAAGGAAGAGAGTGTTCATACAAAAAAAGGTTCTTCACTGAGGGTGTTTGTTTTTTCTTCTCTTTGTGCAGGTTCAACATGGGAGAAAACATTACGGCAGATTGGTTTTGAAAGGTAAGCCATAAATTTATTTCCTAACTATTGCAAAAAGTTAAGGAAGAAAAACTGCAGAGACAAATTTGCACAGTTATTTATTTTAGTTGATTGGACGTATCAATGACCTCAAATTTAGAGTGGAAGTCATGCAGTGTCATGCACATATGTGTTCAGCTTTTCTGTTTGTGCCCTCTTCTCTTTCCCAAGTCAGTCTGAAGCAATTTATTCATTATATGAACTTGGCTCATCATGTTTTTACTGGTGATTATACAGCATGCTGGTATTAAAAAAAGGGACACACCTTTTGGCCACAAATCTTACTTATGAATGAAAATATTGCTCTCAATCATATTTTTTCCATGAAACTTCTAATCTCTGACATAAGAGTTGACAAAAGTAAATGAAGTTGAAAGAGGAGCAAAGCTGGCAGAGACCAGCACCAGAGGAAAACTCAATATGCAGCATTCGTCAAGTGCAATAACTTCTTGCAGACAAACTTAGCCACAAGGTCATCATACCAGAAACACGTCTCTCTTGTAAATTAAACAAGGCCAAGTCCAGTAAAGAGTGATGTAAAGTAAAGAAGGATTCAGATGCTCAATGTCATCTTTATTTTTCTACAAATGGTAAGCAGAAGAATCTTCTCTCCTCTTGAAGTTCTGCATATTGTTGAAAGTTAAACACTCAGTTGCTAAGTTTGATGTCCTCAAAAGTGGTTTTTTTTTTTAACAGGCTGGGGTTTTTTTTCCGAATTACATCCACTTTGGTTCCTAATGAGCATTTCATTCAGCACGATACCACAGGGCACTACAATAAATTATTCATCCTTTCATCACCCAAATTGTGAATTAGCACCTGTTGGTGCTGCTTGTCTCCATCTGAATGAAAAATAAAAGAAGTTTTGAGAAGTTCTAGAATGAATTGATACTCTGTCTGTGCTTTGAAAGTGAGAATGGATAAGGGTCAGTGTCTTTTTAGCTGAGCTCATTAGTTCTGTGGTAGCAATTTCCAGCTTCTGAGATATTTCAAAACAAGAAGAAGAGTCCATGCTAGCTGTGTATATGCAAGGTATGTACCACATGAAAGATGGAGAATTATTGGTAGACTAAATTACAGCTAAGAAGCCTTCCTGAGAGGAGGCAAATATGTAGAAGGGATTTCTGTGAAGATCCCATTATTGCCACTCTAGTTTGAAAAACAGAAAGGCTTTCGAATGGCACTTTTGCACCTTGAGAGATTGATTGTCACTCTGGGGTAACTTTATTTGAAGCAGTACATTAGTAAGCACAGATGAGGTGAAGATTTGAATGTACTTTGCTTGCCATAGTCATAGAATCAAATGTGTTCTCTTATCAGCTTTTTCAGAGAACTGGAAAGGAGGAAAAAAAGGAAGATAAAGCCTTTCATACAGATACCACAATTAATATTTGGGATTTAAAAAATACTAATATCCATTATCCTACATGTATTTTTAACACAATATTTTTTATGACAGGAATATATCATAGAGTCATAGAATGGCTTGGGTTGGAAGGTACCTGAAAGGTCATCCAGTTTCTACTCCCCTGCCATGGGTTGTTTAGAGCCCCATCCAGCCTGGCCTATAACACAAGGTGTGGGGCATCCACAACTTCTCAAATTGGTTGAGTAAAAGGTTAATATGAAATATATATGTAAAGTTTAGTGTTAACTCCTTTATTGCAATATTTGCTTAATATCATATGTTATTGCTTAAGATCAGTAATTTTTTTATCTTAAAGAATAGTTTCTAAAGAAAACACTTTCCTATATGTAATACCTGGATGCTGGAATCACACTTAACTTGCAGTCACAGAAGTAGAAATCTCAGGTCTGCAGATCTCCTAAAGTGGAGAGCTTATTCTGGGGATGTATCACTACATTCTTTACCTAATCTTATTCTCTTCAGTAGGAATCCCTTTCTGGCCACCAATAGAGACAGGTTAGTGGGCTACATCTATGTTAGCCCTGATCCAATACAGCTGTTCTTGTGTTATTTGTATAAACTCTAGGGAAAGAAGATGCAGAAGCATGTCTGGCTATTTAAAATTCTAGTCTCTGCAAGCTTTTGACTTAGGCACACCTGAGTCAGCTGTGAAATATCAATATCATTTAAATGTGTTGTTTGAGCAAGGACATTCTCATCCAGGAGGGAGGAAGCAAGATTTTTAGATACACAAAAAGTGAGACACGAAATAATGCTCTAAGGAGGAATTATCTTTGCTTTAAAACTGGAAGATATTAATTGTTCTCAACAAACTGTTTTTGAGTGCATTGAGGAACAGGAGACATAGTCAGTTTACATTGCAGAAAATTAATCCCATATAATTTACAGGTGATGTCATCACTGCTTTGTGGCTACATGGTGTTTATTCTGCAGTAGAAGAGTGTTTACATTACTGTTGTCTTCATATCCTGAAAAACAATGTGGAACCAAGAGATCTGACTGCAAGGCTTTTATATAAGCATTACTTGTGGGCTGAGGATGCTGCTTTTCAATGCACGGGAAATTAAAAATGCTGGAGCTCGAGTAAGATAGTTTTATATCCAGGAAATGACTGGAGTTAAGAGCTTTTCAATTAAAAGGAGTATATGTGGGTTTGATAGATATAAATGAAAGTCTTTATGTTATTGATTGTCTTTTGAGACATTACAAATAAGCTAATTGTAACTTACTATGTTAGTCACCACCTTTGTCCAGCATGATCTAGACTGCAGTTCCTGACTGTGTTTTCTGAAGAACATTAAGGAGCAATTTTGAGATTTAGGAAAAACATTGTATTACACTGTGCTGTCCTATAGGAAACATGGTTTAAAAGGCTGGGCACGTGTGATACTTTCATGTGAAGCAAGCTGTCACCTTAATGTTTTTTTAAAAAATCTTATGGATAAATATGATGACTTTTTTGCAACTGTTAACATGGGAATTATTGTTCATTATTGGTGCATATTACCATGGCACCCACATAAGCATAAAAATATCTGGGAAGCAGTCAGCTCTCTTGTACTTTGTTCCAAACATTACTAAAAACTTGTTTTAGAAGGCATTGTTCATCTCAATGGCTTAAATTTTTTTCAGTCATATTCAGGACCCAGTGAAAAGCATAGGATCATGGAATCAATGAGGTTTGAAAAGACCTCCTAGATCACAGAGTCCATCCTTTAAGCAAACACCACCTTATCAACTAAGTCATGGCATTAAGTGCCACATCCAGTTTGTTAAACACTTCCAAGGGATGGTAACTCCACTGCTTCCCAGGGCAGCTGTTCCAATGCTTAACTCACCCTTTCTGTGAAGAAATTCTTCCTGATGTCCAACTTGAACTTCCCATGGCACAGCTTGAGGCCATTTCCTTGCGTCCTGTTGCTGGGAGGCTCCCTTAAATTCTCAAGTGGAATAGTTATGAACAATTAACCGTGACTGTGGCAATTAAAGACAGCTTAATGCACAAAGCTTGTTAAAATTCAAAAGGAAAGAGGATCAGTTCAGTCAGAGAGCTGGTCTTCTCCTGTAATGCAGTCAGTAGTGTCTTTCCAGCTCATGGCTGGGGTGAGGCTTGCAGTGCAAAGCCTGCAAAGAGCTGCCACCACTAGCCCTGGGGAATTGTTGCCACACTGGGGAAAATTTAAACCAAAAGAAGGCTTTTTTAAACACCTAATGTTCTCTAATTTGAGCTACTAGATGAAGTTTATGTCCTTGTCTAGTAGATTCAGTAGTGTAGATTACAGGAATGTCTTCTGTTTTTACATATTTGTTGATCTATCAATTATCTAACAGATTTAAAACTTCAAATGAATTATGTTGGACCTCTTAAAACTCATCGTCCTGTAGAGTTGCCAGACTTCCAGTACTCCTCTTACTATGCTTCTCTGGGTTGTAGTTTGCAATGTGACTAGTAAGTTATTCAGCTACTAACACTTCTACTACCTTTTTGCATTTGTTCCTTGGTGCTTCTCCTTTGCGTGTAGTGCTTTACATTATGGTTCCACAAAGCAGACTTAAGAAAGATTTAATAACTGTTATTACATGTGAAGTAATATCAAATGTTTTAGAAAATATATACTTGAAGATAAACAGGTGTATGGTTATTACACTTTCGGCAACCTTCAATAAGTATGTTTTTCTTAGTAAATAGTTGTTTCAAGGATAGAGAAAGGAACTTTTGAGCACCAATTTCATAGTAAAAAGAAATTATAAAAATGAAAGAGTTTTCCATATCAAAGATACACATTTTGTTTGGTCAATAGCTTTAATCTGATTCTAAAATTGTTGCTATTTTCATGGTATGCAAAACCTTACTATTAATTAGAAGTTACATATATATATAGGCAAAATTAGGCGACTTCTACTGTGTGTAATGCTAATAAGACCTCTCTGCACCATACTTAGTACAGCAGCAACATCTATGTAGAAAGTGCACCAGCAGCATCCTGGATTCCATCTAAAAGTAATGCTGAGGGTGATTGGCAGTGAAAGCTGCTCCTGTTCATAAAATACTGTGTATTGAGTTGTGAGCTTGTTATGATTTTTGTAATCCTTTTACTGTTTCTGAAAAATGAAAGGGTAGTTGGAGATTGCTAGCTCTCACACTCAAAGGAAAGGGTAAGCAGATAAGAGCAGGGAAGGGAATAAGACTCCCAAGGAAAAAGAAAAAGACCTGAAGATTTCTATATCAAGTCTAGAGCTTGGATATGAAGATTCTCTCCTATTAAGATAGATTTCAGATCTTCTATGTACCTCAATAACTCCTTCAACTACTCTCCTAAGCACAAGGTGATAAGGAGGACACTGCACTGTTTTTATTTGAAGTAAAGTAAATGCAGCAGCCCTGTGTGCCACAGGTAGGGAGACACAGCTAACCCGGGAGACGCTAGGAGCAAGTTAGCTGTCATCGCTGAGAGATGCAATTTTGTTCCTACACCGATCTCTGAGAGCAGATGATGTCTGCTTTTGCATCTGCTCCACGTATGCCCCTGCTCAGTCTAGCCAAAAACACTGTGTATGTCTTCCCTACCCCTTGCAGAGACTGAGAACTCAATTTCGAAACCACTCGTGACATGTGGTGAGTGCTGAAATCCAGACTCATCAGAGGCACGTCCCAGGCGCCTCCTTCCAGGTTTAGGCTGCTAATTATGAGCCTACTGGTGAGCTGTTTTCTCTCCTTCCCCATGCTTGCTTGGATATTTGATTGGTGCTTGTCCAGATTTTCTCTGGGTGACAGAAATAAACAGAAAGGAGAGAATATCACTAAATTTTATAAACATTCAGTATGCACAGTTCTGGCTTGGAAATCAAAGTACCATATGGTTTTCTAAAGTGACATCCCCCTCTTCGCCCCACACTCTCAGTGATTTAGTGTAAAAAATAAATATATGCTTGAAATATAAAGTCTTATCCTGATACCATGCTCCATTGTTTCAAGCCTTTCTTCACATACAGCTGAATTCTATAGTCCTTTCTTGGTCAAGGCTCCCACTGACATCATTTTGGGAGTATTGCCTCAGTCAGGGCCTGCATGACGCTGTACAGTCTGATCCTTGAGAGGTTATTTTAAAGGAAACAGTGCAGTTCGAATGCATTTCACAAATATTGACTAATTTGAGAAGACAAGGAAAAATGGATGCAGTGGTGCAATCAAAGGGACATGGCGAAGCCCTGCCAGGCACATCTTTCACCATTTTGGAAAAAACAAAATAGCTATTTTAGTCCATAAAGTTGTTTTGGTCTCCTATCCCTCAAAGCACTTAAGCAAGTGCCTTATTTTCAGTGCCCAGGCACTTAGTTTGGAGGGTTCTCTTCCACACCATACCTTCCTTGAATTGCCTCAAATTGGAGAAATTAGATTACTTGATGTCTTGTTTATATTTTCTGTTCTTAATATATGATGTCCATCACACTTTTTTAGGAGTTAATGAATGTGAATTTATTCTGCAGTTTTGAATATTCTACAATTATATGTGCTGTTTGAATAATATATGGCAGATAAATGTAACATAAGGAGCCAAAAGACAGGACCAGTTCCACACATTCCCTTGGGAGTCTGGAATAAAGGAGCAGTTTATTGCTTGTAACAGAAGTGTTGTCTTCTGGGTGGTATCTCTTCTTGATCATTTCTCTGCCTGGTAAAACATGTCACTGAGGGCCTCATCCTTAACCCCAAACTGCTTTTAGGGTTTTTAGGGTTGAGGTTCAGAGATCCCCAAAGGCTACAGTTCAAGGAACACTGGTGATGCAGAAGGCACAAGAGGTGCTACACCAACTCTGAGCCCTCCACACCTTTCTCATCTAGGCCAAACATGGTACTGGCTACCTCAGCCTCAGCCCCAAGCTGCCAAACCTAAGTAATAGGTAGGGATCTGGAGGCAGAGGACTACATCAGAAAGGCTTATTCATGTCCTTCCAGCCATAACACTGCACTTCTTTTCTCGTGGTGGGATGAGCAGCAGATGACGGGGCTTTCCACATGTGTGCACTTGTGTCCAGGCAAAGGGCAGCACAGGGTGCTTAGTCCTGGGAAGACAGGGGGACTGAGGTTGCTTTCATTTAATTCTCAGAACTTCTCTCTTTTTGTTACTTCGTGGTGGCCAGGACTGTGGAATTTGTGCATGTGTGTGATGAAGTATTTGTCTTGTTTATAGTGTAGGAAATGGGGAAGAAATGTGTTTTCAGTTTTATTTTATATATTCTGCATGCCTGAGGTTCTGTCTTAAATTAAGTTTTCTTTGCTGCTCTGACAAAAAGCAAGACTTTGAAATAAAAGTCTTAGTTACAGAGAAAGCCAAAATAAAAAATTGAATTATATTTGCGAAGAAAAAAAAATGTTTAAAAAGATATGAAGAAGACTGAAGTATCTTTTTTTCACCAACACTGTGTCAACTGAAATCTTTCAGTCCATATTAAACAGTGAAATAGAAACAATTTAAACCTTGTTTTAAACCAGTCTAACTTACCTTGGTTTTTATTCCATTGTTGACCTTTGTTCCAGTGTTGTTGTGTGTAGTCAGTTCAGTGTTCCCCCTCTGATTCACTGTTGCAAACAATACTGTGAAATGGGCATTCTGTAGTAGCCCATTAAAAAATTCTGGGAATAGTTCAAAGCTGCATCCATCAAGGGAGATTTGGAGTGGACATTTGAAAGCATTTCTTTGCCAAGAGGATGGTCAAACTCTGGAACTGGCTTCCTAGAGAGGAGTTGATGCCCCGTATTTGCAGTGACCATCAGCCTGCCAGAGTCATTTGGACAATACACTTAATAACATGCTTTAAATGTTGGTGCTTGAGCAGTAAGATGAGATGATCATTGTAGCACCCTTCCAACTCAAATCTCTCCTCTCCTCTCCTCTCCTCTCCTCTCCTCTCCTCTCCTCTCCTCTCCTCTCCTCTCCTCTCCTCTCCTCTCCTCTCCTCTCCTCTCCTCTCCTCTCCTCTCCTCTCCTCTCCTCTCCTCTCCTCTCCTCTCCTCTCCTCTCCTCTCCTCTCCTCTCCTCTCCTCTCCTCTCCTCTCCTCTCCTCTCCTCTCCTCTCCTCTCCTCTCCTCTCCTCTCCTCTCCTCTCCTCTCCTCTCCTCTCCTCTCCTCTCCTCTCCTCTCCTCTCCTCTCCTCTCCTCTCCTCTCCTCTCCTCTCCTCTCCTCTCCTCTCCTCTCCTTCTCTCTAGAAGAAAAGCTGACTTTTGACAGATGCCATTTTTTTAAGTTTTGTGGTGTACTACCCTAGCTTTTGCATAATAATCATGTTTCTTCCTAGCAACCCATGTCACAGAATATATTTTAATATATTGCTAGTGATGGTTTTATAGCCTTTGTGTGGCATACCTGTGAGACTGTAAAAAACAATTCAGCAAGGGAGACTTTTTTAATAGAAGCTTTTTAGATGATCACCACATGTCTAAGCACACTTAGACCAGTAATTGTTTCCTTACTTGTGGGATTTTCTCAAAGCTGTCCTTATTAAGAAAAGTGATAAAACTATCACAAAATATGTAAACATTCACTAAAGTAACTTAATTTGTTTTGAGCAGATTTAAGAGAATTTTTGGGTTTTAACCCCCCAATTTAAGAGAATTTTTGGGTTTTAACCCCCCATCTTTTTTTGGGTTTTAACCCCCCACTGTTTAGGTAGCTGTCTTAATGGTAACATAAACAATCTCTACCTAAACGAATTATAGTATTCATGGCTATTCTCTAGTGTACATCACTGCAATATGCCAAGAAAGGAATTTCTCTGGGTTGATTGCAGCTACTTTGACGTCTTCTTTTTAAACGTAGAAAGCAGCAATGTGAATTTTCTAGATGTCTGAACACACAGTCCTTAATTTTATAAGCAACTCAGTAGATTTCAAAGGTATGTATTACAAGAATAAACATTATGGAACCAAGGCAAAAATTCTTTGGTAGTGGTATAAATAAATAAACTATTTTTTAGGGAATATAGTCAATTCTGTAGAATTTAGAGAATTCTAAACTCTCTAACTTAGAGAGAATTCAAGTATTAAAAATCCAAGGTGCACATTACACCAGAGGAAAGTCAAATTTTAAACAAGTAAAGCACACTTGTGTGATAACTGGATTTTAATCCTCTGCCCATCCAGGCTGAAGTTCAAGAAGCCACTCACTTGTGGGAAGCAGGACAGTCCTGCTTCCTGTTCAGCCTCCTGTGCACCCACGGAGAGACCTGGTGTCTAAACATCTTGGAGGCAAATGAATCTCTTAATTGTGTGACGTGCCTGTGATAAATATAAAATTCAGCTGTGTATGGATGAGAAGATGAGAAGCACAATAGTGTTACTAATTACAAGATGCTTTATGAACAAGAAGATTCCTCACTTTTTTCCTTTTCTCCTTTCTTTTTTTGTTTTTTTTTTTTTTATAAACTTCGAGAAGTCCATCAAACAAACCTGAAACTTGAAACTCATTTATGTATGAGCATACACCATTGTGTTTCTCTAACAGTAGAGCAAAGGTGTGTTTAGAAGCCAAGCCAAATACTTTCATAAAACCAATTTCCAATGCTTCCAACACTGTGGGTATTTTTGGGAAAAGGAATAATTTGATAGGCCAGAACAAAAGAGGAATTAATATGGGCTTGTCCAATCCTTCCAGTCTTAAAATTGTTCCCTGCTAGAACAGTTTGGACCAAAACAGAAATTAAAATTTTACACTGCCTGTAAGAAGCTGTTTGGTACTAGATACACTCTTCTGAAGATACCAAAATATGTATATTTCGGTATGTAATGTTGTTTAGTAAAGGAATAAAAATATTTTTTCTTTTTCCTTGCTACATTGGTTTCTTATTCTGCAGATATAGAGAGACATTCCCTAAAGAATTTTTATGGCTTTTCTGCTGTTTCTAACTTGAAGTAAAAAACAAGTAAAAATTGGATGCCAAGAATAATTATTAACAGCTTCAAAGTGGAATGATTTAAAATTATTGTTATTTTTCTCCTGACTTCTAGCCTTTAAGAGTAAATTGTTTCACATTTCACAGCTTTTCTTCATAAGTGTAAGAGCTGTAAACGGATGTGTGTACTTCTTTGTAAGGAAATGTTGGTAATTGTCATAGTCACATGGCTACAGAAGGTGAACATTTAGGAAAATTTTGCATCCCCAGTAATGCCTTTGGAACTATCAAAGTGATATCTGAGATTTGCTGGACTCTTCTGGAGCACTCATAGTGTAACTCCATCTCAGTCTAGAAGGTGAACGGCTTTAAGCTACCTTGTCTCTGGCATGCCAGCCTGATTTCTGCACTGTGAGAGTGGAGCGAGAGACTGTCAGAGATCTGAGCCTGTACAATGCGGACAGCCAAGCTGCCAGGGTGGGAACTGCAGTGCAGATATTATTCTTGTTCTACATTGCTCTGCAAACAGCCACATATCTGTTGTCTTCTGTGTCTGGCATATCGCCTTCCCTTCCCTCCCACTGTCACTGCAGTGTCATAACATTTCTTTCTTTTTGATTCAGCTTGTAAAAAACTACTTTGGTTACTTTTTATTTATTTACAGTCTTCCTGTAGCTTTAGTGTATGTGTGTGTTTGCCATCCAACTGCATCCCACTGCTATGTGATGGCATTAGCAAGTGATTGCACGACCAAAAGATTATTTGCTGCAGCAGATGCAGTTGTGAATGAACAATCAAATCAGCTGTAACTTTTAAATTAAAAACTCATCAGTGAAGAGAATAAAGCATACCAATGCAAAAAACAAGGATAAAAAGTCATACAAAGATATAATGATCAAGCCTGATGTAATGAAAAGGTGAAAGAATACATTTGTGGGTTCTGTCACAGTGGTTTTACACATTCATTTCATAATTTTATTTTGGCTAACAAAGTGGGGTTTTTAAAGTAAAAATCTGTTTTTTTTTAAGAAAAATACCTATTAGCTGTGCATTAAATAACACTCATCTTGATACACTAGTTACAACAACCTCACTGTGCACAAATCCTAAAATGTATTTAAACAATGGCCAAATACTCCTCTTTTTGAGAGCTCTGGAGATGTTCAGAGTGACTAGAAAACTTAGAGAAATAGAATCAGGTATATGAACGACTTTTCTACGTGTCCAAAGAAAGTAGCTGAGTGAACAGAAAATTCTAGCAAATTTGTATTACACAGGAAGATTAGTGTTAGATGTTCTGGGCAAGTGGTGAGCTAATGTGAAGTAGTAAAGTGGTGATTTTTTTCTTTTTTAATCAGAAAAAAAATAGAGGAAATTAGTGAGATTTCTTTCTTTCAGAAAATAACATTTGTGTTGAAAAATTAATCTAGCCCTGGAAGACAGCTCCACAGGATAGGGTATTTTCCATTTTTTTTTCACATGAGTAAATGTTCTGTACTGACTCTTCCAAGCAGCTAGTAAATATTCATTTCCATGTGCATATGATGAGAAAAGTGGAATGGAGGTGAACACCCCGAATTCACTGGGGACTTTTGTGGTCTCTGCACACTGTCAGAACGCAAAGGAGTATATGCTGTTATTGTGGAACCTATATGGATTACGAGAACTTACCGAGAAGCCAAGTTTTCTTTCCCTTCATGGGTTACCATTCAGAGGAGAAAAAGACATGTGGGAGGAAAGGATTGCAGGGCTCGAAGCTCACATCTGCTCCAGTTCAGTGCTGCTAGAAATTGGATCAGTCGGTCCCCATATTTCATTTCCTTCTGTAATCTTGACCAATAACTTATAATTGGTATCAGCTGATCATCTGGCTCTCTCTTTCCATAACAAAATGAATGAGCAAAGAACTTTATCCTTCTCTTTACTGTCTGAGAGATGATAAAACTTTGAAAGACAAAAATCTCTATTAATTTTTATTGAGGTCTCCGAAACATCCTCTTAGTTAATCTTATTTTGTTTTTTCTGTTATGCCTTGATGTTTTTTTGGAAACTCCTTTAGGAATCCATGTAATTCAAGATACAACTTTGTCAATCACAATATCATTATGACTTTTTTACGTATTGTATCAGCTTTGTTCAAGGCTGAATTCCAGGTGAAGGTGCTTGTAGAGGACCTTTGGAGAGCAATTGCTGCATCAGAAATAACACAAGTGCTGCTACATTCCTTCGCAAAATCATGCACATAGATCAGGCCTTCAGCTGCAGATGCTCCCTCAGTCCCATCTCTGCTCTAAGACTTCCTCTGGTAATGTTGGTCATCTGCAGAAGTATGGTTTTAACAGAACGAGTCAGGGAGGCTTTTTATGCCATTCCCATTCCTCCATCATTGGGACTGGTACAGGCTCTAACATAGCAGCTTCATTTTTGTGCATGTTTTCAGAATAGTGATGGCGCTTTCAGTTTCTTTGTGCAGAAAAAGGGTGATCCTTCTTGTTAGTGTGATCAGCCAGAGGTGTGAAACCAAATAAGTAAATAGATTATTTTAAGGTAGAGCTCCTTGTAATCTATGGCAGGAAGATGGCAATAATTAAAATTAGTGGTTTCAGAAAACAAGTAAGAGACTGTGGTGCACTCAGTGTTTCCCCCTGTATGCAGTGTCAGTGCAGCCTCACCCTGAGCACTATGTGCAGTTGTGGGCCCCACAATTTAAGAAGGATACTAAAGTCATTTTCTGGGAGAGGGCAAAAAAGCTGGTGGAAGGGCTGGAAGGCATGTCCTGTGAGGAGTGTCTGAGGACTTTGACCTTGTCAGCCAGTCAGAGGCATCATGACAATTCATTTAATAAGATGCTTTAACATTTGGTCAGCCCTTAAGTGGTCAGGAAACTGGATGAGAAGATCACTGTAAGATCCCTCCAACTGAGCTGTTCTGTTCTATTCTTTTCTGTTTCGCTTGGAGACTTAGATTTTCAAGAGAGAGAACTGTGGAAGGACATCAATCAATCTAGCAAATGTTAGCAGTGCACAGTATGCCTGTTTTCATTCTGCTACTTCACTGCCAGCCTCTGCCACTGGAGTGTTATATTGGCAACACATTTATGGCAGGAGAATTCCCAGATCACACGATGGCAGCTTGTAATCATTTTTATGTGACACTAGTGGTTAAACAAACAAAAGGGCTTAATAAGGTGCCCAGGTGAGCCTTAGATAAAATTCGGGAGACAAATAAGAGATTGTGAGTCTCAGGGATGTAAATCAAATAGGTAAATTTACTTTCTGCTAACAACTGCAGCATATGTGCATTCAGCAGCCCAATGAGATTAAATGGAAATGAAGCCTGAAGTAGAACAGGATTATTTTTAATAACTTAACAAGAAAATGATTAATTTTTACCACATTGAAAGCAAAAGCTGAAAAATGTGTGATTATTACTCTGCCATTTCTTACAGCATGCTACAGTAGTCTAGATACTTTGCAAAAAGAAGAGTAACCTCACATCACTACAGATTGAGATGCTGACAAGTAAAGAAGTATCGTGGAATCGAACAAAGGAAATGATGACAGAACAGTCTTTGCCTGAGGTTTCATCATTACTGTTAAATTTGGTACCTCAGATATATCCTCATTGCTAACTGCAAGTGAAGAGAAAATTTTTCTGTGCTCAGACAATTTTCATGTAGAGTCCTTGTGCCTCTGAAACCTGTCTTTGTGTCATGTTGATCTGATGGTCTGGGCTGCCTCAGCACTGGCATAGGGCCCTCTTAGAAGTTGCCTTCATTCAGGATGAATCTTATTTATCTGTTTGTGTTCCATTTTCAGGTTGCTTGTTTCCTACCACCCCTTGTGCTTATTTTCTTTTCAGCTAAATTAATTTCAACTAACTTTTCTCATGCCATTTAACCTAGGATTCAAAGAAAAGGAACATCTGATAGAAGATATTTTATGGCCTGTGCTGTTTGAGCACTTGAGTTGTGAGTCTGTTGTCAGTGTTTTTCTTGGCACAGCCCAGCCTCCTGCAGTACAGTGGTAGCTGGGAGCAGTACAGTGGTAAACCCACCAACAGCACAACGTGAGCCAGTCTTTGTTTTAATCTGGAGAGCAATCAGCATTGCAATCAGCATCCAAAAAACCCTCTAGGATGCATGCCTAACAGTTTGGCTTTGTGTTTTATTTTGTTTTTGTTGGGTTTTGTTCATGAGTAAATCATGTGAGATTTCCAAATAGCGACTGGCACATGAAACAGAAGGGAGCCTGTGGCTGGTGGAGCAGGAACATACTGAGTGCTGGGTCTGACCAGCCTGCTGCAGTGTGCTCACACCTGGCACCCAGCCAGCCTGGAGCCCTTCACTTCATCTCCTTTTTGCCCAGTTTGGATCTGAGCAATCCTGGTTTGTCCAATGCTAAGACAAGGTAAGAGCCTCCCACACTGGCAAACACTACCACAGTTGCCTCCTGCACCTGAGAAAGGTCTTTGGTGGCCACATATCCAGCCACTGAGCAGATGGCATCAAGCAGTGCAGGGGACTAGTCCTGTCCCCTCCCACATGGATGTGGGATGTTTGCCACTCAGAAATTGTGTTATAGGCTCCATTTACAGAAAAATTAGAAGCAACATCTAATGGCATTGAGAGATTTAGTTTGCCACTGATTTCTACTCCACTTCTTTTTTTGATTGACACTGTAGAAATTAACGAAGTGCACCAGTGGGATGAATCAGTATGTTTCATTTGGCCAGTTTTAATGGAAGTCAGCAGAGGAGTGAGGAGAGATATTGTACACATGCCTCTGATAGCTGGAGCCTGCTTCCAGCAATGTCCATGTGCTCTTGCCTCTAAACCACTGGGATTTTCAGGCAGGTGGTGATGAGAAAGGTTAGATGTTGCTTTATGTCCTGTCATGCTTGATGCTGTGAACAGAAAGATGGACATGTCCAGAGCAGGCAGGGTAGACTGGAAGCTGTTTCATATGGAAGAATTGAGGGTGAATGGTCCCATCCCAGCAAACAGTCACTTGGATGGCTTTAAATTAGGAATGGGTCTTGTGGGACAGAAGGGTCTCCTATGCAAACACTAAAGTGCAGTAGGCACTGCAGATTGAAGCACTGGTAGTTGTGTGCTTTTTCTCTGTATTGGAGATAATTTGGCTTTGTAAAATGACAGTAATTTACAATGTTGGTTGCTGTAATTGATTGAAATATTATTCCCTCCTCATCTGCAGCTGACTGGAAAATCTAGATGTGTCTTTTACTTTCTGTGAGTATGTTATAGGCTGGCAACAGAATGAAATGAAAAGTAGTTTGAAGTGATGATCTGTTCATACTCCAACTAGAGTATGGAAACTGCAGAAAGAGCGAGAAAATATGTTTTGAAATAATCACAGAATGTCAGCCTGCTTTAGATTGTCAGCACTTTCTTTTAGTCAGGACTATTGTGGAACATATGGATATATGTATGCCTTTATACAAACACTTTGCTGCCAGTTACCAAATATTTATAAGCATTATGGACAAATTTACCTGGGAATGTTTTGCAGAGATCAATGAATACTGAATTAGTGCTTAAGCTAAATCCTTACACAATGAGTGCATAAGCAAGAAGTTCTGTGAGAAGTGTTTAAAGTGGAAACAGAGAGTTTCTTTGAAGAGTTAAGACCAAAATTCACTTATAGCTGAGGTGTCCTCAGGTTTCTTCTGCTCACTTTGGCTCTGCCTCCATCTACGATCACATTCCCATTTTGACCTGAAATAATTTGTGTAGCGGATGGACTTGTCATTTCCACCGCTGTGCTGTGGGGCTGGCACGCACAGCACCATGGGTGTGGAGGGGATTGCGTTCCCTTCCTCTTGGCTGTGCAGCATGAGTCCTGCTCCACATTTGGAGCTGTGGGACACGGGCAAAGCGAGCTGAATGTTGTGCTGTCACGAGTCTGGCAGTAGTGCAGCTTAGTGCTTTGCGTGATAGCTGCGAATCCCTGCTGAAGTTTAAATCTTCTGTGTGCTGCCCTGGGCAAGCTGGAGTTTGCCCTTTATTAGAAGATCAATGAACAAAAAGAAACAATAGGTGCTTTAGAAAGAGAAAAATTGCCACAAACCAATGTTTTACTTATTGCACATATCGATAATTTCTTAATGTTGAATGTTTTATGCAAGCAATGAGGCACCAAAATCTTGGCAATGTCCATTTAGTTTCAAATAGCTGCTCGCTCTCTCTGCACAGCGATGTTTGGAAAGCAAATGTTTGGTTAATATGTGGTTAAGCACTTTTGCAATACAGAGTGTGTTCTTCATTGCAAGGTATCTTTCCTGAAAAAGCAAAGTGTACTTTTGGGTTTTGAATCCGTGCAGACATAGTTTGTAAGCAGTGATTTAGATTTTGCAAATACTTCAGGAGCCCTTTGAACTTGTATGTTGGGTAGGTCAGTGCATGCTAAATATTTTTATAAGTAGTTATCTATGCATTTTTGCTTCCCTCTTCCTCCCACACATTTACTTTGCATGACCAAGATTCTCTGAAAATGCAATTTCAGGTATTTTGGGTAAAACACATGCCATGCTCTGCATGAGCTGAAAGGACCATCATATTAAGGCAGTGCAGGAAAGAGAGTGAGCATACATAGCACTGTGGATGTTAATATTTCAAAGTTTGTATTTTGTTTTTGTGATATAATTTATTTTCAAATTGTTGATGAGCAAGGAGAGGACTAAGGGCACACCTACCAGTGCTCAGCATCTTGTAAACTTTAGCCATGGCACAGGTTTGCCCTGAATGTGGTGGCAAGGTTGCCATGTGAACCAACATCATAGAAAACTTGTCTTTTGAGCCATCAGGGACAAGTATGACACCATGAGTATAAACTGTGAGCATCCTATATTCACCGAAGTGCTGGCTGTGGCTCAGACAGGGTCTGCAATTGTCAGACTCAGAGTAAAGTGGGAGTTTTGCAGGAGAGTAAGTATGGGATCAGACAATTCATCCTTATTTCAAACTGAGAGAGGATAAGGAGCCCCTTCAACTAGCTTCTAGCTGCAACCATTCCCAACACCCTCATCCAACAGGCGCATCTCTAAGGCCATCTGGTTAGTAGCCTTTGGTACACTCAAAGTTTCCACTATTTTTGGATCAGAGAGGATACTAGTGATAAACAAATGAATCATTCACGGTACTGCGTAGCACCTGTGAAATATTGCCAGTTCAAGTTTCCAGGGGTCCCTGCTTATGATTCTTGGGTCTGTTTTACCTCCAAACTAAATGATTACAGTTGCAGATGAAGCCCATGGGAATTCAGCTGTAAGCATCTACAGCAGTGCATTAATTACCCAGAAATATTAGATCCAATTAGAAATATCAGATGTTTCACAGTCACCAAACAGATGAATGGAAATTATTAGCATCTATGCATCTCTTTCTTAGTTTATCACTTGCTAACTGTTAATACAGTGTTACTTTTTTGCTTTATTAAATTAATTACAAAGTAAAGAGATGCTATAAAAAAGCCCTGAGGGGACAAGAGGAAAGATGTATGCATGTATGGAAAGATGTAGTATGCATGAATAAGACTTCTGATAACTTTTTAAAACTGTAATAAAAAAATAACCTTTAAAATACTTTGTTTACTCAGTATCCAATATAAAATCAAGCTTTTAACAGTTCCTCAGTCTGGAAGCATTATCTTATTTATTGTCTAACATAAGCATTATCTATTTATTGTCTAACATTGCTGATGCTGAATTGATTTTAGCTGTTTTTAAGAAAGACTGGTTGTTTTTTCCCATTTTTGTTTATTTGTAACAAAATAGTAAATATTTAAAGTTTAAGACTGTTGGTATTCATTTTATATATTGGATTGTTCATTTTATATGGACTATTTTATACATTATGCATGGTGTCTCACATATGAGTATATTTTACTTTTTTAAAATTGAAAACATTGCTGTTTTAATTCTAATAGTTCTGCTGCCCTTCTGGTTTTATTCTGTAAATCTGAAATAAAGAGGAAGTTAGAGTGTCTGCCATTCTAAAGAAATTAAATCAGGCCAGGTTTGGCAGTAATAACACTTCACTGTTCACCAAAGCTTTGTACATTCAATAGGAGATGAATGATTTTAATTTGTGAGTAACAGTTATTCTAGAAAGGCAAAAAGTGAAAATTTTATTTTATGAAAACAGAAATGCTGATTTCTACAGCTCCAAACAAGAAAGTAGTGTTTCATTATGATGGCATTTGTTTGACTACCAGTAAGTGTACATGAAGTAAGACAATGGTTTTAACATGTGTATCCACACCTACCTCTGTTCTCAATGCAGATAAAGTAGGAAATTTTGCTTTGTTTCTTGAGCAGCAGAGAAATACAGGAATAGACCAGGGTCACACTGCCCTAGGAAAATTCTGTATATGCACAGAAAATACAGATGATCCCTTTGTAAAGTAGTAAATTTAAAGTATGCAGCTGAAAGCAGCAGAGGAACACATTATCTGATGAGGAAACTGCCATATTAGGAGTCTGTTGATATGATAAAACAGTCTCACATATTGACAGAAAAGTCAATTAAATTCCTTTTGTCCTACAAAAGTTATTTTTGGCACAGAGCAACCCTAGCTGTAGCAGTCCCTTCTCTAAAAAAATTTTGAGCAATTTGATTTCTTTGGTCAAGGGAAAGTAATAAACCATTTCAAACCCCTAATCCATTGTGTGTGTGTCTCTGTGTATCTGTGTGTCTGTGTGTCCATGCTGTTTTCTTCTGCATCCTGTAAGAAAGAAAGTAGGAAAAACTAAAGCTGCCATTTACTGTAATTACACTGCAGAATATGTTTCTGGTTGAGTTATAAGCTTCAGTCACTGGTATCTATTACAACTAAAGCTGCCCTGTAGGTAAATGATTTAGTTTAAGTGAATAAATTATGCTTTACCAGCTGTAGATCAAAGGCTATGACCAATTCATTGAACACCATGAGATTCTTGCAGGGATTAAAAAAAAAAGCTGTTGTTGTAGGAGATCTGAATAGGTTTCCTGTTCTTCTGTTTAACTTCATAGTTTGAAAGCCTCTTTTGGGAGAAAGAGCACAATGTATAGGCTGTTATCAAATGCAAAATATGACCATGTGTGAATGCGCAAATAAAGTGAGAAATGTTTGTGGAATGATGGCAGTATTTGCCATTCTTTTTTGTATTGCCAGAGATAACAAGGGAGAATAACTGATTTTTGTTTTAGCTTTTGCTGTGAAAAAGTGGGGAGCAAATTACTTGGGGTTGAATGAATCAGTTTATTATTCTGCTTTACAGGAGAATATACATTTCTCTACTTTCAAGTGATCTTTTGTTTCCTTTTTAATTATCACACCAAGGTCAATTTGTTTTCCTTTTCATGGGGAAGTGGGGACAGCATAAATTTGCAACTGGTTTTGGTGAATAAACTATTCATGTGCGGAATTTTTCCCTGCTCCATAGTTAGGTATCACTGTTCAGGCTCTCTGTTGCTAGCCTGAGCTGGACGTTACATCTCTCAAAACAACACACTAAATGATTTATTTTGAAAGATCAGAAGCACTTGGTTTGGAAAGAAATGTGAGCTGCGCCAGGAGCAGGGCTCCCGCAGGGGTCTCCCCTCGGTCTGGGGAGCGGGATATGCAAAGGAATACCCAGCGTGGCTCCATGGGAGTACAATGTGAGGAAGGAGAACCTGGTGCAACTAAGAAGCGCTGGTACTTGAAGGCTGCCAGTTTTTAATTTGTACACAATGTGAGTGGTTGAATCTGAAGGACTTCAAAAGTGATGCAAAATTGATTTGCAATTAACTGAGACTCCAGATCCATGTAAAGAAAAAAATCACTTACAGAAGTGTTACTAGAAGTAATCGGACCCAATTTTCAACATGAACCTAGCAAATTTCTACTGTTCTTACACTAATTCATTCAGGATTGAGTGAGTATTTCAATTCTTTCCAAAAAATACTCAAAGTGAAAGTTCTGAAACTTTCAGAATCAAGAACTCAGATATTTTTTTTTGCCAGATATTTAGTAAAACTACTTTAAGAGGCCTGTTTCAGCACAACTGCTGCCTTAAGTTTTAGCTTTCATATTTTTTAGATTCTGAACTGCCTTAGTGTGTGACTCTGAACTTCATATAAAGTGTTAGCAAGTTCTCTTCACAGTTTAGTTGGACAAAACAATCCTTTTCCAGCCTGATAACCAAGGACACTACTGCAGCTTTAGGCTCAAGAAGTATAAACAACAGCAAATTGAGGAAAGTAATCTGAGAGGATGGGACTTCATAACCTGAAGCTGTAATTGGACAATTGACCCCAATACGTAAATGGACCAAAACTTATAAAAGTGTGAGAACTCGTGACTGGTTGTCCACCTTGCATCCGTCTTGGGTCCATCTTGGTTCCATCTTGGCTCTTGTACTGTGCAAGATGTATCCTTTGAAGGCCTTTTAATAAATACCTACTTTATTCCTTTAGCTCTGCCTAGCCTCTGTTCCAAGTCAGCCTCTTTAGGCATCCCAATGATCAGGATTATTGAAAAAAAGTTCATTAACATTATTATGAAACCCATGTACACTGTTTTTGGGAAAAAGATTCATTAAACATGTACTTTTTGCCTTTTTCTGCCAAGGTACAGCCTGGGCTAATCTTCAGTGACATTAAGTGCCACCATACTGCAAAAAGACTGGGGGGCTCATGTCAAGCCTGGCTTTTCTGTAATGTTAACCAAGGTGGCCATGCTCTCATAAGCCAGTTGATTCTACAGCATGCTATGCTGGTACCAGTGGGACAAGAAACAAGCAAGCAGTCCAGCAAGGACTTTGCCATCTAACTCTTTTGCAAGCCTTTCAATTACTTTTTTTTTTTCCTCTTGTTTCAGGACAACTGAAAGCCATTAGCAAAATATTTTCAAGCTACTTAGCTGCCATACAGTGCATGACCATTCAGGGTTAAGCTGTTGAAACAAGCATTAAAGCCAGCTTTCTGATCACCTACCTTATTCCCACTTTGAACATATGTTATTTTGCAAGATACACATCAGTGGAAAAGCTGGGTCAGCAGAGGTGCAGTGATGGAAATGTTGGATTTGATCGTGGGCATATGAGCAGACTCACACAGTTCTCAACAGTGGTTGTATTGTAATCACATTAGAGACTTTCTTGATACTCCAGGCCTGCATTTAATCACAGCAGTTGCAGGTAACTCCTTCACAAAGTTTCTTTTAGGCTTCAAAGCTGTGATGAAGAAAGGCCAGAGGTGACGCCTTTCTTTGCATCTATAAAACAACCTGTTAGGTTTCGTACCAGTTCAGGCCATGAAGACCTAGCGCACTCACCTATGCCCAAGGAACTATACAGGTGCCTCACCTGTCCTCAGAACTGATTACAGACATAAAGCCCTGTAAAAAAATAAAATTGGAACTGCATATTTAAAATGCCTTAACTTCACACTTTCAATTAATTATGATTATATCCTCTCATTATTAGTTGAGAGTTTAATATGTGCATTCAGCAGCTTAATAAAAAGTTTGTTGTGCCATTAAACCTAAATCCAGACTCTCCTTTTTTACAGTAAACCAAATTCAGACACCACACCCAAATCCAGAAAGTTGTATTTCCCAGTATAAGCATTTTCATTTGCACAATGAAACGGTGCAATTTTTTTCCTACATAAAAATCATCATGCCTTACAGACCTTTCAGAGCAGAAGAAATGCTTCCTTGGCAGGGATGGAACACATTATTTAGCATTTAAATATTTGTACTTAAATACCCCAAAATGTATTCAGGTAGTCTGTTGAATAAAATGTATTAACAGTAAACATAATAAAACATGTTAAAATAATAAAGACTTTCTGGTTATTCTTCTGTGTGCCAGGAAGAAGGATTAAGGCTAACTTAAGGGTGGACATCCTCATCCATGGTGGACCTGGATGTTGTTGTCTTTGCAAGGAATGCTTGTAAAAAGATTGTGCTTCATACAGGTGTATTTTCTAGGTACTCAGCTGAAATCTTTCTTGTTGAATTTGGAGGTTATTCCTGTATTGCTCTCAAAAATTTATTCAGAATTGGATTAATCAAAATGCTAAGTATCACTAAAATATGACTGTGCAAGCTCCCAACAAATAATCACTTATTCTGTACTTCTGGAGAGCAAAAATATCTGTCTGTCTGTCCTCGATCATCTTTATATTTCCCATATTGCAAGGATTTCTTATTATTGAGGGTTTGGGGTTTTTTCCTTGCCTTGTACTTACTTTCTGTTCCCGTTGAAAATGCCATTAAAAGTAACAAATGTTTCTTTGTTTTTTTTTTCATCCCATACAGTGTGAAAGGAGCAGATGCTGGGAACGTGATCAGACTATTTGTACCAGATATTGGGATGTTCATTGCTAGTCTGACAATATGGCTCATCTGCCGCAACGTGTTTCAGAAGCCTGTAACCGAGGATGCAGTACAGTGCAACACGCAGTTTGAAAATGAGGAGATGGTATCAAATACACATTTCTATCTGTATGGCTTTTAGTGATCTTTGACATTCCTGTGTTCTGAAATGGTTTCATGAGCGCTGGCTATGTTAAGTAGTAAACTTTCTTTCAGGAAATGAAATTATTGGTTTTAAAGTGGAAAAAATCTAAAGTTATTATGTTGAGGAAACAAAGCAGAATATGAAAAGTGGTGGATATGCTATAGGATTTTTCAAATAATGTTGATCTAAGAAACAATCATAACAGTCCATCACATATTGTTCTTCACCAGAGCTGCTGGTTAAATCTGACGAGGTTGTTCTGCTACATACAGTACTCAGTTTCTTAGATAGCATTACTATTTCCAAATTTCTTATCCAAATATAACAGCAGCATCTGAGTGATTATCAGAAATTACTTTTAAAGAATGGAAGAGAAACTGTGTGTTAAGTTCATGGAAGGAGTTGTCTAAACCTTTGGTCATACTGAGTGAGATTGAGAATGATTTGGGGGAATGGCTTAGCTGGAAGTGTTGTTGTGTTTTCTGTGTCTTTTACTAGTGGGGAGAAGAGTAGCAGAGATAAATGCAGAAAAATCCACAGAAAGAGGAAAACAATTTTGTAATATAAAAAGCCACAGTGGGAATTCGGGCCAGGGTGCAGAGAAATTTGTACTACTAATCTTAACATGTTTTTCATCAGACTGTCTAGCTTGGCTTGGGACTCATTTTCTGTCTTTTTTTGCATATGGGTGGAATGTTCTTTCTTTACTCTCAAAACACCATTTTTAGGGGAGACAATTTCAACTTGCTTATTTCAAACAGAAATTGAACTTTGAAGTGAGTGAAATATTTAGGGGGATCAGCTGCCCATTTTGGTGCCACTATATAGAGTAAAAAGAGGCCTCTCTGCATGTTGCCAGGTTGTCTGGATTGTGGCAGTGCCAGAAGCTGGTCAAATTTCTAGCACGTGAGAGATCAATATCAGGACTGTGCTTTACACTCAGTTGCAGTTGGAATTCTTATGGGCTCTCCTGGCAGCTGAGGATTGCCTGAAGGTTGCAGCTTTTTAACTGCACATTGGAGGATATGTAGGGCTTGGTTTGATGTGCATATGCAAAGCTTTGTGTCTCCTGAAACATGGTTTTATCAGCTTTAAATCTGCTTTATCATTGAAGCTGTGCAAAATGGATTTTGCAGCAGGCTAGGACCTTGGGCTATACCCAGAAAAGTAAAGAAGTGTGGCTTATTAGCGTGGTTTGTGTTCAGTTCTCCTCTTAAACGAGTTTTATTTCACCAAAGTGAGCTCCAACAGACTTCTTTGGTGCTCTTGATCTTCTGAAGAGAAAGTATTCAAAAGCACAAAACAGGAGTAATCTGATGGCAGAAACTCAAAAGAAAGATGGGCATGGTTTGGTTCCTCCGAAACCAGATGATGATGTTTAGATGTTCACTTTTTCTTCGGTGCAGAGGTGAGCCTGAGCCTGGGGTCTGGGTCAAAGGGAGCTCGGTGTCCATGGGTGCTGGCTTCCAGGCAGAGTTCAATAGCCATTTCCCTCCAGTGCAAGGAAAAACCTGAGCTAGCAAACACTAATTGCATAACACAGAGTGTAGCTTTATATCGGGCTGGTCCTGGACTGGCTACCTCAATGCCAAGGCAAGAGCATTCCATAAGGGAAGAAGGAGGGAGAGAAGAAAGCTCTGACTGCAAAGAAATATGAATCCTGCGCAAATAGAAATATGTGTAAATATGTTTTTTTCCTTCACATCAAAACCCAGTGAATATTATTTATGTTCTGTAAACTGCGTGTATTGCAGAGTATTTAGTGAACATAGCAGCTGTGTTTAGATTCAGTGACACCCAATGCTCTATCACAGGCATTTTTTTTAAAAAGGGGATAATATTTTCTGTTGTCTGAGGGGATCCCAAATACTTTAAGGAATTCTGCCCTTCACAGCCAAAATTATGTATCTGCATCAGAGTAATCTGCTAGCTTTATAAAGATTGAGTGAAATGGAGAGTGGAAATCAACACGTTTTTCCAAACTTCAGTTTTCTCTTTCTAGGTGTCTGCACATAACTTCCTGGAATCATTTCTACTAGTTAGGAGGAGGAGGCAGAAGCAGCTGAATGTGTAAGAAATACATATTTGGTGGGACTGACTGAAAGGAACCTAATGCATATGCAGATCAGGCCACTAAGTGTCTGAATTTGGGAGAATGTTGACATGGTCTCAAATGAGTCCAAACTGTGTAGGTTTCATATAATTTTCAATTCTTTCTTGGTAGAGTACACTGGAAAAGGAAGACTTAGTAAGTGACCAGTTCTTTGAAATTTTCATGAGCTGACTGATGCCTGTAGTTCTGTGTTGGTGCAGCTCGTTACTGATGCTGTAACTCCATTGAATTAGAAAACACAAACTGAGTTGCAGCAACAACTGTCCTACAAAAAGACGCTTCAGAAAAAAATGTTAAGCTTGCTATTGTACCTCCAAGGGAAATAGTCCTGGGTTTGTTAACCCCGTCCTGTAGGTAATTCTGGAGTTGAAAAGCAGCTGCTGAGAGTTCCTGCCACCAGCCCTCAGAAATTTGTGGTAGGAGGTTTTGTTAAGATTGCATCAGCTGATTTAAACAGCCTTAGTAGAGCCTTTAGAGAGGTAACTTTTGAGGTTGATAGATGCCTAGCCACAGATGGTTCTGTAAATCAAGTACTTCCAAGCCAAAGCAGTGTCTTGCAGCTTTACCTTCTTGCATTAAATTATTTACATTGAATGATTCCCAGACCTCTTTGCTTTGTAGGAGAGTGAAATACTATCAAAGTAGGCTTAATTTTAAAAAGAAAGGTTAATCTATTTGCTCCATCAGCATTTCTGTTAAATAATTGGTTTAATACTCCTATAATCAACCTTTTCAAAGGACCGTGAGCCCATCACATTTCAGTTGCTATATGGGCATGTTGTAAAAATGCCTCCAGTTGAGCAGCAGTGTGTGTGCTGTATTTTGGCATGTCAGTAGCCTCGAGAAACCAGCCACGATGGATCAGATTGCTTGTGGATTGAGATGCAATTCAAAACAAGAAAAAGTATCAGAATCCAAATTAAGAACAACAAGGTTTTGTTGAAAAATGGATGTCTTTCTCCATTACACTGCATCTAACTTTAAGGGAAACAGATCTCCATCAGAAAAGTTTATTCTACAGAACAGAACTGGGGAAGAGGCTCTAAGGCAGTGAGACTCTCAATTATTTGTAAGTAATGCTATCCCAGGAATAACCAAAGAGTGTGGTTTTAATTAACAGTGAGTCACGGAGTAGGAAGGTCTGCCAGATACCAGGCTGCAGTCCAACTCATTACCACCCCTAAATGGTTGAACACTTGGAGCAAACGTGTCTGCAGGCCCTTTTTATTAGAGCCCAGAAAATTTAAAGCAGGTGAATTCAGCTGGAGACAGGCCCGGGTTGCAAATGCCGAAAAGCACAATGCCAGTCACAAGGTGTGAAAGGTGGAAGAAAATAAGAAACAACAGTTAACTCCCAGCTGCAGCTGAAAGTACAACATTTTTGATTTGGAGCAGATGGTGGTTTATGTGCCAAAATGCAAATACAGTATCTACAGTCTGATAGGTATTAGAAAGGAAATAGCCTTTTCTTGAGACTGTGGATGAATTGCTGAATGTTTTAAGTGACAATGGTAGGAAGGAAAACCCTTCTGCAATTACACAACTTAAACTTTAGAAGAGGTGTTGATCTTACTTGAAAAAAAAAACCTGTTGTAGTCTTCAATGCAGCTTCCTCATAAAGCACTTGCTGCTTTGCCCATTGAAGCTCGTTTCTCATGCATGATGTCCTAGAAAGCAAATAGGACCATTAGGTCCTTACTTTGTCTCATAATCTGGGGTCAGTTTGATCCCAAAGCTTCCAACCATCCTCTTTTCTACAGCAGTCAGAGATTTGTTTGGGATCTCAGCAGAGAAAAATGGAGGGGAAAAAAGGAAATGGAGGATTTTTTTTTTTTAATAAACTAAACTTTGAAAAGAATGTGAGGAGAGCTTGACCTGGAGTCAAGATACTGGACTGGAATCAGGAGGACCATCATGGTTCTCACTTTGGCCACGAACTTGGTTTCTGTCCTCAAGTCTATTCCTTCATCTCTCTCTTGGCTCCTGTGTCCCTGGGCACAAAGAAGCACAAAAAATGCTTGGTTCCCCAGCTTTGTCTGTCTAAACAGTGACAGGCTGTTTGTCTTCTGCATATATTGAGCATGTAGTGCATTGAGAGCTCTCACTTGCTCTAGGTCCCCAATTGTAACTACAGTACATTCCATACAAGACAGAACAGACAGGCTCTGAGAACTGGCCATGTTCCATGCTTTGTCCAAGGACTTTCTAGCATAGGAATTACATTTTTAGACCAGTATCCTTATCCTGAAAGTAGCTGGTACCTGCTGGATAAGGATAGCAGCAAATAAGAAAATACTCTTCTGCAATGTAACAGTTTATCCTGATCTCTCCTAGTGTGAGAATGACTGTAATCCTAAAGCATGTGGTTTCAAATCCCTTCCAAAAGAGGTTGTTTATAATTATAGCTACTCTGAATAATCTTGTTAAACATATAATTACCCAGACTCTTTTAAAACCTAGTTAATTTCTGGGCTTCAGTAGTATCATGAAGCAAGGACTTTCACAATTTAGTAAGTGTTCTTTGATTTTATTTTGAGTTTAACACTATTTAATTTTATGGAAGGTCCCTTGTATTACATGTAATAAATTAGAGTGAGATGGTGTAAGGGAAATCAAATGTATTTATTATCTTCTATATTTGACCTTTAAAGGCTAAGCAATCTCTGGGGTTTTTTTAAATTTCTTTTGTCATTTTAATTACTTTTTTTTTCTGAACAAACTATAGTTCTGCAATATTCTTTTGAGATGCAGAGATTATCAGGTCCTCAGCATTTCAGGCAAGGTCTTACCATTGATTTAAATTATAATATTATGACATTGATTATTAGGTTCAGAGATTTTAGGGTTGAGCAATTCTACCAGCATATCACCTACCTGAATGTCCTGCACAAGTGAAGTGAACAGCTATGAGAAAGGTCTGATGTCCCAGTCTTTGCAGTTGCATTTTTCTTGCCTTCAGATGTAACCTGCCTTAAGCAGTTTACAGTGGTGCCCATGACCCTGCCTACAGGACCATCCCATTTTTCTTGAAGCCTGTGATGGGTATATTTCTCCTTAAATGATTTATTGGTTTGTATTTGTGTCTTAATTTAATTAGATTTTACCAGTATCAAACATTCACCTGACTTGATTAGTGGTCATTGACATGGGATGCTTTGGCCGATTTCTCTAAACATCATCTTCCCATATGCAGCTTCTCTTTCAATATTTGCTTCTCTTCTGAGATAGAAAATTATTGCTATTGTGGGAAATACTATGGAAAAAGAACTTCTCAGAGAGGGTTGGAATGATTAGGCTTCTTTGAGCTTCCTGATGATGTCTCTTTTATTTTTCATCTCTTTTCTTCTTGTTGCCCATATTAAGCATAGCACTAGCTTACTTTTACTGATTGGTTAATAATGTTTCTCTGATTCTGACCTCTGGAGAACTGGTCAAACCCACTTGGTCTTTGTGTGCTTTGAACATGGTATAAACAGGATTTTAAACTTATTTTTTCTGCAGTTTTAAGAGTAGATGAGGCTGCCTTATCTCTGCTTGTGATGTTTGTAGTGGTGAATTTTGCCAGACCTTACACAGCTGCCTCCCTCAGTAACAATTCTAATGCATCTCATCTTAACAAGGGTCAAAAGTTTACAAGTTACATTAGCTCCTTGGTTTGATGCACATGTCTTTGGATAAGTCTTAACACAAATACGTAATTATACTACAGCAGGCTGCAGCCACATGATATTACATAGTGCAGTGTGTTACCAAAGGCTGTCAGCCTGGGCAGGAAACTTCAGGGTGCACCTGTCCTGTTCTGGGCAGAAACATGACAGGATGCAATTCTTCTTGTGGCAGCTCTTCACTGGGGTTACTAACAGTTCTCCCTTCCAAATTTTGAGATACAGAGTTATTAACCAAGAGATTAAAATACTGGAATACTACTGTCTTTGGACAGCCTAAGTGAGGAATAACACAGTAGAAGGAATCTCTTGGCTCACAGAATTCAGTCTGCTGTTATTGCTGACAGCTGTATCGCACAATTCCCTCTGGAAGGTAGAAAGCACCATCTTGAAAACAGGGCAGTTTTCTTTCATCCTGCTGTTTCAGAAATGACCCTGTTCTGTAATTTTGCTTTTCTGGTGGTTGGAAAACATCTGATTTATATTGCACATATACTCATAGCTACCTTATAACCTTTTTAGTTCTGCTTTTTTGTTTCAATATGAAGTTTCCTTCTCTAGAATTAATTTCTCTGATAGACTGGGAGAAAGAACTCATCTTTCTTTAAGGTTGTTCTGCAAGACAGAAGACAAGTGACTTTGGATCCTCTTGAAGATTAGATATCACATTATCCTATTCATCCCAGTAGTCTGAGGTTCTTAGGGGTGGTACTAGAGAAGCATCCAAGTCACTTTGGTTTGCAAATAACCACAGCACCACAGTTGGGTATTTACTCTCCTTCTTAGCAAGATACATCCTGGTACAGTAGGTATATTTATTGGGCCAGGAATTACTCCATATAGGTTCTGTGCATACCTGCTCTCGCTCAGTTAACAGCATTGTGCCTTGTAGCCATAATACAACTCTTCCCATTTCCTTTTCACTAAAAAAGAAGTGTTTAATTGTTTCAGGCCAAACCACTAAACTCTGCCTATGAGTTTCTCTCTCTTTTGCATTTGGCTTCCATGCCTGACAACCATCTGAAGTCGAGATGTGAAACTGTATTTCAATATTGGCCCAGTGAGTCGTGTGCTGAAATCACTCAATGTTTGCTCAGGTGCAATGGGTACTTTGGGAAGTGAAATAATCTCTGGTTCTCTCGGTACAATATCTATTGTATACAGGATTTAATGAGTTGCCTTCCTGTTATCCTGATTCAGAACAGTGCTTGTCTTTATTAATTTATTTTGAGTTTCCTTTGACTTGCTAAATGCTTCTGTCCTTATGTGCTTCCAGTAAATAGCTGATCCTTTTTTTTTTTGGTAATGTGTTATTCTTTCCCACAGGAGATTTTACTGTGGAGGTGCATGTATGGCATTTATTACTGCAAACACACTGAAAGTTATTTCTGATCTACATCTATCTTTCTGTGTAGGCCTTTAACCTAAGCTTTAGCACATATAAGATGTACCAGTGATAAAATTTTTCAGTAAGATCTATATGACTTAATTTATGATTTTCTTTTCAGTGATTCATCTGAGTAGTATAAATTATTAAAATAAAATGCTTAAATTCCAAGATGTATCTATCTCATTAATGTCACACCTTCCATAATGTTCACTGCAGTCCCACACTTGATTAGTTCAGATCATTTAGCAGGGCCTTCCCCTGAAGTCACACAGTTTCCTTTTTCTATCCCAGCTTGCAGCCCGCAGCCTCCTCTCCATACCTACCCCCTTGTTTGGGTAGCCTGCTGTTCCCCTCTGTCTTTCTGTACATCCCACGTACCTCACACAAGATGACCTTAAGGAAGATACTCTTGCTAAGCAGCCCATCTGTAGGAATCAAGTTCAGTGATGTGTGGGAATCGTTTATGTGGAAATTTTTGAATCTGTTCTGTGGCAGGAAAAGCAAGGACATCCACTACTCCATGCTGATGCTTTCAGAACAGTGTAGTTTTACGCTTTCTTGCAAAATTGAAAATTCAGTAAATGATTGTGTTAACATGGTTTAGTATTGACCACAGGTTGAAAATACAGTCATTTATATCACATGAAGGACTTACAGTTCCTTTGATGGTAAAAGAAGTAGCAGTTCAGTTTCTTTTCCAGCTTTTTTACTCACAGCTGAGTCTGTCTAAGGAATATTGTGCATTTTGATTATTTTTTCTATATTCACTTACATATGTGCTGCTTCTAAAAGCAAGTAAGTAATTAATTCTTCCTACTGCTGCAACTATCTTATATTTGAAGATAAAGGTTGGCGATCTTTTTTAAGGGGGAAAGAGGATTTTTAGAACAAACTTAATAGTAGTAATTCAGTCATGTTATGATAGGTTGAATGCAGTACCTAAGTGACTATGGAGGCAATTGAACTAAGTGTGAGAGTAGAGAGAGAGTCTATTTCTATTGTTCTGCTGGTAAAATTGAATAAAATAGCTTTTCTCAGATAATTTCTAAACCAAGCTGTTCATTACAGGGCTTTTTTTTTTTTTTTTTTTTAATGGGAAGTCCAGAAACCTTGGCCTCGTGGTTTTAACAGGCTTAGGTGTGTAACAAATCATATGTGTGCTACTCTATCACAGGTATGGAATAAAAATCTCTGATTAGAAGTAAAGAAGTAGTTCTAGGTGGTGATATCTTGAGAGAATCACACTTTTACAGTGGCAGTGTCACCAGGATGGTGTGACTATGAGTCCCAGGGCACACAGATATGGGGTAGCATGAAGACAATCCAGCCCCCTTGAGAGAATCTGGTGTGGCTATCAGCAGCAGGTGCTAGAAGTCTGTGCTGAGGTCTGGAACACTACAGCTAGAAAAGTGTAACATTCCCACTCTTCTGTATTTCCTGGTACTGGCTGGGAGTGTCACAATACTGAAAAGAGGCTATTTGAACAACATTTATGAGCCAAGTATAATGAAGAAGCACCTGAACCCCCACAGGAACTTACTCTTGTGAGTTTAGCAGTGCATGCTTGAGAGGTCCCAATAATTAATACAATGTATTCAGCAGGATGGGAGTTATGAGACTTGCATCCCCTTAGGTGTAATAATTCTGGCTAATTAAATTTTCTTGCTGTCAGTATTTGAATTTTTGAAGGGTTTCATTTGTGTCCCCTCTAGAACTGGAAAGTCAATAAATGAGAAAATTTGTGTTTACAGACACAATACTATTAAAAGTAGGTACAAAGCAAGGAGAGCTCTGAAGCAAAAATGGGGTTTGGGTTAGAGTTAAGGCTTCCTGTTAGTAAATACATGTCTGAGGCTAAAGGATATCTCTATGCAGTAGTGTTTATACTGTACCAGATGAAACATTTAAAAGTTGGATATTGAAAAAGCAGCCCCCAGAGTAGCTAATGGACATTCTGGCCCTGGCCACAAGAGCAGCTGCCATAGCTGCCACAGGAGCTGTACTGTTTCCTTGCCTGTTCTCCATCTCAGTTTGGCAGTTTAAAAAAGTGTTGTACAATAAATACTCTAGGGACTTCCACATGATTGCTAAAAAACCTAAACTGCATTTAGTTTGTTTATAAAAAGTCCTGGGGCCCTGCTCTGCAGAGCAAGGGTCATGGAAACACATGTTTATGGCTTCACAAATGCTCTATACTCCTTGAATGGAGAAGTTTATTTGATTTAATCAGCATCCACAGGGATCCTGTAATTGCATAATAGGTAATTTATTATGGAAGTAAAAGTATTTTTCTAACTGTAGCCTATGTAGCATGGGTTTGTAGCTTTAGACTAATCCACACAGTAAAAAAGAGCTTTGCAAAGCAATCTGACTGAAGTAATGGTGTTCTGTGATGAGCGCGTACTTGTATGGCTTTTTAATCATCAGAAAGTGTTAAAACAACAAGCACATTATCACCATGTTGGATGTGAAAACTGTTCACTGTTTGCTTGCCTTCTGCAATTGGAAGTGCTCAGTGTGAGAAAATGGAAAGCCAGCCCAGATGATCCAGTTAGAGGGTGGTGAATATGAGAGCAGGGAATCCAAAGTTTGTCTTTTCAACACACACTGGAACATGGCCTTCCATCTACTTCAGCAAAGGAACATAGCCTTTCATCCTGGATCCTGAAATAAAAACAGATATGTTTGTTTTTTAAAAAAAGACAGTAAAGCCAAACCTAGAGCTGTTTCACTGTCATAGTCTTTGCTGACATAACCATCAACTGTGTCATGAAACCAGGCAATTCTTGCACAGCCATATCATTGATAATTCTGGCTGTCCTGAAAAGCTGCAAACCAACATATATCTGTTCTGAAAAAGCTTCTGGGACTCCATATGGTGGTTGTTATTGATGATCCAATTTGCCAGCTTGTCTTAAACTGAGGAGAGCAGTTGATGAACTCCAACTCCCAACAGACTTTTGTAGTTTTAGAGGGAAAACTTGGGAAATCAGTTTGGTATTTCCTGAGGTTCAGAATGCTGAAGTTTTCTTTCCAACATCCGATGACCTCAGTAACACCAGAAGTAGGTTGTTCTCCATTTCCTGCGAATGTTTGTGACGTCTTAATTTTCTTGCTGAACTTGGAATTCATATTTTCATGTCTAAATAAAAGCTAAAAACCAAGGAATGTTAACTTCTTTGTTAACTCATGGACATTGAAGCTTTTAGCTATGCTTAAAGTGTATAAGCCTCAGTCCATGGAAACTTCAGACCATGGTCTCCTTCTCAGCTTCAGTTATATCTTGGTCCATTGAAATATTCTCTTCCCTAGTGCTTCTCCCTGGGTGTGCTGTGTCATTCATGTCAGGACTAGATTATTAATGCTTAACTCTCAAGGCAAAATGTAACCTAAATGTTCTTTAGATCAATGAAGCAAGATTAAATAGCCTTAAAATTAAAAAAATTATGGTCCTAGTTATGACATAAAATCCGAGATCTATGTTGAGGAGATGTTGAGGTTTGAATTTGGGCATTTGGCACCTGAGATTAGGAAGGCAGGTAGGGATGAGAGACAGAAAATTATATCAAGTCCCACCTTTCTTTGGGATGTTTAATGTGGTTTCCTTACTTCTGTGTCCTCCTTTTTATTTTATTATTTGAAGGTATTGTGTGTTTTCCTCCAATTTATACTTAAAAATATACTTTTTAAGTGAGTGTATGTTGTAATGTGTATTGTCTTCAGCAAGCTGAAGAAACAAGGGTCTCCTTCACACAAATCTATGTTTAGGAAATGTGCCATTTCAAAACCTTTAAATGTCCATCAGTCTCACTCATTCTCTTTCTTTGGTATATGGATGCTATTGAAGTTTCACTGTTCACTGGTTATGTTAAGCTCAAGGCACAGAGCACTAGAACCAGACCAGGAGAAGCAGGATTGGACTCAAAAGGACTAGATGAAGAACATGTTAATCTAGTATTTGTAACACAAGCAAAAAGGATCATAATGTTTGCCCTTTGTTTAACTTTCTCACTCAAACAGCTCTGGCGGAAGTTAGGGCAGAAAGTATTTCTGTGCCTACTGTCAGCATTCTTTCTGAATGTTTAATGTTTCCTATCCTTGGGATAGGAGCTCAGATACGAGCATCAGTGATGAACAAAGAGAATGCCTCTTTTTGATGCATGGCTTGAAATGTGATGGCTGGATGTTTGGGCTGCCATCTCCCTATTATTTTGCATAAGGAGCTAATAATGTCTATTTTGAGAGCTGTATAGGCGAATGGTGATAATAAGAAAGCAATTAAAATTCTACTATACCCCATGTAAAATACATATTGGTAGTGAAATAGCTGGATAAATCCAAAAGAAATGTAGATTTCCCAGATCAGCCCTCTGTATTTATTACATATTTTATTGTCTGTAAAATAGAGATACTTTAGAACAAGCAGGTTTGTTTGCTTATTTGTTTTCCTGGGCATTCACAACAATGTTAATGCTCTGAAGTAAGAGGAGAAAGCTGGCAACAAACTTAGAGGTGAAATGAGGGAGTGAAGGCATCTACAGGGAATTTTGTTCTTTTGGGAATTCACATAATGTAATGGTACAGAAGAATTTGGTTAAGTATGTTGAGAGTCCATCTGTTCCTACTGCAATCTGATCTGTCAGTGTGGAATTTTTTCTGCCAAAGGTCACCAATCCATATAAAACTGCTATTCTGATGAAAAATACTAATAATCTCTCTTTTTTAATCTCTCTTTTTTAATTTCACACACAGAGATATGGTTTGGCCAGAGCTAGTGTTACCTAATACAAGTCTAAATTACTGCCAAAAAAGCTATTGTATATTACACCAAATGAGAACCAGGCTCAAAGCTCTTACTTTTTTTTTTTTAATAAGTCCCTACATTTCCATGAATGACTAATTTTTCCATAAATTGTATCTTTGTGTGGGTCTCTTGCTAATCCTGTAGATTCTCACCATGGGTTGATGATTTAGTCTGCATCACTCAATAGTTGTGTATGTCTTCTGGTCTCCAAGATACGATGGAGGCTTGATGGTAAAGACCACTGCCAAATCCTAACAAACTACTCAAGTATGATGGGCCTTTCCACGTTTCCTTCTTTTCTTTTTTCCATTGTGTAGTTCTAAGTCACTGGTCTCATTACCTCAGCTAAAATGTTGTAGAATACTCAAGATTTCACTACGTCTCACTTGCTCACATTTTCACCTTTTCATTCACCATCAGTTGATCTCCACATTTCTCATTCTCTCCCCAAGCCTCTGCTTAGTCTATTTTTTCTCTCCCAAAGTGCCCTTTAGTCAGCAATGAGTTATCTGTCCATTCATTTCAGCCCTTGTTGCCCTGTTCCAGATCATGCCTACTTGCTCTGTTGTAGATTTTGCCTTTAGAGAAAGGGTTGATGAAAAGTGGGTTTGGAAAGTGAGATCCATTGAGCAATATCAACCCAGGGATTACCATTTTTGGAGCTTATAACTGAAACCTTTGAGACAAAGAGGAGTTTAAAAGATATTAGATAGCAGGATGCTTATCTTTTAAAGAATGCTGAACTAATCAAACCAAATTTCATGTGTAAATGAGCAAGCAGCCTTTCCCAGAGACCACCTTTAAAAACCTTTTATTTTGAGACAATTCTGAAATGAGAGCCATTATGTACATCTCTAGCTTTAGTATCTCTTTCTTAGGTCTCACTACTCGGTATAGTCAAAGATTGTAAGAAGACTTCATTGTTAAATAATATATGCGTGGGTTTTAATTTCAAATTACTTTGTGTCTCTCTCTCTCTTTGTTTTTGCTTTCTATTTTTTTTTCTTCCTTCTCCTTTAGGCTGTAAGAGAAAAATTAGAGCCAGATGATGCTTTGATGTATGAAGAAGATCTGGATGACGACGACTGTGGAGAAGCAGAATTTGAGGAGACCATGAAATTAAAACTGCTGCGTAGAATTGCCTTTCTAGCATCCAAACTGAGGGAGTTTATTGGCAATATGATAATCACCACTGGAAAAGTTGTTGTTACAATTTTACTTGGTTCAGCAGGTTGGTGTATTTGAAAAATTTCCTCAGGAGCCCATTAGATTCTGCATTTAACAAATGAGTTTTCAGCACTTTGGCACCTGCGGGAGTAACAATGGAAATTTTTAAGGGAAAAGAAATTGCTGCTGATTTTATTAAATTAACTCTTTGGCAAGTATTGGAATATGCTGAGTTGATTTTTTTTTTTTTTTTGTGCTGATACTGTGTGGCCCTGTCATTCCATTTATGATTTTCACAGTTGCTCTTATAACCAAATGGTGAATGGGGGGCATATTATAATTATAAATTATTATATATATATATAGTGTGTGTGTATATATACACACATATGTATGTATATTAAAGTGAATTCATAGATTTGGTTTCATCACTTCTAAGTGTAAAAAGGAACTGTATTCACATAGCTTTTAAAAAAATGTTATTTGTTTGACCATATAGTATGTAAAAAGAGTGGTAATCAGACTTCCTGGTTTGTTTTCTTTTTTTAATTTTTTTTAGTTGGTAAGAGTAGTTGTTTTGAGGTTATATAGCCTACCTTTTTATAGGACATTTGATTTAATTTGATTTAAATACTTCCTTACTTACCACTCCAAAAAAGATGAAGGGTGACTTGACTGCAGCCCAAAAGAACTGACAAAGATACAAAGTGTTTCCATTTTTTAAGGTATCTCATCTAGTAGAATTGATAATAGGAGCCAACAGTTAAGTTGTAAACCTAGGCAATTTCAGACCAGAAATAAATTTTGTATTTTTCACAGTCAGAGTAACTGGCCATAATAAGTAACTTATTTTAAGATGTCATGTATTCTCATTCTCCAAAAGTGTTGGAAATAAAGACAAAATGTCTCTTTGGAAGAAGAAAGGAAATAGTTACAATCTTGAGGCAGAAATTTTTGGGTGAAATTTTACAGCACCATAAGTGAAAGCTTAAAATATGATGAGAAAGATGTGTTGGTGAAGCTCAGGCACATGACTGTGGATATGAGTCCTTACAGTGCCTGGACTCAGCTCAGCTCTGGACCAACCCTGGGAGAGCTGCTCCCTAAAGACACGTCGAACCAGCACCTGGTGAGGGGCAGGGCCAGCAGGCACACTGGAGCTATGGGCCACCAGGAGCCTGCAGGTCTGCTGAGGAAGGTGGCTCCTAGACATCTACTGATTAAAAAGCTTAAAAGTAAATTTAGGCAGGGACCCCTGCTAGCTGTGGCACTGTCGCTTCAGAGAATTCACTGGGCTGCTGTGCTGGCTGCAAGCTCTTACATCATTTTCTCATAGTTGCCACTCTTAGACATGATTTCTTTTCTGCTTCCTATCTTATTTTTGTAGGCTCCCAGAAGAGCACTGAGTTCCCTTCCAGTTGGACATTTTCTCAAGTCAGCTCAGCTGACTTGAGAAATACTCAAGTATATTTCATACTCAGCTACCTGCACAAAAGCAAAAACAATATATGTGTGTGACAGCAGAGTCTTTGTCAAATGTAAATTACACATTTCTAGGAGTTAACAATTTTTAAAAAATCAAACAGTTACTGATTATTCTGTATATTTTATGTAAATATCTTTGTTTTGATATATTAATCAGAGTCTGTTTTGTTTTAATATGTCAAGGTATTTTAATATCTGTATGAGAAGGCTTTTCACTGTTCATGCATCATGCCACTTTAGCACGTTATACTCAAAAGTCATACACTGGTGGTCTCAGGAAGTATTAGCTGCCCTTGCAGCCACTTTCTGTTTTTCTCCATGCTTTATGGAACATCTTTACATAGAGAAAAATTCCATCTCAGAGGAAAGTCTGGAGAGTGATTGTGTTCTAAGTGCTGAGATATGGCATGAGTGAATTGAACAATTAAAACAAAAAAGAAGATCCTTCTCTTCTAGTCTCAAAGTTAATAGCAGTTAATAGCTAATTGTAATAATTAGCAGAAAACTAATTGGATCAAAATTTTTAATACACATCTTGTCAAATTTAAGTTTTAACAAATGCCAGTATTTTGCATACTTCTCCAACACTCCATGGTTTTGTTTTTACAGGTATGATGGTGCCATCTTTGACCTCAGCTGTGTATTTCTTTGTGTTTTTGGGCCTGTGCACATGGTGGTCCTGTTGCCAAGCATTTGATCCGCTGATATTCAGCTGTCTGTGTGTATTAATGGCTATATTCAGTGCGGGACACTTGATTGGACTTTATCTGTACCAGCTACAGTTCTTTCAGGAGGTTGTTCCACCAAAAGATTTCTATGCCAGGTGAGAGAAATTCCTTTCCTGTTTAATTGTGGGCACGCGATGCAATGCTCTGTTATCACATGTTGATGCAAATGATCTTCCACAGAATGCTTTAAAAAATTTTACACATACCTTCTTAGTCAGTCGTGGAAGAGTCAAATCTTTTCATATTAAATGGTTTTCAATGATAGAGTGTTGAAAGTCCAGACTGAGTAATGCAGACAGAGAATTGGAGCAGGCTGGTAGGGGAAGGTTCTTTTGGTTTTTTTGCTCAGTGTTCCTCAGATGTGAGTGTGAATGATTGGGCTAATGCAGGAAATAAAGGAAATAGATGGCAACATTGATACAAGGGGAAGCGTACAAATGCACGTTTGTTTTTTGTAGAAGAAAATAAATTCTCTGGTGTCTAATGTCATAGTGTCTTAACTTGAGCAAAATGCTTTTGTGGTGCCATTCTTGTGTGCAGAGGCTGAGGGCTGCTGGGGTCCTTCATGTACTGTGCATATTAGGCTGATAATATAAAAATTCTCTCTGGTCACATAGAATCACATAGAACATGCTGATCTTCAACAGCTACTTACCTCAAGTAAAATAGCAGCATTGCTAATTACTTGTGCCGTAAATAATGACTGGCTGTGATTTCACTGACCCTTGAATTTTCTACACACTGTAATCTAAAATAAGATGAAGTAATGGATGTATTTTTCTCATTACTATTTTTTTTCTGCTGGAATATGATGGCAAATTTGTTTTTATGGTATGTATTTTGAATTTTGTAGTAATTCTGACATTAAACTAAATGTGAACATTAATTTAATTTCTAGCAAACCTATTTTTCCTTTTAACTATTATGAGCTGAAGGTGAAAGGAAATTAGAGGTACTGTGGAGAATCAATTAATTATTTATCTCTCAATGCACTATTAAAAGCAGTAAAATTGAGCTGTCTAGCTACAGTAGCTGTTACTTTAGTACTTACTTTGACATTTTATTTAATACAGGTTCATAGATGTGTGTTGTGATTTTGTAGTTGGTGACTTGTGGAGTTTGCTTGGAAGGGCATAACATTACCTGAAAAATCAGAAAAACCTGTTTAGTTTAGGTTCTTTTGTGCCACCTAGAGGTCGAGGTAGGAGAATGGATGATTTCTAATGCCAAGAAGCTGAAACGCTCTCAACTTCCCTAAACCTTTTATATTACTTCCTCCGTGTATTAAGAAAATAAAAAGAGAATGGCTTGAAAATTCTCAACTATTTGGCTTTGAGGATATCTATTCACAGTTTTTAGCAACAGACAGCATTAACATTTTATCAAGGAGAAGAAATATATGCTTCATACTATTTAACTACAATATGTGAAACTTTCTTCATATGCATAATTTGTGAACCTTTTTTGTCATTAGTATTTTTCTATTAATTTTAAATTAATTTATTTTTATTTACTTCAATTAATTTTGACTCAAGATAATTGTCTTGAGACAATTATCAAGACATTGATAATGTAGTAATTTCTTTAGGAATTACTTGTAGTAATTTCTTTTATTGTTAATAATGTGATTCTTCGATTTATGACAAAATTTTGTTCAGTACAAATATGGCATTTTAACTTAGTCATTAATTTTTGAAATTAAGAAAATCAAGCTATAAGAAAGTTGCCTCTGCCTTGGTGTAGAAAAGAAAAGCACCTTCAGAGTTTGGGTTAAAAAAAAGTCCCAGCGATGGACTTCAGAATATGTACTGATATATTTCTAAACAAAAAAAATTAAGTTACTTTCCTGCAGACTTTCTCTTGAACTGGTACTGTTGAGTATTCTGCCATTTACACATGAAATCATGTGTAAAAGGCACAGTACTCAACATCTGAAATCATGTGAGGGACTGATGTTCCAAATTATGTGGGAAATTATCTTTGAATATGCACAACAACCTATACACAATGTACACACAATGGCAGCAGCAGGAGCAGTACTTCTCATTTCTTTATTTGCAGCTCTTTCTATTGTGGATCTACTTTGATCTGCTTTCAGGGAGATGTCTTTGAAGTGCATCAAGACAAGTGTTATCAGAGCTTGGAAGTGAAAACCTTAGTGTGAGAAAAGGCCACTGAGGATTTTTAATGATTGAGTCGGGCTGATATATAAGCAGTGGCTAGAGGAGGAAAAATGAGAGATATGTATTGGAATGCTGCAGAAAAAAATATTTTAGCATTTTGCATCCTAGAAGAAAATCAATACCTTGCTATTTTATGTACAATCTTGGTTTGAAAATGTGCTAAATATGCAGAGTTCCCATTAATACTAGTACATGACTTCCACAGGCAAATTATATGCCAAGAAAAGAATTTGATTCCCCAAATTCTTGCTACAAGAAGGACATTCAGGTGCTAGAGAATGCCCAGAGAAGGGCAACAAAACTGGTGAAAGGTCTGGAGCTGAAGTCTTATGAGGAATATCTGAGGGAACTGGAACTGTTCTGGAGAAGACACGGGGAGAAGCCTGGAGAAGGCTCAGAGGTGACCTTGTTGCTCTCTAAAAGCAAGTTGTAGTGAGGCAGGCGTTGGTCTCTTCTCCTGAGTAAAAAGCATCAGGAAAAGAGGAAATGGCCTCAAGTGGCACCAGGGGAGGTTTAGATTGGATATTAGGAGAACTTCCTACACTGGAAGAATTGTCTGCCATTGGAAGAGTCTCCTCAGGAAAGGGGTTGAGTCACCATCCCTGGAGATACTTAGAAGATCTGTAAACATGGGCACTTAGGGACGTGGTTTAGTGATGGATTTGGCAGTGTTTGTTTAATGGTTGGACTCGATGATCTTAGAGGTCTTTTCCAACCTAAATTATTCTGTGATTCCATATGAAAGAAGGAATTTTATTTCTCTGTAAAGTTTGTGAGGGCCCAATCCCCAGAATAAGCTCTCCTGAATTTCAAGGACAGATGTGAAAACTGCTCCTTTTGGGCTGCTGGTGGACATTTTTTTTTTTTTCTCAGCAGAATGTAAGTCTGGTGTTTTAAAAAGCTCCTTTCTGGATTTGAGTTCTCAAGCTTACAAGAAATGTACAAGTGGTTTCTCTGATCAATAAAAAATGTGGGTTTTTTCTGAATAGTAATGCATTCAGCTTGTCAGACTATCGATTGATTTCAGACTAAATAAAGTTAAACTACACCCAAACAAACCAGAAAATTCTCAAGTTAACAGTATTATTCAGCTAAGATTTGCATCATCCTTGAGCTGTTCCTTCCTTTCAAGAACTCTTCAACTCAAAATTCACCATTTGTGATTGTAAGAAGTGACTGAATAATGTCACCAGAGGAAAGCAGTTTTCTTGGGAGGGTAACCTGACATCTGGTGAATTTACATGTTTTGCCCTGAAACCTCATGGGATTGCGCAGACAAAGTACTTCCTCCCCCCAAAAAAATAGGACATTGTGATAACAAAGCCCTCAGTACTTGCTAGAGTGATATTACTGAACATGAAGGTATTGATGTCCTACAAAGTTTCACATCTGCCGCTGTGCCTGTCTGGATCTGTGATGTACAGGTAGAGGTGGCATAAACACAAACACGCTGAAATGCCATGGAGTGAGCACTGGGATCTGCAGATTGAAACATGTACAGTGTACCGAAAAGTCTGAATATAGCTGGTGTATCAGGGGTAGGCATGCTTCCAGCATATCAATATTGCAAATTGATGCAATATCTCAAATACTGCAATATGCAAATATTGCAAAGATGGGAAAAAATAGCAAGAAGTATCCCTTTAAAGCAAAATTCAGAAAGTATCATGTTTCTACCATAAAATTATTTTCACCCAAGTTAGTAAAAACAAGTCAATGAGCTAAAATGACTTTAGAAATTAGGTACACAGTGTCACAGCCTGAAAAAATACATAGTAATATGTTCACCATTTTGAGATTGCTGCCTCCTTTCTTCCTGATATTGTTTATTTTGGCAAAAGAATGTAATTGGGGAAATGATAAGGCCTTGCCAACATGAAGAAATAGGATCAGTGCAGTGGTATGAGGTTTGTCCTGAGTCAGTAGAGTCATTCCTGTCCAAAACTGTGTTTATAAGCGTATTAATTTAAAGATCCAGCAATCCAATGTAAATTAAAAGCTATGTGCTTTCCTATAGTTTAGGTCTGTCTTGCTTGTAGTTTTCAGGCAAGTAATGTTTCAAATAGTTCAGATACAGCGGTCTTTATCTATAGAAAGCAGCTTCCTTATAAAATGAGGCAAACCTAAGAGTCTAAGTATTGTTATCCACTTCACAGTGATACCTTCTTTCACACCTTCTTAAGTGAATGGGAATTTGGAATTACACAACTGATTGCTTTGCTGCAGTGTGAGCTGGGAAGTGTAGTCTAAGGAGTTTTGTTCAAGAGGAAATTTTCATCTGAAAGTTGTCTATAAATCTATTTGAGCAGGACTTTTTAAATAGGTTTTACAGTGACTAATAATAAGCCTACTTAAATTGCTCTGTTACTTTTGGAGAAAAGATATCTGCTACAGATGGTAGATTTAGGATATTCCATTTGTTTTCAGATTAATCTGAGAAGAGTCCAGTCCAAAATTCTTCATTTGGACTTCCCTGGAAGCTTTGACACAAATTCAGATTTTGTAGTCCAAATACTCTGTTCAACCAGGGTTACAAATGCTTAAGCACAGTCTCAAAAATGTTCTTGGAGTTGTCAGATCAGGGTCAGATCAGATCCAGCCATAATATTTTTTCCTAAGTTAGACACTAAACTTGCAAATAAAATCCCATTAGGAGAGCAGATATTGCCAAAATAGTGAAATGTAGCTGATTGATTACCTCTGCAGGGCAAGGCACTGATCTCCTGGTCTTCTGCTGCTTTTGTAGCTCCACTGGAGCCAAGAGCAGGGCAAGAGGTTTCACCTGCGCTGCAGCCACTGCTAATCCTTGCTGCAGACCGTGTTTGGCACTTGTCTCAAAGGCGACTCACCTCTGAGAGGCAGAATTTTTTTAACCTTGTAGGAAACTCTGAGGTTTTTGGGGTTGCCTTTTGACTTGGTCACAAGCCAGTGTTTGAAAAGATGGAGTATTTAAAGTTCATTTATATATCCTATACTGAGCTGCCCTTTGGCTGCAGTAGCTTTCATGCCTTCTGCCTGGTATTTTTAGGCACTTCTCACCATGGTACTGTAGCACCACTGCCAGGACAGAGGCCAGACCCTTGGATACTTGCCATGTAAAGACACTCCACTGCACTTGTCTGTTTCCATCATCCTCTACCAGCAAAGGCGCACTTTGCAGTTGCAGAGCATGCTCCAAAGTGTACCAGGCCAGCCACCATGTTGATTACCATGACCAGATTTGATTAGAGAGCCACAATTTCTCTCAGAGGAAGAGATGTTAGGTATTTGACCTTATTCTTACAGAAATTTGCAACTGAATTTCATACTAGCTCTATAATGTACCACATTTTAGGATGTTTAATTCTACTTAGAATGTTTTAGCCTATTGGCTTTCTCAGAACTTCAGCTTCTTTATATTTGTTTAAAAAATCTTTTGGAAAGGAAGCGAATGATTCTGTTAACAGCTTAGAAATGCAAGTTCACTCTCCGGTTGACAAAAGACAATAATCGTCCTTGCTATTATTATAATCTCTTTCTAAACTATGAGGTGGCCTTATTTCGGCTCCCTTTATCATGCAAGGCTGGATGAGGAAAAAGCAAGAGAGGAAATAGTAAGTAGCAATTTGCCTGGAGACAGTCCTTCCCATCCCCATGGCATAGCTGTCAGCACTCGCCATGACCATCCCCCCGCATCAAGTGCCAAATCTAGCCTTGGAATAAGCAGGCACAACTTAATTTATGTTACTGACATTGCACCCCAGGTGATTTACACCTGTCTTCCACTGGGCTCGAAAGGGGTGTAAACTGACACATGTGCTAAGACCTTCTAAAAACAATGGTTTTCTGCATGTGGGACAGACTGGTTTCCCAGTTGTGTTCTGCTACAGTGGCGAGCCTGCCACTGGTGAGATCCCTGGCAGGGGCTGGCCCTGGTCACAGCAGGTTCCTATTAGTGGGAAGAGGGGAACCTTAACACTCCCATCAATGACCACACTGCATCTGAAAATTGAATGTAAGCTGCAAACATAAAAATCAGTCATTGACGTGTGACATAATGTCAGTGAACTGCCTCTTCCTTAATGTCTCCTGCATGCTGATTACTGTGTGTTGCACAGAGGCTCCTCTTCCTTGGATGCATTGAACTACTGAGGTGAGAGGGACAGAAGCAAATGAGGAAGATCTTAAAGCTGTAGATATTCTGAGATAAACTTGCCTGCTGATTCTGATTCAATTGAACTGGGTGTGCAATTGGTCTGATGACGTAGCCATCCCACTTTTGCACGCTCTCAGGTAGCTTTGACTCTTTTGTGACCAGCACAGAAGAGTGCTGTCACCCTGCTAGCTGAAGCTCTGATCATTGGTAGGGCGAGACAGATCACTCCACTCCCTCATACACACCATGGGCTTGCAAGTGTCTGATCCCAGCAGTGGCACTTGAATAGACTCCCTGCCCATCACAGCCTGTCCTGGGTGGACATGCAAAGGGTGATTGCAAAGAAGCAATCCCTTAATTTTCTCTTCATATTTTCTGGAAAAAACGGATCTGCATTCTACGAACATTGTTCAAGTGACTGAAAACTATTACAGAAAAGAGACGAAAGCCCTCTCCTCCTACCAGGTTTGTGGTACCTATTATTCTATGGTATTAGATGTGGATTGTAATTAGAAAACTTGTGTAATCTACAAACTTGTTTTCTTGAGGTCTGCTCAAGAACAATTATCTTTATACTCTGGCATCACCAGAAATTGTGATGAAGAATATTTAACACTGTGTTTTCACCTCAGTGTATCAACACTGACAAATGAATCATCCCACATTTCTTGGAGGTAAAAAAGGCAGTCCTGAGTAACCTCAGCTGAGCACACACTGGGGAGTTAGTTCTCATCCATGCAGGTGCAGTCTACACCAGTTTCTCTAAACACTCACAGAGTGGAAGTGCTTAATCTCTTGTTTATGCTCATTTAGCTGAAGTTTGGAACTTGCTGATAAAAGCTGAGCCAATCATGTTCAATTTATAACCAATTTAAAATCAGCTGTTATACTGCTTTCGTTTTGAAACTGGGCAATTTCCAAACATTTCCTGGGCATTATTGTTCATTACTCCATTATCTTCTTTTCCATCTCCTGCTATTTTACTTTCTTTTTATGTTTAAAGCCAAATGGGAATCATAGCTTTTATTTCTGCCTTAGTGCACTCCCTGCTAAAAAGGAATATTTTCTTTGCTCATACTTTCTACTGCAGAATCTCTTGATGAAGGTATCCATCACTCTTGTGGTTTTTTGCAACCTGTTTCACTGCCAGCTGAGTAAGTGGAAAATCTCTTTATCCTCTGCATGCATCACTGAACCTAGCAGGCTGCCCAAATGTGACTGAAAAGTATCATCACTCCTTTTTCAGAGGTGGAAAAATTCCCTAACAGAGAAGTTAGATGAATCACATAACCCTCCCAAGATAGCCAAAACTTGGAATAAAGCACAAAGCTTTTGGCTGCAGTCTGAAAACTAGATCACATACCAAGTTACCTCAAAGTTAAAATAGTATGAAGCTACACTTTAAAACAACTTCTGCTCTTCTGTACCTGTCACTCTTAGGGGTAGCACTAAAGTTCTTAGGCAGTTGCATGGTTAGTTGTTGTACACAGTCACTTGCATGCTCTGGTCAGCACCAGCCCACTGAATGCTAATGCTCACTGGGGTTATCTGAGCACTGTCTCCTCCTCCTAAATGGCTTCTGCTGAAGTTTTACCTGAGTTGTTCTGTTCTTCTCCCAGCACCTGAGCTTAGGACAACAAGGCTGTCTATGGTCTGCACTACTGGTTGAGTTTTAGGAGCAGACTGTCCCCCCCTCTGCCTGTGAGAGACTTTCTGAGGTGGGGCTGTTGGCTCCTTCCCTTTCAGCAGTTCAACTAACTCACTTTGAAAAACCAATAGCCTCAGTTACTAATTTGCACAGAAAGACTTTGTTAACCACATCATTGTTAAGCTATGCTGTTTTTGAGCTGTGCTTTCTCTTCTGTGCTTGAGTGCCCAAGTTCATCCTCTCACAGGGGGAAGTTTTTGTGTCCGTGGATGTTTCTGAACATGCCTTTGGCTATTCTGTGCTTTCCACATAACCCCTCAGAAGCCTGGACCTGTTTTCTCATTACTTTAATCTCTGAGTAGAAAGTCCAACTGCACATTAAATATTTTTCATTTTTTCCATGCAGCTTGGGTGTTGTCCATACTCAGGTGATGCTGTTCAGTATTAGTTGGTTTTCATGCCCTTTTGTGATGACAGGGAATATGTGTGTACATGAGAAAGATGAGCAACTGGAAAACCACTGGTGCCAACCAGCCTTCTCTGCTGGGGTGACTGTTCTCTCATCCCAGCAAGGCTGCCTCACTCCTGCAGCCTCCATCCTTCAGCTACAAACCCTGTGTTGCCTCTGGTTTGTAGCTGAAACTATAAGGAAAAAAGCCCCAAAAAACCAAAATGCTGCTGCATTTAAAATAGTTTTCTTTTAGTGACAGAAAAAATAACTATTTGCCTAATTTTATTTGAGAACAAACTCTATTTGCCTATCCTAAACATGATCCAAGCTGCTGATGTCAAAGCAGTGACAATGCTGGCCCATCATGTTGATGGAGTCACTCTAGCTAAGTTATCAGGCAGGAGTTCTAAAGCAATTTCTTCTGCACCTTTATCCCCGTTTCACCACCTTCTTGCTATCCTATCTGGCAGTCTTTGCTAGATGCTCAGATGTCTGATTGGAATGAAAAGATACTGGAATCGCTGCCTCAGTACCTTTCTTCATCAGATGACTGCCTCTGGAAGTCCCAGCAGAGGCCCTCAAAGGCTGCAGCAACATGCTACTTTTCTAGCTTGCTGATGTGCTGAAAGGAGCAACATCAATATTGATGCTCACTAGAAACACAGAGCAAAGTTGAGCTGTGTCATAGGTAATGAAAATATTTGGGGATCCAGAGAGGTAGCCCGTTGATAGGATAAATCTTCTTCATTAAAGGCTTTTGAAGCTAGGTTTTGTGTCAGTAAACAAGGGATTAATAGACCCACACCTATTTTTAGTGGCAACAGTGGGGAATTACTGCTTCTAAAGCAATGAAAGCTTTTGTAATAGGAAGTCAGTACACAACTAAATTATTGGAGGAAATGTGATATAGAGCTCACAAATCTTTATGTTCAGACTTAAACTCCCCTTAGGGAAGCTGTTTTATTTCAGATAAGTGAAGTATTTTAATGTCTGAAGTTAGATCATTTTTAATAGATGCCTATTTCTTAACAGCTTCCAGTCACATATACTCAGATAAAATTTGATTATCTCATTTCTTCAAAACAAAAAATAGTTTATAGAGTAGATACTATTTATCATCGTAGTTTAAAGTTGTTAGTGAACCTGAAAGCAAAGTGATTCCATTGTAGCTGCTCATATGGCTCTTTTTTTCTCCTTGAATTAAGATTTGTGTTGTATTTACAGGTTTTGACAGCTTTTATGTAACTCACCACCCTTAAAGATATCTTTTTTCTACAGCTTCCTGATTAATGGCTTGTAGTTTCTCTCTGTCCTCATTATACACATGTTTTAAACTACTCACTTTTTCATGATGTTTCTCATGCAGTAGATGTGCATTTGAAATTAGTTTTCCTTTAAAAGAAAAGTCACTGATATTCAGAAGACAATGGGAGATACACAAGGGCTGGTTTTGTTATTGCCAGAAAAGCTTTGATCCAATAGAAGCTATGGAAACCAAAAACCAAAACTTGGTAGGAAAAAAAAAAAAGGACATAAGACATCTGCTAAAGAGCTATAGAAATGTGATGACATTAAAACAAAAGTTAGAATTATCTACTTTCCTAAGTCTACATTCACTACGTGTATGCCTGTATTATAGTGTTGGGATAGCAACATGCTGAAGAAAAACAATTCTAGTCCCAGTCTACATTTATAGATATTTCAAAAAAATGTTTTGAACTGTTAAGCTGAAATTTATCATAATGCTCCTCAACCCAAACAGTCAACTTTTTGTATGGTCATTAATATGGCACAGTTCCATCTAGCCAGTTCTGAATTATCCAAGTCTGAACCAAAGCAGGGTCTAGGGCTTTTTGGAGCTAAAAATACTTGCAATGCTCTTTAAGGCTTGTATCTCTCTAATATGGATACATTTAATGACTTTAGTCCAGCTGTGAACTGTGGTTTGTGGCAGCAGTATTTCTCTACACAGTTGTCCTGCTGAGCTGAAGAGGAGACATGAAGGATCAACTCCTTCTCTGTGGAATCTTATAACATGATTTGGAAAGACAATTGCCAATTTTTCCATTCATTCTTTTTTTTTTTTTTTCCTTTAAAAAGCCATGTGAAACCAAATGCCTTCTGCTCTCTTTAACCCTAAATTTTTTGGATGCCTAATGCATTTCAGCCAACTTTTCCACCTCTTTCTTCCCAATGTTCTGCTATTTCTGTAAAAATGTGGTGTCAGTTCAGTGCACCCTGGAGCAGTAGCCCCAGTATGGTCTGAATTCCCAGCCAATAGCCTGGGGAGTAATGACCTGGAAGGTAAGGATGGGTCTGAAGGTACCACAGAGCTGGCTGAGTTCTTTCCAACACCATGTGTTGCTTTGGGCACATAGCCCAAAGAGGGGGAGTGGAGTGGCTCATAGCATTCCCTTGGAAGAGGCATTATGAATATAAGTTTATGGATCTTAACTTCTGTGTAGCTCTGTCATCCAAGTATGGAAAACTCAACAGGATGGCTTGTGAATGAAAAGGGGACTCCTGACTTTTAGGAGGATTGTGTAGGAATTATGTTTTCTCTATGCTAATTTATTTTCCAGTTCCTTCCACTCCTTTCTCTCTCTTATCCACAGAACATTTTCAAGCCTGACAACAATATGCACCTCTTTTAAGTCAATGTTTGAAAAAAGGTTCACTCTTCAAGCAGCGTTTAGACTTTGGGAAATAGCCCTTTCAGTATTTCAAATACTCTTCTTCATGAAACTCAGTATTCAGGGCTTGTACAGTGAAATATGAAATTTTGACTTTTCTCCCTGTATTTCAGTCCTTTTTGCCCCAGAAAAATAATATTTCTACCACAATCAACACAACCTTCTCAAAATATATTATATTTTTTTGCCTATTTCTATGGAATTTGTTTCTCTCTTTCCTTCCTTATTCTCCCCTCCCTTATTCTCCTCCTCTTTGCTTACTCTACTCTTCTTCCCTTTTCTTCTCTCATTTGGTCACTTTTAGCATCTCGATTTTAGGGCTCAGCTATTCAAATATCAGTCTCAATATTCCATTCTCCTACCCCAGACTTGCAGACATCACTCTTGTCTCCTTCCATGTGAGGAGAGTGAAATAAATATGCAATAGAAGATATCCAGATTAAATAAAGATTCAGGCACTTGATAAAATCCAACACAAATTCAGAAATTCTACAAAGATGGATTGCCCAAATCCAACCCAGCACACTAAAATGTTCTGATGCCATTGTTGGGAATAACCATGCAGTAGGTACTGGCCACAGAAGAAAAGCATCCTGTAATATTAAATGCTAAATCAGAAAATGCAGCTCCTGGAGTGGTTTGATGCAGACATTTTCTTCAAGCTGTAATCTTCATGCAAAGTCAAAGATGACATAGAAAAATGACCCCCTGCTCTGTTGTGTAGTGGAAAGTACTATATAAAGGAGTACATAGAGTTGTAGGAAGATGCAGCAGCTGGAAACCTCATGTAGACAAAACTGTTACAAAAGCTAAAACTCTTAGAAAAATAGTAAGAGACAGTAGAAGATTTTCTATCCATTGAAGTCAAGATTGGATGCCATTCTAGACTATAAACTCTTACTCAACCACAAGATCGTTGTTCAATAGAAGAATTATTAACTGTCCTACATTGTGCAGGAAGTCAGAATTATTACTTCCTTTCCTGACCTTGAAAGTTACAAGGCAAATACTTGCCTGAAGTCAACTCCTAAAACATGAGCACATGCAGGATCTGAACTTACAAACATGTTTTTACAAAAAAAAAAAAAAAATCCAAATAATTTTAGTGAATGCAAAATTCACAGATCTCACAGATATGTAATGACTGTTTTGATAATTCTGTATATGAAACATATTTTTTGTTTACATAGCTATTTTTTGTTCATATTTAGTTCCATGAGTAATTATGCCAATTCTTATAATATATTAATGTAATAATTAAGTAATGCATGCAATAGAAGTTTCAGCAAGGTAGAGTTTTAGCAACTTTGGCAGTTCCTTAGGTGAAATATCGGTGGGTGCAACAGGAATTAGTTTCTCTGTTTTCAAGTGAAATTGAAATTCCTCTTCTGAATTTTAATGTTGGACTAATATAGAAAGTGGGAATTTTGTATGGTCACAGTTTACAGCTTTGTTGAGAAGTTGTGAAAGTTGAAGGTGCATCTGCTAGAAAAATGATTCACAGATTCAATAGGAATCTTTTCCAAGAAAACAAGCTTATAAAATAGTAACTGGACAAAAAGATGCCACCTTCATTTTAAGAACTCTTTTTCACTGTGTTATCTCAGAGCATTTCTCAGTCAGATGTTAAAGTTCCTCATGGCCTTTTATAATTTCTGTATTTTTTTCCAAATTATTGCTGTTATGCATTTTTCAGAACACCAGTCAGGACTTTGAAAAAAACAGCTTTAGCTCTTTGCACAAGTAGAAATGCTAGTCTAGTCACATCTTGCAAACTACCATTTTATGTGGCATTGCATGCAGTCTTTTGGAAACCCAATTATATCCATTAATAAATAAGTCTCTCATTATTTGTTTTGTGCATATTCTGTATCCAGGCACACATGTACTTGACTTGTTTGGTAGTGGGTTTCTCCCACTTAGGACTCATTCTGACCTTACTGGTGGCATACGTGTATGTTGGGTAAGATGGAGTCACCAAGATCAGAGCTGGACTCAAACACAGCTGGTTGGGATCAATATTGACTGTAAAGACATCTTTGCAGAATGAAGTATGCAGAACTGAATAATACCCTCATTTATATTGCTTATACATTTTATGGCAGCCATCCCTGTATAATTAGAAGCTTTGTGTAAGGGAAGATGACTCTATTCCTCTGAAAAACGTTCTGCATTAGCAGTTCTCATTGACGATATTGTTGAAGCATAAATATTGAATAGCAACTTGTAGCATTATTGGAGGCCAGAACAGACAGAACGAGCATTCCCAAGACAACAGTGACTTTTGAATGTGATAAACAGGGAGAGTTGTGTTGAGTGTATTGTGACTAACAAGTCTCAAAGCCCAAGGAGAAATCAGAAATGAGGAACAGTTCCTCTAAATCCATGCTTTATGAGACAAAGCAACATACATTGAATAAATTGAAGTTAAATACATTAAACTACATTGGTGGCTATGTGGCAACTTAAAGGGAGATGATGTGCTGTAACTTATTAATGCAGGACCAGAAGGGAGCAGAATTAAGTCCAATATTATAATGTATGAATAATTTGGAGCCAGCAAATGAAACTAAGAGAATGAGAATATAACTGAATCATAATAAAATTTCCTAGCCGTTAGGATTATGTGGAATGTTTTCTTTTCAGTGGAGATAAAAATAAAGCATAAGTTGATCTGACTTTCTAGCTATAGTATATTATAAAACACACTACAGGAATGGAATATGTGATATGAAGATCATGTCTGCTTGGCAGAAGGTTCTGAGAGCCTTCAGGAACTTTCCCTCATTTCTGTAGGAAATACTCATCACGAACTGTCAATGGAAAGACTTTGCGTTTCAATAAGAATTGGATTTCACTCTGATTCTGATGCTTATGAAACAGAAATAGGGTGAATCATACTGTGCTTACAAAGAAAAGCTTAAAATCAACCCAAGATGGAGAACTATGTCATGAAACAGAGGTAAAAGATGAAACTAACAGGAACTCAGCAACTAATAGGAACTCAACAACCCTGATCACTGATGAGCAAAAATGACAAGGCAAACAAGATGTTCCTCTATGCTGATAGAAATATGAACAGAATACAATCCAGCATGAATGTCACCCAATTGGAGCCAAACTGTAACATCAGCTCCAAATGTTCTTGGATGCTATGGAAGTTTGAATCTGAGTCTGCTCCAAACACAGCTCATTCAGCTCCCTTAAATTACAGCAATTTACTTTGTGTGCAGGATTTTTTAATGTTTTTTTTTTCCCCAACCTTGTATCCACCTAAAAGCTCTGAAAGGTCTTAAAGTTTATACCTTTGGCCTCTGTTGACAATCAGAATGAGAAGTGAGTGCTGATAGATTGGTTAATAAAATGCTGTGGGGCTCTCCTAGGAGTTAATGGTATTATGCCCATGCAGCAAATCCCCAGTTATGAACAGATACAACATTTTTGCTTTGCAGCATCCAAAGGCAAATTTCAGGCAGCACATCTCTATTGAATATTGTACTTACTCTTTGTATTCATTCAGCTTTTCATGTTGGATCTTGCTAGGTTAAGGAAGAACTGAGCTTTTAGACCCTCTTAAAATTAAATCCCCCAGCAGAAAATCTTGCATGTTTTGGTTTTGGGTTTGTTTTTTTTTTATTAATGTGTTTGATTTATCCTTTCAGAGGAACAATAGATTGGGATTTATTGTTCTACCAATAAGATGATCTTCTTAATTGTCTCTTAGACCTTGTTTTGGTAAAAAATGAGAACTCTCACAGACATTATGGTAGAAAAAGCTTTTGTCAATAGACAAACTATTTGTAATTAATACTGACACATGCTACTGGTAGCTCATGCCCCAGCTTTGGAACATTGCAGGCTATTTTATAATGAAAGAGCCAGATTAACTATTGTTTCCTATTGTTTTGTTTCAGTATTTAACACATCTACTAGGCATTCAGAATCTTTTATTAAATTGAAAATGTTGGGAATTTTTTTTAATACTAAGTGTGTTTCTTGCCAACATATGTTCCTTACATGATAGAAATATTTTGTAATCCTACTTTTTCCAGAAGCATCAAATATCTTGTGTCATTGATAATAATACTTCTAATTAATTTTTCTTCTTTTTCTTCCCTCAATTATTTGATTATCTGAAACAATAACCTTTCTGAATATTTTCATTATTTGTTCACAAAAGCTATGAGTTCAGTAGAGACCTGTATGTTTCTAAACATTGGTGTTATTAGATAACAATTTATTAATAATATTAGCTTTTTAAAAGAAAAGACCAGTAAACTGTTCAGTGTGCCAAGAAGATATATTTTACAGCTGTGTCCTGGCAGGGTGACTGAAATGGTGTTACACGTCCGTTTACTAAATCTCTCTGAAATGTCATGTTGCTGTGATTTGCCAAATGGACTTGCAGCCAGATTTTCTCTTCCCACTTTCTGTAGCTCTTGATCTACAGGGAGCAGGCCATTGCAAGTTTTCTCATTGGACATAGTAGATGTAATGTCATTATACTCCCATTTTTTCCTGTTGAAAAGCAATTGTAAAAACCCACTTCTTTTGACTAAATATGTGGAATGAAAATACTCACTGCATTTTAGATGTGATGGCAGGTGCTATTTTTGAACAGAGCAATTGGTATTAAACACAAGCAAAAGTTACCCTTCAAAATATTTTTAAACATTTTTAAGATTTGATGTTCATTATCTAATGTGGCTGCTTTGGTTTTTTATATTCACAGGTTGTTCGGTGTCACTTCTCTTACTCAGACAAACTGCTCAAGCACTTGGATGATCATCAAAAATCAAGAGTTACATTGGTATCACCACGCTAACCCAATCTTACTGCTGGTGATGTATTACACCCTCGCAACTCTCATTCGTCTCTGGCTGCAAGAGCCCATTGAAAGGGTAACTTCCTTCTCTATTCCCATGACTAATGGCTGGGAGACTGGCCAGATACTCACTAAGAGAGGTGCAAAACTTTAGGAAAATTAGGAGAAGACGGCAAGTACAAGGTGGTACTTTGAATTTGGTCTTTTCACTAAGTTTTTTCAAGAGTCTGATCTAACATGGGTATTATTCTTAAAATCATCAGGACAATTATGCAAAGAATGCAATCGCAGAGCATTAATGCTTTGATTTGGAAAGCAGGTATTGATATGCAGAAGTGGCTGGACTTGATTGACTCAATGATCTTAAAGGTCTTCTCCAACCTGAACGATTCTGAGTCTGTGATTCAAGTTTAGGTGCTATCAAGTGAAATGCCAGCGCCTAAGGCTTGTCTACCAGAACAGAGGTAGGATTTTGGTACAGGATACAGTAAGACAGAACACATATTTGTAATTTTATCACAGATATAGAAAAATTTTCTTAAAATCTTTCCTCCTCTGTTCCTGAGTGAAAATCCCAGCTTTCATTTAAGAGGAAGAGAACAAGGAGAAAAAAGAAAAGGCAAATCTTTACTTCTTCCAGTTTCAGAGGAAAATGGGTATATGGGAACCCACAGGTACCTTAAAAGCTTAGAAACTGAAAGTATAAAAAGGATGATCCTAGGCATTACTTATATTAATTTCCTGATCCTCAGAGGCCTGGTGTGAGTTTTTGATTTGAGGTTTAGTAGTGCTGTAAACCACTATGAAAATATTCATGACTGTGCTGTGAATTAGTGGAGTTTGTACAGGCAAGTAAAAATGTTAAAGGTTTTCTTATTGAAAGGGTGTTTCTTCATATAATGAATAATGTAACCATTTAACATTTAAAAAGGCAGTCAAAATACATCACCTCAGAACTGAGATGTATGAAATCTGGGGATTATATAGGGCTTCAAAAGGTGTACGATGCCAGAGCCATCACCTTGAGGTATTAAAAATTTGTGTCTTAAGTTTCCAGAAATCTTAATACTATCTTTTCTGAAGTCATATCATTGTGATCCAGTACCGTCTGGCATTGGGTATTTTTAGGGTCTTTTTTCTTTTATGTTTTCTGCAGCTGCATCTTCTGGAAACTAGACTTTTCTCTTTTTTAAATGAAACATTAGATTTCCAGATAATAATATGATTTTAGCACTTGGGCTGTAACTAAAACTTCACATCTCACAAACTGCTTAGTAAAACCATGAGAACTACCCACGCAGGAGTAACCACATGTGAAATGCAGTTAGTGTGAGCTGTGTGATCTCAGCGAGTCTGGGAATTGATTTCCAGTACCTGTGTTGTTTTCATCCAACAGTCACCATCTAAAAGTTTGGTGTTGGATCTAAGTTAGTTGCTGTGCTTTTTCAGTGGAGAGAAGTGGGTCTTTCTGTCTAGGAGAGAGTGAATGCTGCAATTTCCTACAGGGAATTGAGAGGAACTATAGTGGTCTTGCCTGCAGGGTTTTTTTTAGACTGCTTGTGGTGTGTGAGATAGATATTCCCATAAAACACTAAAACCAGTCCTGAGAACTGCCAACAAGTGAAATTAGAGATGCTTTCCAGGCAATTGAGCTAGAGTAAGTATTAAAAGACATTAATTTAAGAAACACTGATGTCAAATTCATGGCTACATGAAAGGCAATACAAAGTCTTGGCACTCCCAAGGGAATTTCAGATGCCAGGGAAAAGATGCTTCCCTCCAAAGATAAATGGATGCTTTGAAAAGGGAACACTGTAAAGGAAGGAGTATCCATGCATTAATGCTTATTTTTGATGCACAGGATGTTAGTGATGCAAGTGTTTGTCATTAGAAAGAGATACTAAGATTTGCAAAATTTACCATATTTTGCACATATCCTCCTTATGGTCAGTTTCTTTTTTTTTTTTTTTTTCTATATGCATTTTGGTTTTGTTTAGTGGTGGCATAGATCAGGATTTAAAATTTCTTTTACTAGCTTTTCCCTGGTAGACTGCATTCTCAGTTCTTTAAATCCAGAAATATTTGCATTCTAGATTTCATTGAAATGTTTTTAAACTTGTATAATTGTGGTGCATTTGATTCATTATGGAACTAAGTACATAACCTGCCTTTTCAGTCTCCAGTGATTTCAAAGTTACTCTGTATTTAGAATCTCACTACTAGCCTACCTGAAGTTTAATAAATGGCAAAGACAAAATGCTATGAGGTATTTAGTGTAAATAAGTTGTTCTCTATATACTGCTGTCCTGTACAGTAAGAAGGCTCATCCTAGGAATTTTGTTCAAAAGAAGCTCTTGAACAAATACTTTTTAGTCTACAAAGATTGCATAAGCTAAATATAATACTGATGTAGCAGATGCTAAAAGCAGAGTAAAACATGTAGACCTGATGGGTTTTTTTTCTTGTGTGAATTACATCTTAGGGTCCACTTGTGGATAAAATTCCGCCTGGATGGCAGCAAGAATTGTCTTTGAGACAGATGCTCTTGAGACTGTCCCTAAATGCTGCAGGTGATGAGCAATTTTACAGAAACTCCCCCCACTTCAAATCTTGAGTTTCAGGGTTTAGTTTTTTTGTGTGTGCATCACAGTGCCAAAGTATAGCATGCATGAAATTTCAGTGTATGCTCTCCATATGGGATTCTGAATGGATCTTACTCATGCAAAGTGACTGTGGCAGTCAGTGGAAGATTTGCTTTTCTTATGCTTGCTGTTTTGGATCCTGACTTGTTCTAACATTGAGTCTTGTGAAATTCTACCTCTGCAAATAAGAAAAAGCAATCTGTCTCTGGAGATTTCAGCTCACAGTTGTAACTGCTAGTGCTGAATATGAATAGAGCCCATTCATTCTGTGCTATGAGTGGTAAGTAATAGTACAGGAGTCAGCAGAGCTACAGCAGTTGAATGTAGAGTCCTCTTATAAAATTTTTATAATTGTTTGAATTAAAAGGTATTTAAGAGTTGCTGAGGAAGAACTGAAAAAATTAGGCAAGTCAAAGGACTCACACAGGCTGTGCTTGTGTGACTAGTACTGTGTTTTCTGACTTTTCTTCCTCTTCTGAGAAAGAGAAAACAAGATTTCCCACCCTTCCCTGTTGTGTCTAAGGCTAAAAATATCTTACTAAAATAATTTTGTGTGTCTTAGGTCTTTTGTATTGTTTTTGTCACCCTGGTGCCAAACTAAATGCCTTTGATAAGCAGTTCTTTATGGTTCATATTTATACTGAAGTTTCAAATGGCAGTGACAAGTATTTTAGGCACAGAATCAGTTTATTTCATCTTACAGTTTTGCTAGGAATGCCCTTTTACTATCAAATATAAATATACAATCATATGTGAAATGTGCTACCATTTCCTCTGAGAAGTGAAACTAAATTAATAATCATTGCTTATCTAAGTCGAGTAAAAAATAGGACCTTGCCACTAGGATTGGAATGAGGAGAGTTTCAAAATAAGTTAGGCTGTTTGGATGTCCTGTTCTCATGCGTAGCTTTACAGACCTCTGCCCAGCACCCTGATTTATTCTTCTATTACATCAGAGGATTTTGTCTAAGCAATGAGAACAGTTGCCACCAGCAAGCTGCCACTCAGGAAGCACAGTGCAGGAAGAGCTCTGGTAGGGCTCAAAGAGAAGCTGTACCCTACTGTGGTTTGCACTCCTCTTCAACTTAGTGATAACATTTGCCATCTCAGATGGAGAAATGAACCATGTGGATTAGAGACAATCACAGAGTCACAGAACAGTCCAGATTGGAAGGAACTTGGGAAGATCATGTGAAGCAACTTCTGAGAGCAGGGTCTCAGATTAGATTTTCCAGGGCAAAATCTTGCATGGTTCATTGTTCTTATGCTGGGGAAAAATAATATTAAAAAAAAAAAATTTAATACTCAGAAGGTGTTTCCCTGAAGCAAATTATGTCCTTAGCCTCCTATCCTATAACTATGCCTCCCTGTGAGAAGACTACCCTTGTCTTCTCTAAAACTGTAATTTTTTTGCTGTAAATTGGAAAAAAAAAACCCTGATTCCTGCATCCTTCAACTTCTCCAAGCCTCTAATCGTCTTGACAATTCTCTGTGGGATCTTGTCCAGATTTTCTATGTCTCTCTTGAACTGGGGATGCCAGAATTGCGTTGCAGGTATGGCCTGACACTTGCCAGGCACAGTGGAATAATCACATCTCTTGATCTGCTGGCAGTACTCTGGCTGATGCAGTCCAGGACGTGTCTGCCTTTTTTGCTGCTGGAGTGCAGTCCACTGCTGGCTCTTTTTCAGTTTGCTGTGCACCAGAGCCTATTCCACAGAGCTGCTTCCCACACAGTCTGTCCACAACCTTTACTGTTATGTGCGTTTATTCCAGCTGCAGGACTTTATCTTTGTTAAACCTCATGCAGTTTTTTGTGTCTCATCTCTGGGTGGTGAGTCTTTCTTCTGGCCCATTTACCTCCTCCCAGTTCACTAATTTTGTCATTCACAAATTTTGTGTGAGTGCGATTCCATCCAGGTGGTTTTGAATAGCACTAGACCTAGTGCCAGTCTCTGAGGAACTCCACTCATGGCAATCTACCTATTTGTATTTGAGCCTTTACCCTACTTGGAGAAAGGCACTTTCGCTAGTTCCCCACCCATCTTGTGTTCCATTTGTCAAGCCCTTATCTTACTGGCTTGTCGGCAAAGACATTATGGAACAGTGGTCAAAGATGCTTAAATATCTTACACTGCCTTGAAAATTAAACATTGTACCTTGTGGATTTTATATTTTATGTATTTCTATATGCTTATGGTATGATTATATGGTAAGCTAAGGTAGTACCTGGAGGTCTGTGTAATTCTGGTGTCATGTAACTACCAGTTATAGAAAAGCTCTGTCATTGTTTCTGAAAATGTCATCTCAGAGTCATCTGCCATAAACCAAGTGTATTAGCCACTAAAAAAGTTCTTCAGACATGCTTTGGAGAGAGAACACCAATTAGGGGAGAATTTCAGTTCCTCTGCTAAGATTGTATTTACAGAGCTACAGCTAGTGCTGTCATCTGTTGTCATTTAGCAGACGCCTGATGAAGAGAAATCTGTCAGCGGGGAAGATGACAAAGAAATTCCCTGCAGCCCAATTCCAATGACAGCGGAGAGGAGACGCAGTCTGTGGTATGCAAGCCACTATACAACTGATGAGAGAAAAGTAAGACTGGAGGGGGAAGGGTCTCTGCACTGCACAGTTACTTTGAATTAAGGGAAGTGGTGTTATGTAGCTTGCAAGTAAGATCTCCATGTGTGAGAGCTCTTATACATCAGATAAAATATCTGATTAATATAAAAATCAAGGCTGCATGGCAGAGTAGGATTGGAATTTTGTTAAAATTAATGAAACAAAACCAGGAGCCAGTGGAAGGATGTAAATGAAAAGCATGCTCTATGTTTGTGGCTTCCACATTTAAGAAGTGTAGGACTGGGCTTTTGGCTTGGGGCCATTATATTTGGGCAAACCAGCTAGAAAGTCTGTCAGGGAGCTAAACCTGGTGTAAAGATCTGATCTACCTTGTAGCTACTAATTAGCACTGTCACTGGTGAGTGAGGACTACCAGCTTATCTTTTCCTAAGCTTACTGCTGTCCTTCTTGAAGATTCAAAGCAAAGCAGTTTAGGCAGCTGTGTAAAATATCCTGGAAGGGTCCAGCTCTCTACCACCTGTCTATACCAGCTGCACTGTAAAATTTCATTTGTCGAGTTATTGTCAAATCTGGGACATATGAACCTTCACAAATACTCAAGCCACATATACTCAAGCCCCAAGAAATCCACTATAATAATAGTAATGAGAAATGAGCTGGCAAATGCATAAAGTATTGTATTTTATATTTGCATCACCATTTAATTGGAACTGTTTTTATAATTGTAGTAATTCTAATGATTGTTTAAAAACTTAGTTTTTAAGCATTGGATCATTAGAAAGACATTAGAAAGCAGTTAATCAGTATAATGCAATACTGATTAATTCTTTGATCTAGTATCCAAAATTTCAGTGCAACATTCTCAGTAAATTCACAGGAACATATAGTAAAATTGTGTCAATGCTATGGCACACTGAATATAATTTTATGGTATTGTACAATTCTGCTGACTTTTTAAGAATTCTTTCTGAACTTCTTAGTGCAAATCTGCAAAAGTCAGCACTTATGCATGTATGTATTCAAGAAGTCAGACTTACTAATGCTTGAGCCGTGCTTCTATAATAATTTGTTCTTGCATTGCTTTTTGCAGCTTCTGTCAATGACCCAAGATGAATACAAGCCATCGGATGTTAGTATACTACTAGTCTTTGTAATTTTGCAATTCTTCTCAATGTGTGTAAATGCAAACAATGATACATACAGATAAAACCTTAGATGACATTTGTAAAACTTCTAGATTTATGGTTAGCCTGCCATTTACCCTATAATCTTGATTATCCTAAATGTAATTGTCTTCTGCTTCCTTAATAACTTCCCTGAGAAACCATTGATTGATCACTTGAAATTAAACTGCTGGTAGTAGTACCAACTGGCAAACGATCTTTGCTATTTCATTGGGTTTGAATAAGATATGAAAATATGCTTTCTAATGCAAGCCACCTTTAAATTTGATTTAGTTTCTTTGCTATATTTTTTTATTTCATTCGTGTTGGAATGCTGAGGCCCTTAAAGCATGACCAAAAGCACATATGAATTCAATTTACAGATTGCAGAAAATCCAAGTCTTTATTTGAACAGACAGCAAATGATCCATTTATCTTGACTGCTATAGACCTTAGCAGACTCTGAAAGCAGAAACATCCCCTCTGTTTAGCACATACAGAAGAATGGAGATGAAGATGAATTTTAGGAGCATCCATAGCCTAATCTAAGCCTGCTCCACAGTCTGTACTTGGTGCAACTGGATATGACTGGACATAACCCAGATACTGTTCTGAAACAGTTCACAGGCTGTTGCACATGCCTGTGAATAGTTTTGACAAGAAAGATATGCTTCTGTCTCACAGCATGAGCAGAAGTCAGTCTTGAGCACGTATTGCCATCACTAACCCACTGCATGTGAATTTCTGCCAATAGGAAAGATACTGGTGGTTGTGATTGCTGGAGCCTTTATCCAAACAAGCACAAGGGCTGAAATTGAAGTCATAAAAATAAAAGAATGAAAGAGTGTTGAATTAGCACTACCAAGTGACAAAAATGTGCCATCAATAACAATGATTACCACAGGTGGTTTTATTAACAGCTGCAAATATAGATCTCACCACTAATAATTCAAATTGGAAAGTCATTTATAGCCATTATTTTAATAACTACTGGAAATAATTAGATGTGAACTGAAGTCTGAAAATCCTGATGGTAGTAGTTTGCCTAAGAAGAAGGATGAATCTTTGGTTACTTCTATTGGTATGACATAAAAATCTAACAACAATTAATTCTGGAAACTGTTCTGAGTTACTTTTGCATGCAACACGACTATAACATACCAGTTTCTTGGAAGTAACTGCAGCTGCTTGCTAACCTCTTTTAACATTGGCACTCCAAGAGTAGCAAAACACAGAAGTAGGCGTCCCTGTCCTCTAAGAGCCACGGTAAATGCAGTGCGTCTCTCCCGTGTCCTGGCAGGTGCTGCTGGTAACAGTGAACGGGAACCCTGCTGACTATCACACCATCCACCCTGCACTGCCACTAGAAAATGGTCCAGCCAAAGCAGACATGTACTCCACACCACAGTACAAGTGGGAGCCCTCGGATGGCTTGTCAGGTAGTAAATTGCCTAGGAATTGTCATTTTTTTCCATGTGTTTTTCTTACACTGTATCTCCAGTCACTGCCTCTGGCATTTCTTGTCATTTTGGTAAGCTCTGTGGCCTGTTAAAGTTAAATAACTGCTGTAACCTTGCAATGATGGATGCCCATACGACAGTTTTGTAATCTGGGCTGTAGGTGTATAATAACATCCAAAATACTTTGCCTACCAACACAGTGATTTGAAGTAGCCATCAGAGTGATTGCAAGCAAAGTAATTTCAGGAGAGGATGTATTCACTATCTTTACACCAGCATGGATTGAAAATAAGAATTTATTTTTCTACTTAGAAAAGGAAGAGGAGGAGGAAGAAGAAGAGGAAGTTACTCAGGAGGAAAAGGAAAATGTTAAATTACATGCCCTGGTCTCTGTGTTTCAATTTATCATGAAACAAAGCTACATTTGTGCTTTGATAGCTATGATGGTAAGTACTAGCAACAAAAAGAAAGCTGTTGATTTTATGAAAGGGTCTTCTCCATGCTTTATTGAAAGTAGTCTCATTGGTTGGTTTTCAGCAAGTCTTTGTATCAGGCTTAAAAAATATCAAGATGGTGTCTGCATAATTTTGAGCCTATTTTAGGTTATTAAAGCACAATTCCCAGGCCTGTTACAGACCTTTAAATATGGCAACACACTTCCAGGACTGAGAGCCCCAGGCCTTGTTGTCTCTTGAATATCGGAAAACCACTGGGTCTCAGTTTTCTATTGATTCCCAAGCTTCTGCACAAGCAGGTTTGTCATATGTTTGCACCACTCAGAAATTTACCTATGAAATTAATGTATGTCATACTGATATAGAAAACTGTAAAAATACAGTTCCTAATTCAGGTGATGCATGTGTCCAATGACTCTTTGAGAAGAAAGGATGTATAAAGCCTGGTTTCCTGTATTGACGCAGAAAGATCTCAAGGAAAATACAACTTAGTGCCAAGGCGGACTTTTGTGTTGTTTTACTTATTACCCTTCTTTCTCTTTTTCATGCTGTTGCTTGTTTTTAAGCCTCCTTGTTGCAAATACTTTGAGCTGCATTATACCAAGGTTTCCACATAATGATTAGATGTCTTTCTATATTCCCAATGCAAGCTTTGCTTTTACTGTTTTGGAGAAGTTTCAACTATGATGAAATTAGCCATAAAGCTCCTTGGCCCAATTTTGCATTAAAAATGGTAAAACAAATTACCTTGGCTGCCTCTCGTTTGCATAAAGTTTCAAACTTTATTGGCCGTCTTTTAACAGAAAAAGTTTCCCCCTATAAATAAGGCAGGTTCCTTGTGAAAAATATGGATCTGGGTTGATGCATTCTGAGATATTAGCAAGTAGTTACTTGTTTTCATATTGACACAGTAAATTTTTTCCTATTTTTTAAACTCATGTACTTCTTTGATCATAGAATGGTTTGGGTTGGAAGGAATCTTAAAAATTGTCTAGTTCCAACCCCCCTGCCTTGGGCAGAGACACCTACCAGATCAGGTCTGCGTTTCCCTTTTAATTAATTCCCAGGGTTATATCTCTCAATATAAAAGGAGACTGTATATTTGAAGAACTTACTTGTAGTTTAATGCTAGCTTTTATCTTCATGACATACTCTGATTTTATGTGTTCCAAATTAATTTATGAATTTATTTGTGGTATGCTCTGATGGAAATTCCGTTTATACTACAGCCAAAGACAGCTCAGTGTAAGTTATTTTCTCATACGAGGATGGAGAAGTAACATCTCAGTGTTTTTCAGATACCCTTAAAAGACATAATTTTCCAGAGAGCTAAACTAACCTGATAGAAATATTCTTAATGTTTAATATTTTTTTAATGCTTTATTGACAGTTATTCCACAGTTATAGCAGCACATATCCAGCTAAATTTAGTCCTTAATCAATAACACAATGTAGATAAAAAACACTTAAACCCCCTAAATCCTTTTCTTCAGTGTTTAATAGAGATGTTTTCGAAAACAGAATTCTGAAAGCTGTAGAAAATGTTCTGTAGTTGTGAGTAATCATGTAATCTACCACAGTTACTGTAGATTAAATGTTCTTCAGGTTGAGTGGGTGCATACCATAGCTTTCCATTTTAAACTGATTCCACAAAAACTAGAGCAGTACTGAGTTAATGCTGTTTTGTAATGCTGTCAAAGGCCTTCAATGCAGTACCCATTGATTAGGTTTTGCCATTCCTACTCTGAATTCTTTGCTGCTGTTTTGCAAGAAAAAAAATATGTGCCCAAACTTTAATCTTCATTTTCCATCTCTTTTAGTTTAGTGTAATGAGAAGTAATGAGTTTGCTTACAAAGTGCAGCTAATGCCTCAAGGGTTTGCCCTCAGAATCTACTTTCTGCATGTTCTCCAAGGGGTTTATTTTAGCTGGTCCAGTAGGTGTTTAATATGGGTGAGAGTCTGATGAAAATGAAAATATGCACTGAGTAGAGAAGTATAAATAAGGGTAACTGGAAATCTGCATCTGTGTTGTTCCTGAATGCATCTGTGGACATTTTTTCCTCTCTTTCCTCCTTCCACAAGGCGTGGAGCATCACGTATCACAGCTGGTTGACTTTTGTGTTACTGATCTGGTCTTGCACATTGTGGATGATTCGGGACCGAAGGAAGTATGCCATGATCAGCTCACCATTCATGGTTTTTTATGGAAATTTACTGCTAATATTACAATATATATGGAGTATTGAGCTCGAGAATGATGAACTTCCTCAAGTATCTGGTTTTTTAAAAAGAAAGGAACCTGGGGAGCTGGCATCAAAGGTAATTGTAACAAACAGCTGAGATTTATTGATGAAACCACAAAATATATTGTGATAAAAATATGGATCTCTTGACATTTCTTTAAGAGTGCATCCACAGTATTCAGTGTAACCACTTTCTGTAGCAATTCTAAAGTAAAGGGTAAGTCATTAGAAAGAATGTTCAGAAAACTGCTTCTTGCATATTAAGCTAATATTAGAGCAAATGGTTCACACATCTTTTAGGTTTTCATGATAATTCTGTAGAAAATATTTAGTGGATTGAAATTGCTCACTTGTTTGGTTTTATAAACTGGATTCAAAACCAAATGTCATTTGATTCACTTGATTAATACCCATGGGATGTCAGATTTGTCTGTGACTATGATGGCAACTGGAACTGTGTTGTCATTGCAATTACCAATACTACTAACTCCCTAATGGTTTGGCACAAGGAGCAGCACATTGCCGTGGCTGAGTTTTAATTCTTTATCCTTACACCTGACTCAGCATGAGTTGAAATCCATTTTAGATTAGAACCAAGAGAATTTGCTGACCCCAGTGCATAATGGATTTTTTCTTTAATGTCTTAAAAATGCATTTTGTTCTGCAAGTTTGCTCCTTGAAAAGGGACTGAGCAAAAATAGGATGTTTCTTCCTAGAGGACCCAAGAGGGGCATCTCAGGGAGTGCATCTAGTTGGCACTGCTCCCCTTGTGCTAAGTGGATTACTTCCCTTGTGACTCCTAATTATATTTTAAGTTGATTCTGTATGTCATCTTCCTTGTTGGCAATACCCTTTCAGCAACCATTTCTGGGTCTTTAATGTATTTGAAAGTTAGTGAGTGCTGTATTATTTCTCTTGTAAAGGTAGGGCTAGTTTGGTAAGAGGGAGAAAGCTCAAGGGGTTCTGCAAGAGAAATTGTACAATTTTTTAAAATTACTTCATGAATCTCTAAGGAATTTTAACTGTCTTAATACTTCATTCCCTTTGATATTATTTCTTATTGGCTATATCATCAAATATCTTGTCTAAAAACAGATGCTGTCAAGAAAGGAAGCTGATGTGTATATATGGTGATCTGGCCACACCCATAAAGCCATTAGGTGTTTAGTGGGGTTTTTTAGGCTGAATTAAATGCACTCTATAACTTTCACAGAATCACACAATATTTGCATCCAAAAGAGACTTCTGGAGGCTATTGGTCCAACTCTCAAGCAGAGCCATCTAGACTTGATTGCCCAGGACCATGTGTAGATGGCTTTTGAATATCCCTATGAGTGGAAACTCTCGTTATATCCCAGGGCAACCTGTGCCGGTGCTCAATTATTACCCTCACAGGAAAAAAAGTGTTTCCGGATCTTCAGAGGGAACCTCGCATGTTTCAGTTTGTGCCTATTGTCTCTGGTCCCATCACTGGGCACCACTGAAAAGAGTCTGGCCCCAACATCTTCACACCTCCCTTCAGATATTTATAGACATTGAATGAGATTCCCCCTGACATTGTCTTTTTTATAGGAGAGATGCTCCAGTCCCTTCATGGCCGTTCAACTGGACTCTCTCCTGTACATCTATGTCTCTGCACTGGGGTGACAGAACAGGACACAGCACTCAAATTGTGGCCTCACCTCACGGTCACCTTCCTCAACCTGCTGTCATCACCTCCTAATGCAGCCATCAACATTCTTTATCATAGGGGCACATTGCTGGCTTACTTGTAACTTGTTATCCACCAGGATCTACAGGCTATTTCTGCCAAACTACTTTCCAGGTGGTTGGACCCCAACACCTAATGGTGCATGAGCTTGTTCTTCCTACCCAGGTGCAGGACTTTATACTTCACCTTGCTGAATGCCCTGATGTTCCTATCAGCCCCTCTCTCCAGCCCCCATCTTTTCTGCCTGTCGAGGTCCTGCTAGATGGCAGTATAACCCTCAGGTGAATCAGCCACTCCTCCCAGTTGTGTGTTATCAGCAAACTCCATGAGGGTATACTCTCCCCCACTGTCTGGATCAAAAATGAAGATGTTGAACAAGACTGGGTTCAGTATTGACCCCTGGAGCACATTGCTAATCACTGACCTCCAACTAGGCTTTATGCCATTGATCACCACCCTCTGAGCTCAGCTGTTCAGTCAGTTTTCAGTTCCCCTGACTGTCTGCTCATCCAGCCCACACTTCCCCTGACCACCTTTGGGAGACAGTTTCTGTCTGGAGTCTAAGTAAGAGACAGTATCTGCTGCTCTCGTCTCATCTACCAGGTCAGTCATTTTATCATAAAAGTTTATGAAGCTGGTCAAGCATGACTTCCCCTGAGCAGATACACTCTGACTATTCCTGATGGTTTTCTCATCCTTCCATGCCTGGAAATGTTTTTCAGGATTAGCTCCTCCATCACATTAAAATCACAGAATGGTTTGGGGTCAGCAGGGACCTTTCAAGATCATGTAGTCCAATCCCCCTGCCATAGACAGGGACATCTTTCACTAGATCAGGTTGCTCAAAGTTCTATCCAGCCTGATCTTGGACACTTCCAATGAAGGAGCATCCACAGCTTCTCCATGAAGCCTTTTCCAGCATCTCACCACTATCACCCTCCCAAGGACTGAAGTGAAGTTGTCCAGGCTTGATCCTTCGTCTTGAACTTCTTGAAGATAAGAGTGACATTTGCTTCCCTTCAACAATTCTCCCATCCCAACATTTGATAAAAGGTCATTGAGAGTAACCTCTACTAGTGACACCACCCAGCTCCTGGGCTAATCCCATCAGGATCTGTGCACTTATGTATGCCAACTTTCTTTAAATATTCCCTGATCCAAGCCTGTTCCACCAAAGGAAGACTCTTCCTTGCTTCAGACTTTTCCGGGGTCTCCAGGAACTGTGTTTCCTTAAGGCCAGTCTTGCTAGCAAAGACTGAGGCACAAAAGGCATTTGGTACCTCAGCCTCTTCCATGCCTTATGTCAACCAGGGCCCTCGTCCCAGTCAGCAGTGGGCCTGGATTTTCCCTAGCCTTCCTTTTTCTGCAGAGGCATGTACAGAACAAAATCTTGTTGCTCTTGACATGCCTTGCCAGACTCGGTTTCAGGCCTTGACTTTTCTAACCATGTCTGTACGTGCATGGCCAGTTTGCATTCCTCCCAGATTACCTAGTCCATCCTCCATCCCCAGGCAGAGTCTATGCATTCCAACTGTGTTGTTGTGCAAATCCCAACTTCACCTCTGCATCTTTCTGGCCTGTGCTTCCTAAAGAGCCTGTAGCTCTGTATTGCAAGCATTCAAGGCAACACACCCAGCCTCTCTCATCCCAACAAGACCACAGCCCTGCACAGAGATCTCTAATTGCTTGGGTTTGTTCCCCATGCTGCAGGGCTCAAGTGTACAGGCACTTCAGAGGGGCACCTGACATACTGTTTTCCCAGAAAGAATCTGGCAGGTTTCCCTGTAAGGCTGTGTTGAAGTAATTGCTTTGCTTATATACAAATGCTTGCAGTGACCCTGCATAAGCCCTGTTTTGCTGATAATGTATTTCCTTTTGTTCACGTTACCCCTTTGCTTGTTAGCCTTGTCCATCAGTCTCTCTTTAGTAGTTTCTCTACTAGTAACTCTGTACCCCCCTTTATTCCTAATTTAAAGTCCTTTGAATAAGGGTTAAATGAGTCTTCTTAAATGAAGACTGGATACTGTATTCTGCAGAAAGAAGAATAGAAGTGTATTGTAATTCTTTCTGCATAAGCTTCTGCATGCAATATATGTTTCCTGGTCTGAAAATGAGATTAAATCTATACTGTAAAAGCATTTCTTTGGTCTGCAACCCTTCAAGACTTTTCTTAGAGTCAACTTTGGCTCTGGAAATGCTGAGTAGAACACGGGAGTAAATGGGGCGGGAAGTCAGAGCTAATCACTGCTGAAGAAAGTCTGTATTTTACAATATCAAAGGTTTGTGTTGCAAAAGCCATAGCTCCAGGAGGTATCTGGGGAAGCTGTGACAAGTCACACAGGCTGACAGTCTGCTGCCATGGCTGTGTTAGCAGCAATGTCAATAAAAATTCCATCTCCTGGGAACAATCCTTTTCCCCACTGTGCATTAAATAAAAAATGCATTGTACCACTGGCCTTGCCATTCTATTGTGTGCAAAGTATTCGGCTCTTACATGCTTCCTCTTTGAAATTTTGTTCTTCTATCTAAATATGAAATAAGACTCCTTCTACAAAGGGAAATTAGCAAAAACTTTGTAGAAAGCAAATATAAAATCAAGTGTGTGTCAACAGGCATCATGTTGTTTTTTTAATTTTGTCCATCTCTTGGTATTGCAAGCTGTTGAATGTAGCTTTCTGCAACACACAGAATTGTACTTTTCATTAAAGAGCACAGTTTATTTCTAGAGTATCCTGCTGTTACTGAATTAACATCTCTTGAAGCTCTTAAAAGAATTAAGAGCTATCTCAACTCTTGTTACTGTTGCAAATGCAAGGCATATTCCATTGACTGGGTCTTCTGTAACTGCAAGACATACAAAAAGAATTTATTTTTAAATTAACTGTGTTTAAGCACCCAAAGTAACAAACCTCCTAAATCAAAATATTTATGATATGCAAAACCATGATAATGACAGTACACTCTTGCATGTACTTCTTCCCTGAAAAAAAAGGTAAGAAATGAACAAAAAACCAACGAATGGGAATTCTATCAATCAATGCATAATAAGAAGATCCCTAAACTTAAAAGACAATAGTTAATATCTGAATAAAATGGGGTAGGAATAGATAAGGGAATACCTTTAAGAAGTGGAAATGTGCAAATGAAGCAAAATTGTCTGTAATGCATGATATTTCCTAAATAACATAACTTGCCATAAGATGCATTTTGACACTGGTGTCATCACTGCAGTTTTCTGAGAGACAGAGAAAACAAAGGCATGCAAAATTTGTGAAAACCTATGCTTGTATCAGTAGGACATAGGATATACAATTAGTCTGTTGGTTTTGTTTTGATTTTTGTTTGCAGATTCTTTTCACAATTACTTTCTGGCTACTGCTTAGGCAACACCTCACTGAACAGAAAGCACTTCGACTAAAAGAAGTTACTTTATCTGAGGTCAAAGTTGGAAGTGAAGAGAATGAAGAAAAAGGTAAAGCCAGATCCAATTTAGTCTCCTTGAGTCATGATAGAAGTTCCAGTTACTGCGTTTCTCTGATGCTGAAAGCAATTAGCAATGTATCTGTTATTAGCTAAGAAAGGTATCACAAAATCTGTGTTCAGCTATCTCTGAGATATAGAAGTGAAACACTTTTGAACTGTAGAAATTCATATAAAATGTTTTTACTGGAAGGTTATAAAATCACTCATTTTAGAAAGATCATTGAACTTTCAAATGATCAGTTTACTACTGTGTTCCCCACTCAAACCGGGGGATTAATTGCCCTAAAGTTTGTTTACCTAGGAAAAGTTGCTAAATTTCTTGAAAGTTGTGTTGGTAAATAAACTCTTACACAGACACAGAAGTTAAACTACAAATTTCAGTGGAAAAAAATAAGTATATGTTTTTTCAGTGCAGGGGCTCAAGCACACCTGAGAGCAAAGCTTACTTTCATAGATTCAGCTTGCCTAATAACTCAGTGACCTGTTCTTTCTTTTGCTACTGGACATTTGTTCCTCCAAACATTCCTTGCCCCCTCTCTCTGGATGTTTAGCTGAAAAAGTTCAATGCACTGAAATGGTAGAAGGCGAGCCCTGGAAGCAGTGGTATGGTTCTGTTTCTGATTAATTACAATCCTTGTCTCAGTAAGTAAAACATCTGATCAGTGTCAAAGCTGTACTACAAGGATTTTCAAGGCAAGAGCCTGAGGAGGGGGACGGTGAGTACGATGAAAGGAGTGGGCAAGCCTCTTGATGGTGAAGTTTCAATATTGCTCTCAATGGAAAGAAAAACAACTTTACTATGGTTCTGGCAAGCCCTGTTACCTAGATACCTGTGCACGTACTTGCTGCTGGGGGTCACTTACCCTGCCCTCCACATACCTCATAAGGTTAATAACTGGGGAATCTTGGCCTCTTCATAGGGCCAAAGCAACTTTTCTTTCCTGGCCTAGGTGAAGCACAAAAACCAGGAAAAAATTGTATTTTTTTTTTTTTTAATGGCAGCGTTGGTGCAGCATTTATATGTTTTAAGCTTCTTTGGGTTTATGTTAATGTTTTCCCTTGCTTGTGGTTTTTGAAGATAAACACAGTATTATCTAAAGGATGAAACTCAAGACAAGAGGCTCGAACTCAAGATGAGAGTTTAAACTCGAGAGGTTTCTGGTGGTGCTAGTGGTTTCCTCGTTTTCCAATTTAAAAGGTTGCTTACTTTAGAGTATAGGAGTATATGGGAATTGTTTTGGCTGTTATCCATTATGCAACCCTTAAGGTCTAATTTTCCACTACAGCTGCTGACATTTCAGACAACGCGAAGGTGGGTGTCTGGTAAAGATGTATAGCCATGTGCTCTATGGCTCCAGCAGCAGGTTTAAGCTCATATGAAGTTAAAACCCTTTTCCTTGCTCTGGAGGCATGCATGATTAGGAATTACAGTCTCTTTTGAATATTGAGTTTTAAGTTTCTTTGTTGTGTGCAGAGATTTTACTTTCCACCCATTTAAATTCTTACTAAAAATCCCCAGAAGAGACAGGCCAAATGTGACTCTGTATTTGCAGAAGAGGAGTCGCAAGAGGGAGAAGTGTCAGAAGAACAGGAAGAGGAGAAGGAAGAGGAGGAGGAGGGAGAGGAGGAGGATGAACAGGATATTATGAAAGTCTTGGGGAAGCTGGTGATGGCTATGTTAATCAAGTACTGGATTTACGTCTGTGGGGGCATGTTCTTCTTTGTCAGCTTTGAGGGTACAATTGTCATGTACAAAATCATCTACATGGTACTGTTCCTCTTCTGTGTGGCCCTCTACCAGGTAAGGGAGAACTGTGTTAACTGAATTTTATCCTTGAATAGAACTGTTTGTACTTTTAGCTTGGTAACAAAGTAGCTCCAAATAGAATTCATGTACAGTGAACTTGTTCTTTAGTTAGACACAACAGAATAAGACCATTTGAAGGGATTAAGACTAATTTTCCTCTGGTTTTTGGTTATAGTGACAGTCAAAGTGCACATAAATTGGATACAATGCACACCTCTGCTCTGCCATGCCACTTCACCATAAGCTTTGGAACCTTTGTGGAAAATTCTGAGTCTGTGCACATTCTACATAGCCACCAGTATTTTTGACAGCTGGTCCACATCGCTTCCACACCCCAAGGAGCATGGGAGTTCCTCTCCTCCTGGACTTTCATCACCTAATGGTGGTGAAGTTAGCTGGCTGAAGCTATCCCTGAATTTGTGTTGGTGGCCCATGTCTCATCAGACAGTTTTACACAAAAGTCTTCAATGAATTTGCATAAGTTGTAAAAACTATCTCAAAAATCTGTGCCTGCCACTGGATGGTCATTGCTTACTTCAGACCAGCTGGGAAAAATAGTGCTCTTCATTCTTGTTTGACAGTGCAATGTTGTCAATATTTCTGTCAGTGTCTTTGCCTTCAGCTTGTGTCAGCATCTTTAGTATGTGATTTTCAGGTACACTATGAATGGTGGAGAAAGATTTTAAAGTACTTCTGGATGTCAGTGGTTGTGTACACGATGTTGGTACTTATCTTCATCTACACATACCAGTTTGAGTCATTCCCTGGGTTGTGGAAGAACATGACAGGCCTGGATGAAAGGAAGTAAGTGGTTTGGATTAATTTTTTATTTGTACCTTTTATCTGAGTTCAGTGTGATGGAAGGATCTGAGAGAAGTCTTCCTTCTTATGGGAGAAAAACGTCATGCAGCCATTCTCAGGCATAGCTGATTTTTGGCACTCAGTTATGAAGCTGTAGATTTATTGGTGTAACCACAGAAGTGAGCAAGACCAAGAAAGGAGCTCAGAGTTGTATTTTTCCAATTGCTTAGGCTGCTTAGGCCTTTGGACTGCTTCTGTTCTCAATACAGTGCCAATACCTCTCTTAACCACTTTGACCATAAGAACCAGATCCAGGGAAAGATTAAGGGTAGATCTGCAGGATGTTTGGAACTGGTGAAGGTGGACCTGCTCTCCTGCTAATAAGGAGGATGGGGATTCTTCATCCTTATGATGAGTTGGGCATTTCTCAAGAGGAGCTTACACTGGAAAGTATAAGCAATATGAGTGGATCTCCAGTGCAGGACTTTCAGTCAGAGAAAACTCATCTGATTCAAGAGATCTGTGGCAGGGTTTGTTCATCTGATTGTACTTTTACAGTACCTCTCTACATTAAGGAGTCTGAACACAAGATACTTGCATTGTAAAACTTGCTAGTTTAGGAGAATTTTAGAAATGAAAACCACACAAAAAGTACCATCCCCTTATTTTCTATTGGAAATAATTTATAGAAATGTCTCATGGAAAGAATATTTTGTGTGAAAAGATGCCTTAGTGGAATACTTTTTTTTTTCCAGACTAGAGGACCTTGGCTTAAAACAGTTTTCTGTGGCTGATCTATTCACACGCATCTTTATCCCCACCTCCTTCCTACTGGTGTGTATCTTACACCTTCACTATTTCCATGATCGGTTTCTGCAGATCACTGATTTAAAAGCTGTGACCAGCAAACAGGACAACACTATTTACAGGTAAGAAGCAAAGTAAATGGAACTACTGATTATCTATATGGAAATGTTGTTTCTCACTACCTTGTAATGCTCACTTTTCAGTAGATGTTATTTGCCTTTGCTATGACTACCTGGCTTAAAAAGAAAGTGCACAGTATCCAGCACCCCACTACAACCAAAGTATCTGTCTCTCCCCATTTTCCCCTACATACTAAACTTTTTCATTTTAAGATACAAAGGTACTAATGGCATTTATATATTTATTTAATTGGCTTTGACCTCTACTGGGAGTTAGGTGCTTAATTACTGTATGTTCCTGTCAGTAATAAGAAATACAGCTGTTATTTTGGGTCACTTCTTTTTTTTTCAACATCTATTTTGAGGACCACAGGAAGATTTGGATATCTGTGGAAAACACCACATCTGCATTGAACAGTTCGGCCTGTTTGTAAAGTTGGACTTCCGAATTTGTGGTTACTTTTCATACTTTTCCTTGGCTATGCTAGACATTTGGTGATTTCATCCAGACATTTATTAGCATTTTTTCATGAATCTGGGACATCACTTTTTCAGTGTTCAATTCTTACATATCTTCCTGTGTGAAAACCAGTCTGGCCTAGGATCCTGAGCCAGGAGTATAAGAGAGGAAAATGGTTTTGTAGTACATAGTGTTATATTATGCAATGACACTTACGTTCATTCTTTGAAGAAAACAATTTAGACCCACTTTTTGAATGTTCACCTGTCTAGTGATAAGTGTATCTCAGCTGCACTTCTGTGAACGGGGCTAACTGCATAACACCACACAAACCACAGGGAATAATGCCACAGGGAATAATGCCAGTTACTTAAAAGGGAATTATGTTCTAGGTTATGCAAGATTTAAAAAGCATTTCAGGTATTTTTCATACATTCAATTTGATATGAAGCTGCTTCACAGTATTTGGTAAAAGTTTGTGCCATGAGACTAAGCTCCAGTTTTATGGAATGCTTCCAGTTTCTGTATTTGAATAATTGCTAAGACCAGAACAGAGCAAACTTGGTAAAATTTCATAAGAAAGATGTGGGGGGATTAAACTTAACTCTTAAATGTCTGCCTGTGTAATAACTCTCCTGTTGCTCTTCTTGAATTGCTAAATGTGATGGTAGATTCAAGGACGCTTTTGTAATAGCCTGTGAGCAAACTTCCCTTGACCACAGTGGACTTTTGTGCAGCCGTAGGTACGTGTTAAGAGCTCAGAATTGACCAAGTTCTGAAAACAGAGCCCAGATATGTGTCTGAGCTGGAATGGTGTTGTTCCTGGGCTGAGGCGTTTGGGGGAATGCTTTACAGTCTGCAGTAACTCCACAAGCTCTCTTGCAGCCCAAAGTTTGCACTTGTGCTGAGTAACAAAGGAAGTTTCCACATCCTTTCTAATGTGATCCAATTGACATAGAATAAAAAGAAAACCTTGAGGCACTCATAAGATTTTGATGGGTTCGCTTTGCCTGTGCAACCACTACTTGAAAATCTTTCCATTACACATGAAAAATACAAGAATATTGTACAGCTTTCCAAATGGTGGCATGAAGAGGATCACTGTTGCTGAAGTCACTTTATTCCTGAATAATGGAACTGCTGATGGTGAAAACACAAAATGTTTTAATGCATTGCAAGCAAACATTTTTGCCAGGAATAAGTAGCCTGGACATATCATGCTGAAAGTGGACATTCATTGTCGTACCAGGTTTTTTATTGAAGTCACAGATGAAGAGGATCATGTGATATCATCAGCTTTTTTATCTTTGAATTAGAATGCTATTTTTTGAGTATAAATATGTACTCGATTGTATTAAGCAGTCACATAAGTACCTAAATATTTTTAACTTTTAAATTTGTCATATGTGCTATATTTGCCATTTTGCAGTATTTTCAAAATCACAAATATCACATATCTCCTTTTTTCATCCTGAGAAGCTTTAACTCTTAGGACCAATACCCAAATCAGAAGAGTCTTCTTGGTTTGCACTCCTACTAACACTGACTGGCATATGAAAATCTAGCTCTTTTCTTCCCTTGATGCAATAAATCAAATATTGAGTATCAGCTGACTTTATAGTTCAAAGCTTCACGATAAGAGCTCAGCTGATGTTTGTATTGGTGATGCATAAAGCTGGATAAGAACTAAAGCAATAACTAACTTCAACTTTACAGTAATGCCAGCAATAAGTTGCAGGGGCAATTAAAACAGATTCAAGATTCATATATAGGTATAGTTTTCTCTCAAAGCTACTAAAACTTATTTTTCCCTTTTGCTTTGAAGACACTAGCATTCACTTAATCAATGTTTTACCTTTTTTAACTGCTTTTATGCTGCACCTTTGGCAACAAAAAAGTTAAAGAAACAGAACCTCAATTTTGAGTAACAAGACAGAACTCAGACCTTTTAATAGTAAACTTCTTAAAATAATCACAGCAGCTGAGATCTGGTCATGAAAGCAATAAAGAAAACACGTCCAGTTCCTCCATCTGCCTTTGAACTGCCAGGTGTGATTACAGTACTACAGTTGTGTGTAAATGAAGGGTCCTGTTGAAATTGCTAAGAATGTTCATTTTTTAAAATGCAGCTTCTCATGAGTAAAATTTGCAGAGTGAATTGAAGAGTAAGGGTCTGCCAGCTGCAAAGAGAGGACACAGAAACTGGCACATTGGAATTGGCAGAGTGAGGCACTTCTCACTATTTATAAAGGTGTCGGAACTGAGTGTCTTGGTTTTACATATGCAAGAGAAAGAAAAGTTCTTTGATTAGGACTTTCCAAACCCATTTCCTTGTTGTACCATGAATTATGCAATGGCAGAGATAAAGGTGGTGAGGTAGATAATTTCTCTGATATGATGCTCCGCCATAATTACCTTTACATTTTATTTTAAAAAAAGAAAAATATATTTTTTAAAATGGTGGTATTCTAAGGCTTACTTAAAATAAAGCAGTAAAGGCTGTTCTCACATTTTGAGGACTATGAATATTATCTGGAGTTCTGATTGAAATTGCATATATCTAAATGTCTAAGAGTTGCATTTATAAGATTCCTAGACTTTTCACTGCATGGTGTATGTTAAAATTTCAGTGTGCATTGTTATGACAATGTGTCATAACACATCGGTAGACAGGAAAGTGCGTTCGTTCTTATTTAACGGCTTTCTTTTCTCTCTCTAATTCATTTCCCATTTTCATCTTGTGCTTTCATCTCCCACCTCATAGCCATGCCAAAGTCAATGGCCGTGTATATCTAATAATTAATAGGTGGGTACTTCAATTCTTCCTTTCCTTTAAAACCGATATATCTTATTTTTTTGGTTACTTCTTAGTTGCCTTAAAGCAAAGTATGTTCTTGCTGCGCAGTACTGTGAAGTAAGCAGGGAGATAATGTTGTTCAGGTGTTGCAGTTTTCTAAAGCTGATGAAGCAATTAATACACCTCTTCTGCATATTTATACATTGTGAGTTTCTTCTCCCAGCTGACAATTCTCCTAAACTTTGCCCATGCCTCAGTGCAGGAATAATTGGTGCTATTTGTAATTGGCTGCAGACAATAGATTTGGTCGAGGAGGCTCGTTTATCTACCCTTTGTTTGTGCATGGAAAGATGCATGCCTGCATGCGCCTGTGTACACACAGACACACAAACACAGAGACACAGAGACACACATCCCTGTCTTTCTCCAAGCATGTAAGAATGGGAATTTGAGGGCCTGTTCAGTTAAATATGTAGAATTTACACAAGTTTCTACAGACTGAAATTTCAGAGTTGGAAAGGGAACACTGAACCCACTGCATGCTAAGGCTGTTAATTCATGGGCTGAGTTGGAGGCTGCAGGATCCAAACTAGAAAAACTGCCATCATGATCATCCATTTATAAATGGCATCTTGAAAACTGTTCCGTAAATTAGATTCCTTTCAAAATACTTGACTGGAATAAATGTGAGCTATCTTTAGGTCATCTCTGAGAATAGAAGGACTTCTGAGTTGTTGTCACTACTGAATATAAACAGAAAAACCAAGAAGATGCATTGTTTAGATATTTGTGACTACCTGCTCTAACAAGAAGTCAATTTATGAGTCATGTTCATGCTCCTTCTTCAAATGTCAGCACATAGTTTGAGTCACTATTCCTAAAAGTTCGCCAGACCTGGAATCCCTTAAACAGACTCCCTTGGCCTGTGTTTAAGGGAGTGGTGAGGGCAAGAACCTTGGCTAAGGCAGGCAAGCCGGTTGCCAAGGCATATGGCCAGGAGGCAAGGCAGGGCTCTCACCCATGGGCGGGCAGTCAGGAATATGAACCAACAATCGAAGGTGAGGATCAGATCTGGAATCGGTAAGAGGGTCAGCCACAGCCTGGTGAGGCCCCATTGAGTCCATGGAGATAAGCCAGGTTTGCAGTGAAGTCAGGGTGTCAGTTTGCATGTCAGGCTTAGGGACAGGGAGGCGTGGGAGCAGGCACAGACACAGCTGCGATGCAGCCACAGCATAGTGGTGGAGGTCTCAGCATTGAAGCAATACCCAATGAAAGGAGAGAGACCCTCTGCACCAAGGCTTCCTGGCCTGTTCAAATACCCCAGCAGGTCTTGGATTCAGGCAACATATCCCCTTAAAGCCCTGTAAAGGCACTCAAGGTCCTGCCAGTGGAGGTATAGTACTGTGTGCTCAGTTTGAGTCTTGAAGACCAAATATTTAGGAGATGGGTCCCTAGTGTTCTGCAGAGCAGAAAGCTTTCTGTTCTTCAGGCTTTGCATGAAAGGTACTTGAGAACTTTTAGCTAGAAAGTTTCAAGCAGTTCATAAATAGCAAAAATTATCAAATACAAAAGGTGCTTAATAATGCATCCAATTAATTAATCTTCTGCTCTAGTAAATTGCAGATAGATGAAAGTACTAGGAATCCAGCAAGGACCTGGGGCACATGCCTAATTTTAGTGCCACTGAAATTGCTTTGTTGCCAAAAACTAGATCTATTGCTATACTTCTCATTATTGATACCCTATTTAATGAACCTGACAGTAAGAAATGCTCTCAGCTAAAAGCAGTAGTGGCTGTACCTTCGAGGCCTGTTGCCTGCATTATTATTTAGTTATTTCTCTCCCTTAGTATCAGAAACAATGCTTTTGTGTTATATGGGGTAATTTCTCACTAGTATGTGGCTTCCAACAATGAAGTCATATCTCGCTAGCTGTGAAGATGTATGGGTAGCTTGTCTGAAAAATTCTAAACTAGTGAAGTTTTTATAACTAATGCTTCAGTGTTGTCAGTTACAATATAATGCAATCTCACTGTGGGGGAAAAAAAAAGAAATTGGAAAAACAACCCTAGCAATACATAAGGAAGTTTTGGAAGAAAGATTCCAAATAGACTAACTTGCCAAACAGTGGGCAGGGCATTTTATCTATCCTTTGATCTCCTAAGTACATGATCCAATGCTCAAGCCTACTGATACCAATAAAACTAAGCCTACTGAAAACTAAACTCATGCTGAAGCTTTATCAGGTACATAAATTACATGTACCTATCTTTATAACCCCATTTGGCCCCTGGATCTCCAGAACACGAATGGGAGCTATATGAATAAGAGAACGATGAGTCCATTCATACCAAATCTTATAGAGTTACTGTGTTTCTGTCCAGTTTACACTGAGGTAAGTCATTAAGTCCTTGATTTACATCAGTGTGAATAGATTTTTTCATTATAAAAGTCACTTGGGAAGATAACTCATAAAAATCAATGCAATTACATATATACAAAACCTGTCTGATTATATGGTTACTTTCATTTCATGGTGCGTTGCCTTTTAAATGAGCACTGATGGTTTATAGTAACCAGGGATCTCTATAAAATTTGAACCGAATGAAAATTCATTCTCTCTTCTTTATACATGACCCTCCTACTGGTACTTTATTAGAGTTTTAGGTAAATATAAGTTATATCATTTTAGGAAACCTTGATGTTTAGTAACTTTATAGAGATTTGAATATCCTTTTAGTGTATATGTTAGCTGATACGTGATTTAGATTTGAAAACAATCTAAGAGTCCCAAAAGAGATCATTGTTAGCAGCCAACATGGCTTTACTAAGGGCAAATCATGCCTAGCAAATTTGGTGACTTTCTATGATAAGGGTACAGTGTTGATAAATAGGGGCAGAGCAACTGACATTGTCTGCCTGGACTTATGCAAAGTGTTTGACACTATTCCATCAGATATCCTTGTCTCCAAATTGGAGAGACACGGTTTTCATGGATGAACCACTTGGTGGATAAAGAACTGGCTGGATGGCTACACGCAGGGTTGGTCAATGGCTCCCTGTTCATGACACCAGTGATGAGTAGTGTCTCTCAACACCAGCACTGGGCTGAGACTGTTCAAAATTTTTGTTGGTGACATGGACAGTGGGATCGAGGGCACCCTCAGCAAGTTTGCTGAGGACCACCAGGCTGTGTGGTGCTGTCAACACACTGGAGGGAAGGGATGGCATCCAGAGGGACCTTGACACACTCAGGAGGTGGACCCAAGCAAAACTCATGAGGTTCAGCAAAGCAAAGTGCAGGGTCCTACACCTGGATCACGGCAATCCCAGGCACACCTGTTGGTTGGGCAGAGAAGGACAGAGAGTAGCCCTGAGGAGAAGGACTGGGGTGTGATGGTTGATGAACAACTCACCATGAGTTGGCAGCATGCACTCACAGCCCAGAAAACCAATGGATTCCTGGGCTGCATCCAAAGGAACATGGTGAACAGGTCAAAGGAGGTGATTCTGCCCCTCTGCTCTGGTGAGACCTCGCCTGGAGTGCTGCATCCAGCTCTGGGGTCTCCAACATAAGATGTCGTGGAACTGTTGGAGCAAGTCCAGAGTACAGACACAAAGTTGATAAGAGGACTGAAGCGCCTCCCTTACAAAGACAGGGTGAGAAAGTTGGGGCTGTTCAGCCTAGTGAAGAAGAAATTGCTTGGAGACCTCACAGCAGCTTTCCAGTATCTGAAGGGGGTCTACAGGGAATCTGGAGAGGGAATTCCTTTTCATCAGGAATTGTAGTGACAAGAGAAGGAGTAATGGGTACAAATTGAAAGAGGAGAAATTTAAGTTAGATATTAGGAAGAAGTTCTTTATTGTTGAGTGGTGAGACACTGGTGGAACAGGTTGTCCAGGGAGGTTGTGGATGCCCCAGTCCTGGGAATGTTCAAGGCTAGGTTGGATGGGACTGAGTAACTTGGTATGCTGGGAGGTATCACTGCCCATGGTAGTGGATACTTTAAGGTCCCTTCCCACCAAAACTATTTTATGATTCTCTTTTTGGTAGCCACACATACTGAATAAATTCTTGAGTATAAGATTTTTTCAGGTTATTAGACACTCAGGTTCATTGCCCAACCAATGATGAGGAACTTAAGACATGAATGTGGCTAAAATGTGATTAAACTTTATTACTTGATATTTTTTGGTATTAGAATGTCTTGTAAAACTTCTAATTTTAGATCATCTTTTCTGCTTTTTGACAGTTGGCATGGTATTTCTACTTCAGGATTGTTTAGTCACATTTCTGTAGTTTTTCATGTATTTGAGACTCCAAAGTTTCCATCTTGAAGAAACTGCCGCTCCCAAATGTTTGAAAAATAATTATGCTTGTTTGAATTTCTCATTAAATGCCTAGCCTATTCTCTTAATTTTTAATGATCAGAAAAAAATATAGAGATTTTTAGTTTCTTGAGCTGTAAAAATCCTAAAATTGGCAGAGTTTCCTGTCTAAATGGCTATAGGCCAAAATTTCACATCAAGAAAAATAAATCCTTGAGATGGTACTATGGCATTTTAGAACAGCCTTACAGGTGCTTGAAAGTATGCTGAGTGTAGTAATTTCAATACCATAACCAAATATTTAATGACCTAATCATGCACTTGCCAAAGGGAGGCTTCATTGCAGGGAGACATATTGAAAGGGAAACAGTTTTCTGCAGCTATGGGAGGTGAGTCCCAACAGCACAGATTTGGGAGAAAAAAGAAAACCATAAGAAAATATTTATCTTCTGTGGTAAAGAAAATATATATACTGAATAATTTCAGGAAAAAAAGAAAAAGGCACCATGGCACTAGAGAAATATAGTTGCTGTGTTAAATTGGTCATATCCCAGTTTTGGTAGTGTAAAGCTTACTGATAGATTTAGATAGAGACTATTATAAATTACAGAAAAATTCTCTGTGAGATGTGGCAAAGAGAGGGAGAATGAATGGCACTATCAAAGACATATATTATAAAAATCTTCTGAAAGTGCAGCTGTGGAATTCTTGCTTTTGTTTGTTCCCAAACTGATAGCTGGAAGAAAAATTGCAAATTCTTTGACTTTCCAGGTGCACTTTAAATTGGAGGAAGGTGGAAATGCATTTACAGTGATAGGTCAGATACTTGTGATGGTTCATCTGCATTACTCAGAGCATGGTACAGCGTTGACCACATTTAGCACTGGTGTGAATAGGTTGCCCCCTTTCCATCTGTGCTGCAAATCCATGTTTCTTTATAGAAGCACCCCGTGAATGTCATGATGGCACGCTCTTGGCATCAGAAGGCTTCCGCAGATGGAGTAGGAGAATGCTTTATGACTTGTGATGTAGCATGACGTATTTGTCAGTTACCTTCTTCTGTAACCCCTCTGTTCTCATCTCCCTTTTTCTTTCTGTTCCAATTACTTTGAGCAGCCTCAAGAAAAAAATACCAAACCACCAAAATGAGTAAGTCCCCTGTGAAGTCATGAAATGTTTCCTCTTAAATAATGTCATTTCATGCTTCTACATCTTAAACTCTGACCATTTTCTCCAGTGGGGAAAATGTCAAGTTTAAGTGTCAATACCACTCATTACTAACTAACCATTAGTATCTGAGTGAGAAGTAGTTACTAATACATTCCAACAACTCAGTTTTCAGTGTGTGTTTGGAGAGAGTACCAGAATCATTAACTTTTCTACTTCTAAGGCATTTTCCATGAACAGTTAATTTTTTTTCTAATTATACAGTTTGAAAAAAAAAAAAAAAAAAAAAAAAGACGGCGATGTCATTACTCCTCAGTTTGCTGACATGCTACTCTTTACCTGCAGACTGGTGCACCAAGATGGAAGCCTGCCTGACATAACTATGATGAATCTAACAGCCAGCAGAGAAAAGGAAGAGGATAAAATGCTGGAAGAGGCTGGTGAGAAAAGAATGGAAGAGCCAGAGGGGGAGGGAGGGAAAGGGAGGGTCAAAAAAGGAAAAGAAGAAGAGAAGGAGGATGAGGATAAAGAAGATGATGATGATGATGATGACAATGAAGACAACGAATCAGAGGAAGAAGAAACTACAGGTAAGCTCTGTAGAATACAAATTTTTCCTTCCTCAGTCTTAAGTAATAGTGTCAACAAGTGGTTTGCTACTGGTCATCCCTGTTAACTTCAATCACCAAGTTTTCCTTCTAGTTTCACATGCAGTCTGTGTCAAAGAGCATGAACTGAGCAGATGGCTACTTGTCAATTATTCAACAGGCTACAGGCTGTTCTTGGGAAAAATTGCACAATAGGGTGCTGAGAGGAAAAAACCAACAGAAACCCAGTGCCCGATTCTTCTAGGTGGTCTGGGTTAGATTATTACAAATCCTAAGTAATTCTTTAGAGTGAAATCTCCTTACAAGAAAGAAAATAATGCACATACATATTTAATATCTGGTACTGCATGCTTTCAAGACACCTCTCCCTAGAAGTCCCAATGGCTTTACTTCATTATTTATGTGCACATTAGTGTCATATTTTTCACTTCTGAATATGGAATATGTAATTGATGCCAGCTGAACATAAAAAAGCTTAAGGGAAGACATGGCTTATACTATCATCCCTGATATTGTTAATATGAACTTCTAAAATGAGCTATTACCATAACTCAGTTTGTAATATGAGCCAAAAGTGAAACTAGGAAAGAGAATTTAATACCCCAGGAAGCTGTATTCTTTGGAAAGGGCCTTACTACAAATTTAGTTACTCATGACAATAATCACAGGACTGTGACACCTAAATAGGGAGAGGATCTTGGTCAAGGCAAAATGGCAGCACATCAGGCTTAGTAGCCCTAGGGAATCAGGGAATCATTCTTAAGATCATCGAGTCCAGTCATTAACCCAACACTGCCATATCCACCACTAAACCACGTTCCTAAATGCCACACCTATACATCTTTTAAATACCTTCAGGGATGGTGACTCCACCACTTCACTGGACAGCCTGTTCCAGTGCTTGAGCCTCAGCTGAAACAACTTACCTTTCCTGGCTGGAACAGCTGTCATCACAGAGGTGGTCATGGGCCATGGAAACCTTTATTGGCAAGCTTTCATACTGTCTGTGAGGGGTCTGGTGCACTCCAACCATCTCAGCCTGTTGGAAAGGCTTTGGAAAAGAGACCAGGTGGTGGACATTACTCTGTGCAGCGACACATGCAAGCAGGGAAGTGGGGAGCTGCAGCTGGTGTTGCTTGGAATAGCACAGGGGGATCCATCTTTAAGCTGCACATGGCATTTATTTCCACTGGAGTTATACCATTTTTACAGAGCCATGTGGCTGGAGCTTTGACATTAAGCACGTTCATGCGTGCAGACTTCACTACAGAGTGTTGTACAATCTTTCACTGGATGCAGTCTGGCCTGTATTTTATTCCATGTGTGTGTATTGCCTGGCCATGCTAGACAGTGCACCTTATCTGCCTGTTCCACTTAACTGGCACTGTCTGGATACATCTTGCATGATGCAACACTGCAAATGAAAACAAATGCAATGAAAGAATGAGTGAGAACATCTAACTCTGTAAAGACTTATTTTAAATACTCTCATTTTGCTTATAAAAAACACATGTAAGATTAGAGTTCTGTAGCTTAATTAATTTCTCAAGTTTAATTATGTGCTTACAGAATTCACATCACTCAGCATTTTTATTAGGATTTTCTAAGTTGTGCTTGGAGAAAAAAGGCAAAGGAAAAAAATGGAATTTAGTTATGAGGTGTTACAGAAGTCTGCTTTTTCACACATATGTGCATGTGTTCTTCACACAAATATGCATGGAGTAACCATCTTGGTGTGCTTTGCCTATAAAATAAAGTGATAATTTGAAATAATTTCATAAAGAAGGTGGTAACTCCTTTGCACGTTTACCAGCTTAGACAGCGATGTGCTTTGGTATCACTTGCAAATGTTTCCATCTCTGATATAAAGAATGTTCTCACAGCATGCAAAATCCCTCCTAATCTCCAAAATGCTTCTGAAACCAGTGTGAGAACTCTATACTAAGACGTACCAGCCAGATGAAACAGTTTTACAGCCAACCCACAAGCAAAGTCGTCACTTTAGAGAGCACTGTTCAGCAAATATATTGTCATGTACACTCACATGTACACTCACATGTAACAGGCTTGCTCACTGGAGTACTATTTGGGAGGATGGCTTTTTTAGCCAAACACTCCTTTGAAGGAATACTTTCACCCAACTTCATGATCTCTGCTTCATAAAGCTTTTTCAACTGAGGGAAATATTTGACTGGGCTACAGTTTGCCTTTCTTGATTTAGATGTCCTCTGAAGGCATAAGTCACACACTAAGAGGCTGTGCTGTTTTCAAGGCAGTTTAGATAATTCTGACATCTGAAGATGTATATAGTACAATTGTCTAAACCCTTGTGATAGGAATCCAGGTCCTAGTGTGCATGGACTTCTTCCAATCTGGCTGAAAAACTTTCTGAATAGTAGTAGTAGTAGTAGAAGTCTGTGCTTTCTGAAAATAAGCTGGGTCCATAACTTCCAAGTATCAAAAAAAATTTTATTTTTCTAATCTGGAAAAGGACCAGGGCTGGAATTAGTTCCTGAGTGAGATCTCTAAGCTTAGGTCCAAAAATACTGGAGGATGAGAGTTCAAAAAGAGCCCTGATGAGAGGAATAAAAGCAAAACCGGCAAGGGAGGCCACCACTGCTGCTTTTGAAGTGTGGAATCCTTCCAGGAAATGTGGGTGAGAAGGGAAAGCACCCCAGCTAAGTGGGCTTCAACCCCACTTTTAGTTAACCACTGAGCTGTGCCTTTATCCTCCATCTTATTCTAAGGCTTAGAAGAGAAGCAGAAAGATGGTTGTCGTCTAGTGGAGTATTCCATTTCACAGAGACCTTCTGTTTTTGTCCTTATAATGGTTCTGCTTGAACATCCCTGCAGACTTAAGGAACAAGTGGCATCTGGTGATCGACCGCCTTACAGTGCTGTTTCTGAAATTCCTGGAGTATTTTCACAAGATGCAAGTCTTTGTGTGGTGGCTGTTGGAGCTGCATATCATCAAAATTGTTTCCTCTTACATCATCTGGGTCACAGTGAAAGAGGTAAGTAAACACCCACTGTCAAACTCTTACACAGCATGTCAGGATCTGTCATGTGGTCACACACCCAGGTGTCAGACCTCACAGACACACCCAGGTGTCACCCCGTGTCAGACCTCGCTGAAATTGTGGGATCCAGCTGGGTTTGTTCACCTGCTGGGAAGCTGTCTTGACATTTTCCACATTCTCTCTGTTTCAAGAGTCTCAGGCCCCACCTTTTCTTCAGGTATTAAAATTTTATTAGTCCAATTCTTTGGACTTAAGAGACATACCCCCTCTCCTGCTCAAACTGTCTGTGAGCACCATCTAAGGATGGAAGGAATAGAAGGACTGGGAAGGTAAATGTAGGAAAATTGCTTAAACTTGGTCTGGTGGTTAAGAAACAAGAATGTGGAACTATGTCTGAAGAAAAAGGGAGCAACACTTTCAGCTGTGCTTTTGGTGTGGGCAATGTGAGTTCTCTATGTGACAAAGCCATTTCTTGAACAGCATAGTAAGACAGGATTCACTAAAAACAAGAAGATACCACTTTTCTCACTTTTTTTTTTTTTTTGTGGGGGAGAAGTCAAGAGGATGAAGGTCAGTTGCACAGACACACAGATCTGTGCTATCTCTGTTTCATATGTACTAAAGCAGAAGAAGCTGCATGTGGTCCTTTGTATTTCACATCTGTTGATAAGGAAGATATGGAGTTTTGTGGATCCAATAGTATTAATATTATGTAGGTGGTAAATTTCTTCCTAAACCAACAGTAAAGCTTTTCCTTCTTCACTTATTACTTTGTGTCTGTGTTACTGTGAGTATTGTTGTAATTTTTTTTTCAGTATTTTCCTCAAAGTTTCTGCATGTCCCTTTTTTAAAAATTATTCTTTTTTTATCTGCTGTGGAAAAGGTCAAGTTTTCTCAGTTCTTTTGTTGCTCCATGTAATTTCTGTACTGTTATTGTGTTTTCAGGTGTCTCTACTTAACTTTGTGTTTTTAATTGCCTGGGCTCTTGCTTTGCCATATGCTCAGTTTCGCCCACTGGCATCAAGTATCTGCACTGTTTGGACATGTGTGATTATTGTCTGCAAAATGTTGTATCAGCTCACATCTATTGATCCCAAGGATTTTTCCAGAAACTGTACATTGGTGAGTACAAATGTGTATTAAAAAGGTTTGACTGCTGTCTTCTTCAGTGAAGGAGAGCAAAAGGAAGCATATCAAGTAAAAAAATAACAGTTCACCTGATGTATTTTTGTTGTTTATCATACCCTTCCCAAGCAGTCTTAAAGTCATGTTTTATAACTGTTGCATTTTCTTTTTAGCCAGGAGAGAATGAAACTAAGGTCAATTTAGAAGAGCTGAAAACCTCAGTGCTCTACAGTGGGCCAGTTGATCCTTCGGAGTGGGTTGGATTGAGAAAATCTAGTCCCCTTCTTGTGTACTTAAGGGTAACTTCTTTGTTATCTGTATTCAGATATTTTCTTATTTGTGATGAAAGTAGCATTGTTTTTGAAATAAATAATCTGTCACACACACAAAAAATGTAATGCAAACCATTGATAATAGAGAAGTACAGAGGGAAAGGAGCAACAGAAAACCACATCTGTTACACAGAACATTTCCAGAAGGGATCCAGTAGCAATTAAGTTATTCTTTCATGTAGAATTATCACTTTTGGACTCTACCATCTGTTAAAAGCTCTTAAAGAAATGTGATATTTAAGAACTCTAAGTAATTAAGAGGTACATGGCTTTCAGGTACTAAAGGACTGATGGGTCTAATTGGAGTAATTGCCCTGAATGACAGTGTGTGCTAGAAGTTAATTTTTCTAAGTGCTTATTCCTTAGCCACAGTTTAGAAAATATCATGAGTTAAGAGAATCATTCATTCAAACACTACTAAATGGATGTCGTTTGTTTTTCTTCTTGGTTTTGGTTGATGCCTGTGAGCAATGTTTTATTATTCCTGTCTTGATTAAAAAACTTTACTTACAATGAAAATGTACCAAGTCCTGGGGAAAACCATATCTCTTATTAATTTAAATAATCTCCAACATTCTATATACACAGTTTAAGGTTGACAGAAAACATAAAAAATCCCAGTGGCACCTGTTTCAGAATATTCTTGTCCCAAATATTCCTCAGAGAACAGAGATCTAGAGTTTGCCACTTCTGCTTCAGTAATGACTTCCTTGAGGGACTTTCTCTGAGCTGGTCTTTTTAATCAGCTTTTGGAGTCAGTTAGTACCTCTCTTCTATTGAGCATAGGGCAGATGTCCCTCCTGAGATAAATAAAAAATCAATTCATAGCCACCCTTGACTGCATCCTGGTCAATCTGGCTTAGAAGGAGCTGTGCCTGAGAGAAGACTGATGGACTGTTCATGTGAAAGAGTGCCTAGGTTAAATTTGCTCTACCCAACATCCTTTTATTGGAAAGTTAGTGCTTGACAGCTAAACCTCTGCAGATGACTTTTGTGTATATTTGTATCTTCTATGTCCTGCAAAAAAAAAAAACCCAAAAAAAAAAAAAAAAAAAAAAAAAAAAAACCAAAAAACCAAAAAACCCAAATAAAAAAACCATAATACCTTAAGAGAAGCTATGAAATATGAGAGGCCACAATGATGACGTTTTCCTTCCCTTCATCCCTTCATTTCCACAAGTAGTTTTACTACAGTTTTTTTTTTTAATTAATGTCTTTATATGCATCTTCTGGATGTCTGTATGATTCATCAAAATCTAAAAATTGGTGTGAACCTTAATTTGTTTCAATCATAGTAGCTGGGAATAGGTGCCAGTGCATTTTGGAGTGCAGAAGCCCTCAGTGATAAAATCAATTTGAGTAATAATGGGTTTATACTTATCAGAAAATTTTATAGCTTCTTGTAACTTTGACTTCTATTTAAAATTCTCCTGCTTGTGTCTCCCATAGAATAACTTACTGATGCTGGCTATTCTGGCCTTTGAAGTTACAATCTACCGTCACCAAGAATACTACAGATGTCGAAATAACCTCACCGCACCTGTGACTAAAACCATTTTCCATGATATTACAAGAGCACATCTGGATGATGGACTTGTAAACTGTGTCAAGTATTTCATAAACTACTTCTTCTACAAGTTTGGTTTGGAGGTAAATATGTATTACTTTTCTTTAGATTAACATTCCAAACCTTTTGAATGTGTTATTCTTGAATAGTAGCTTGGGTTATGTTTGACATCTAGAGGCTTATTAGTCATCATTCATGTTAGTCATCTCTGTTCCCTTAACTTGTCTGTTTGTTCATGTGCACATGCAATGTACTTTCAAAAAATCTTTCCATAAATAGTGATTTTTCACAATTTTATATGCCTATCTGAAGGAGGCAATTCCCAGAGTAATGCATCCTAAATTTAATCATAATGATGCTCTTGACCTATCTTTAAACATTACCATCACTGTGATCAATGGAGTAAACTGTTCACAGCCATCTGAGGATTAAGAATGAATGAAAATTTTAAAAGCCCAGCAAGCTATTTCCTTTGGGAAATAATTTTAAATCATTCTGATCTGGGGAGAGAAAGCCAAAATAGCATAGTGTGCTGAATAAATGAAGTTTTCACAAAGTTTCACTGAACAAAGTTCTGTGTTTCATGGAACAATGTTTCATGGAACTGTTTCAATGAAACAATGTTTCATGGAACTGAGTAAAGGGACTGCTTTCAGTGAAGCTTTCAGAGAACAGAAATGCTGAAATGCAGAGCCTTTAGAATGATGGAAAACTAAAGCTGTCTTGCAAGAATTGACTGGATTTGTCTATCACCGATAGAAGCTGTATGGTCTAAATGCCTTGTCCATTTCCTACATGAGGAGATGTTTTAGTTGTTACCAATCTTTATAGTTCCTCTTCTTTTCCACATCTATACATCCTATCAAAATATGTGGCTGTGTAATGCATTCTTTGCTTGGCAACGATTAAACATTTCACATAGTGGCTATTGTGACAAGCTCTTTCCTTCTGGTACCTTTGGATATCACATAATGGAAACCTGTTCTATATGGAAGAGTATCAAAAATTTGGGTGGTGTGGTGGAAGTTGCTGTTGGAGCATGTTGATTTGCACAAGGTTCCTGCAGTCAGACGCAGGCACATCCAAGCATTCTTTCAGGATCCACAATAATTTATTATTGAAATGTTGACTAGTCATGAGGTTATAAAAGTTGTTTATGTTTCTTTACTTCATTTCCAGACCTGTTTTCTTCTATCAGTGAATGTAATTGGTCAAAGGATGGATTTTTATGCAATGATTCATGCCTTCTGGCTGATTGCTGTATTGTATCGACGTAGGAGAAAAGCTATTGCAGAGATCTGGCCGAAATATTGCTGTTTTCTAACATGCATCATTACATTCCAGTACTTCCTTTGCATTGGCATCCCACCTGCTCCTTGTAAAGGTAAGGACACCCTTTATGTAAAATTACTGCTCGTTGCTTTTATAGAAAAAATGCTGGAAAATTGGTAAGTATTCTGAAGAAAAGGATTAAGTAATTGTTATGAAGTACTGATTGAATTTTTGCATGCTCCTGCCACACAGACTATCCATGGAGAAGTGGCAATGCCAACTTCAACTCCAACATCATAAAGTGGTTATACTTTCCAGACTTCATTGTGAGACCAAACCCTGTGTTCCTTGTGTGTAAGTATTTTAGCACATTGTTATAAAGTGTTTGTATGTCCTTTGCTTAAATCATCTGTACAGTGGAATTTGAAGCCAGCTTTTCATATACACTTCAGCAGCAAGATGACAGATTTTTTGGGTGATTGAATACTAAGCATGGCTTTAAATGTAGTAGAAAAATTCACAGAGTTAGTAATTTTTGCATCTGCTTTTCCTGTATCCCTTTTTTATTGATTCAGTATAAAAATGTATTAATATTTCCCCTTTTCTCATTTATTTCTCCATAAAAGTCATAGACAATAATAGGTAAAAAAAACTAAATACATTAATAAATTTAAATTCAGTGTTAAATGCATTGAAAACCACTCAGTCTTGGAGCTTGGAAGTATGGGAAAACAGTCTGGTAACTGCATTACGATACATCACAACTCTCCTTAAACGTATGTTGATGACTGAATTTTTCCTTGCAATTACTACTTTCTCCTAGATGACTTCATGCTGCTTCTGTGTGCATCCTTGCAAAGGCAGACATTTGAGGATGAAAACAAAGCTGCAGTACGAATCATGGCTGGAGACAATGTGGAAATTTGCATGAACCTCGATGCAGCATCTTTTAGCCAGCATAATCCTGTTCCTGACTTCATCCACTGCCGGTAAAAACTGAATCTTAAACACTTGGAAAATATAGCACTTCCTTTTCATAAAGTTCACTAGGCTAAAAGTCATTCTCACAGCTTCCAATTTTACTTGGAATTTGTATTCATGTATGTTCCCTTCTAACATACTGCTGTATGAGAGAGCAGATAGTTAATTTCTGGGTAGTCAGCATCTGGTTTAGAACAGGGTGGATGCAAACATGTCTTCCTAAAACTGATGATTGTTTTAAGTGCTCTCCAGAGAAGTTCACTGATAAATTTGCCTGAAAGCCTGCATTCACAGAATCATAGACTTGTTTGGTTTGGAAAAGACCTTTAAGATCATCATGTCCCACCACTGTCTTAGAAAACCAACACATTGCAAAATATTCACTTTTAGGTCACAAGTTCTTGCATGCTATCTGTGCACATGTGGATTTAGAAAGTTTGAGAAAAAAAATAGTTTGGCTGTTAGATTAATCTAACCCTCTATATTTCCAACTTCAGAAAAAATCTTAGTATTCAAATCTGAGTTTCCCTCCATGAATGCCCAGTGGGGCAGTATTTATGGTGGACTTAAGTGCTCTGCTGGTTTCCCCCCAAACACAGATGTTTTAGCAAGAATCCATTGTAGTGTGCAGTTTCCCATGTATGTGTTTAATCCCAAAAAGACATCAGTTGTGTCCTGCTGAGTTGTTGTCTAAGCACAAACAAAATAATACTCTAAGAGACTGTCCTTTATGCTATTTCATCTAGGCATAAGAACCATAAAAGTGTCTTGGAATGACAACTGACATGTCCTCCTATTCCTGAGCATTGCATAGAAGGTTATTTAAGAAAATGAATAATACATAAAGGGGCAGAGCTTTAGGCAATGTGTTCTGAACTGCCTTCAAACAATGGAACTGTTCCATTGTGTGATCATTTCAGAAAACACAGATTAGCTCAGCTCTTCTAAATTTTGCTGGACATGCTCTTATTTGAAGTTGTCTCTAAAAGTTTGTGCAGTATCACAAGAGTAAATGGGAAGAGTAATATTTCTTAGCTGTAGTGTTCTGCCAGACTTGATCTGTGAATGCATGTTACCAACAGATGTCTGAGTATGACAGGAATTCAAAAATGTCTAGAACTAATTTCCATAAGAATTTCCCTTTTTATGACAGCCTTATTTCTTTTACCAGACAAGTGATATTACTAGAAGTCCTACTCAAGATCTTTAGGATGATCCTGCTATTTCTATTACATTGAAACATTCAATTGACTCATTTGTCCAGAGATTTATAGTTGCTACTGCGCAAAGGTTGAACATTTCTCCTCCTTGAGAATGTCCAGTCTACACAATGGACCCAGTGCTCTAGATTCAGTAACATGAGCAGGAAGGGAGAAGTATTAATCATTCTTCAAAAGGCTTCATCAAGTGAGAATGCTTTCTAAAAGATATCTGACAAATAGGGCTTGGTTGAGAGGAAATGTGGTGGAGATTGCCTGAGTTTTTCTCTTGCCACCTGAAGCTGTGTCCATCTTAGCAAAGGCTGATGCAGCAGTTGCATTGGGCACACTGATGTGTTTAGTCACTGGTAAAAACCATCACTGGTTTCTGACAGAAAGATAGAATTCTCCTCCTTAAGTCCAGAAAAAAATAATTCTGAAAAAAACTCATTACTGATGGGAATGTGTTTTAAAGCTGTCTTTGGAAGAGAAAAAGGCAAGAAAATCACTGTTTTTTAAACATCCTCTTTTGGGATCTTTTCAATGTTCTTTGGAATCTGATAGGTAATTCTGGTCATCTGTGTAAGATATTCCCAAATGGACAAACATGAAACTTTGAAACGTAGAGGATATTTGAAGATTTGGGTTGGTAATTGGAGTCAGGAAAGCAAAATTCAAGCTGAACTGGCCTTCTGACCCTCCACAATCCTTTGGGTTAATTTATGTGGTTTGTTTCATGTGCATGGTATGCATCAACTTGAAGCCATTGGTGGCAGGACATCCACTCAGACACACTGCTGGGTGTATGCTGACCAAGGAGACCTGTGGAGAGGTGATTAACAATATGGAATCATTTCATTGGGAGTTTGCCGCATGTATTAGGAAGTAGGTAATATTACTGATTGAGAGCACAAAAAGCCCCAGAAAATCAAAGAACTCATTAGTGGAGGGGAGCTTAACAAATAAACTGCAATCACTTTATATTTGTTCCACCTAAATGCCAAAAATCTGTGAAACAATTTCATGTGACAGTTTTATGTTGCATGAATAAGGAGAAGAAGGTAAACAAGGCAGAGAAAGAGAAAAGAACAGGGATATTTTTGTTTGCAAAATGAATAATGAATTACTAGAAAACCCATTACTTAACACATTCAGGAACAAAAGATATTCCGGTTTATAATAGCTTTTCTTGTAGATATTTGGGCAGGGAATCATGGAATCATAGACTGGTATGCATTGAAATGGAAGGGACCTCCCATTTCAAAGGAAGATCATCTAATTCCAACCTCTCTAGCAAAAGTAGTGGCATCTTCCACTAGACCAGGTTGCTCAAAGCCCTATTCAACCTGGCCTGGAACACTTGCAGGGATGGGGCATCCACAACTCCAGGTGACCTGTTCCAGTGCCTCATTACACTCTGAGTATAAAGAATTTCTTCCTAATATCTAATCTAAATCTCTCATCTTCTAGCTTAAAACCCTTCCCCTTGTCTTATCCCTGTATCCCTGTGTAAACACTTCTCTTGTTTTTTTATAGGATGCCTTTAATTACTAGAGGACCACAATGAGGTCTCACCAGAGATTTCTCTTCTCCAGGCTGAACAACTCTCTCAGCCTTTCCTTATAGGAGAGTAGTTTCATCCCTCTGACCATGTTCTTGGACCACCTCTAGACTCACTCTAACAGGTCCCTGTCTTTCTCAGACTGAGGACCCCAGACCTAACACAGTACTCCAGATGGTATCTCATGAGGACAAAGTAGAGTGGGAGAATCACCTCCCTTGACCTGTTTTGAAGCAGCCCAGGATGCAGTTGGCTTTCTGGGATGTGGGTGCAAATTGTCAGCTCGTGTCCAGCTTTTCATCCATGAGAACCCCCAAGTCCTTCTCATCAGGGCTGCTGTCAATGAATTCCTCTCCCAGTCTGTGCTCATGTCTGGGATTTCCCTGTCTCAGATGCAGGACATTGCACTTAGGCTAGTTCAAATTTATGAGGTTCATATGGGCCCATTTCTCAAGCTTTTCCAGATCCCTCTGGATGGCATCCCATTGTTCTGTTGTGCCAACTGCATCATTCAGCTTGGTGCCATCTGCAAACTTGCTGAGGGTGCACTTAATCCCACTCTCTGTGTCACTGATGAAGATATTGAGGAGCACCTGTCCCAGGACAGAGCCCTGAGAGACACCACTCATTACCTGCCTCCACCTGCACATAAAGCCATTCTCCCCAACCTTCCAGCTGCATCCATTCAGCCAATTCTCTATCCACTGAATAGCCCATTTGTCAAATCCATGGCACTCCAGTCTAGAAAGATAAGGATGTCGTGTAGGGCCATCTTGAAGGTTTTACAAAAGTCCAGGTAGATTGCATTTCTCTGTATGTTGACCTTATAGAGCATTGCAGTCATTCCATCATAAAAAGCCACCAGAGTGGGCAGGCACAATTTTCCTTTAGTGAAGCCATGCTATGATCACCTTCTTGTCTTAACATTTTTTCCATGAAGACCTGCTCCATGGTCTTCCCAAACACAGAGGGAAGGCTCACTCATCTGTAGTTTTACAGGTCTTCCTTCCACCTACCTTTAAGCTATAACTTCTCTTATTTTTGTTTTCTTTGTTGTTTTTTTTTTTTTTGTAGTGTTAGCTGCATGAATGTATAATGGGAACATGTAGGATGGTGTCCCTAAGTATAAACAGACCTTCCTTTAGTAAGAACTGAGTAATAGTTCTTGTGTTCTTTAAAGTATCTTACATTTCTTTGAGCTCTTACTTGTCTATTTCAATGCTTTCACTACAATATAGATTATCCCAGGCTTTAGATTGTTATTTTAGAGAGGAGGTTACATTGCACATATGCAATCCTAAATGCTTAATTTTCTTCAAAGAAACACCAGTAGATAGACCAATAGATGACAGTACCTTAAAGTGACTGAATATTTTATTAGGAGTTATAAATCTTTAAAAGAAGGACTCTCAAGCTCTGGATAATCTACTGAAGATCTGCCTCAGAAGAAAATGTGTGTATCTGGCCTCCATCCAAGACAATTTGGAACTGAAAGGGCTTTGTCTAAAAATGTTTCTAGTGCTTTTCAAGAGAAGTTTGAGAATGGCCTAAACATTTAGTAACATGGACAAGAACTTGGTTCAAACCTTATCCAAGCAAGTGAAATTAATAATGGCATTTCTCCAAAAGTCAGTCAGAAAGAGCCAAACAGTAAGAGAAGACAACCTGGCTATGCATAAATTATGAAGCAGAAGAAAAAAAAAATTTTAAATTGTGTTTGGTATTCTTGTGTTTTCTGAGAAGCACAATGTGTATTTACTGCTATGTAAAAGAATGGCAGCTGCAGACCAAAGCACCCTTTCTGAAGTGTCACTTTGCTTGAGAAAATACTACTTGGTCACTGTTCTAGTAGACATGGATAAAAAACTTTTAACTGCAACATAAACAATGGCAGAAGAAGAACGTATTTCCGAAATGCTTCCTTTTCTTCTCTCTGGAGAAATACTTGAGTTCAACATTGATAAATACAGTCTAAGTAAGAGATTTCCTGAAATGTTCTTGTCTTTCCACCCCCAGATTTCCCAGGGGATATGTGCTTGACCCCAAAGGAGTGCACATCCAAAGGACTTTGAAACAGAAATAAGAACAAAGAATAGAAATAGGAGCTTTTAGAATGACACAGGATTTAAAGCAACCTTGCTGAGAATAATCCTTTCCCACAGTCTCTAATGCTGGAAAATTCTCATTTCAGTTCCCAAGCAGTTTTCAGACATTCTCTTAGACATTGTCAGGGAAAAAAAAAAAAGCTTGGGATTGTAATCTGCTTTTTCAACCTAGAAGCAGAAACATTCATTGAACTGTCTCCTTTAATACATGTACTCTGGGAACCATCATGAGGAGAGTCAGGTAAAATGTCTGAAAGGCAGCTGTAATGCCAGTTTTGGAACTGTGTTCCAACTTAGGTCAGTGAGATAGGACCTGCAAATTAACATTACAGGCTTCCTGTTATATTTAAAACAGATAAATATTCTATTGCTTAAAAAATGAGCCTCAACAAATAACAAAGTTGTGAATTTGGGTATTTTTAAGGTGGATACAATCATGAAGGAAGGACTTCACTGGTAAGAAAGTAATCATAAAAGAATATCAGTTCCTTGAGAGGGTTTAACAAAAATAGTAGGAACTAAGACCTAGGGATCCACAACACTAGATTTGAAGAAGTCCATTGAAATAAGGGAGGTAGTTCTCCGAAGATTAGATGTTGCTATTGGCAGAGGGAAAATCAACAAAACTCCCCTCTGAAAGCTGAAAGAGCTCCAGGGGCAGGGGGGTTTGAGGATGGAAGATGGCTTGGGAACATTAGCAATGTTGAGATTAGAAGGCGAAACAAGCCCCGATGCAGGGTCACACAGGCTGCTAAGAGTGTAAGGAACAGGAGATACGGAAGAAAGAAAGAAGAAATTTGGGAGTAGGTGAAGCTTACTGAACACATATGTATAGGGACAATATGTCATCAGAGGAAGGCTACAGGAGGAGCCTTGGGGTTATATGAAGGTGGGTATCACACTTAAAGCAGGGGGCTGCTAAGGAAAAACCGTGAAGCTACATAACAGCAGCTCCTCCAGCATGAAGAAGCCTTGAGCTGCATCCATCACCAAAAAAGGCTCTCACCAATGTGTAAGCAGAAGTATGTTCTTCCCCTCAGTTTCAAAGGAGGACATTTGGCTGTGGACAAACACCTTTCCTGAAAGGGATTATTGGCTGCAGCATCAGCACCTCTTGGTGCCTGCAGGCAGAGGTCCAGTCACTTGGCTGGTCATAGCCAAACACATCGTGTAGCATGCCAGGAAAACAACTACACCTAGAGCAATCTCTCTGCAACAGGCTGGATTGTATTACAGTTAAAAATTAATTCCTGTGGAAATAAAATATTGAAACAATCATGGTAAGACAAATAAAACTTCAGAAAAGAAAACCAGATAATTTGATATAGAGAGCCGTCTGAAGTTAAAATAGCTTTGATGGATGTGTGGAATGAACTTCAGACTTTGTCTTCCTTAGTTTTGAGCAAATTGATATGATAATTTTTTCCAAAATGTTATCCAGAGTATTAGTGGGTTCTACTAATGACATGGTTGGAAAATCAGTGGGTTTTATTTCTCATTAATCTTTTGGGTTTCTTCTGCGTAATTTCTCATTCAGAGGCTGTCATGCAGTAGTGAAAACCATAGTCAGATGCTTTTGGTGCACTGCTGTAGTGGCTAATCTTACTTGGATGTGGGGTTGTGTTCTTAGCCTCCCACTGCACCCTCCCACCTTTCTGCATTCATCACACCAGCACTGAGATGGTTCAGAGGCTAATTGGACAGAAAAGTATCCATTCCTTCTGTCCTCCCTCAAAGTAAATAAGCTTTTGCAAATTTTCTTCTTGAAAAAATTTCAAAGAGCCAAAGCCAAAAAAGAGGCTGCAATGCAGAGCTGAAGGGATGACAAGGAGTGGGACTGTCCCCTTGGGAACCAGCTGTGCAGATTTCTAAGGTGCATTGTTAAGTATCACATCTCGAGGGTGGCCTTTTGCTCTTGGTGAATTAAGGGAGATTTAAAGAACACTTAGAAAATTAGAGTTTGGTAGATTAACATGACATTAAACTAACAATCTGTGTGGTCTGCTGTGAAAGCATAAAATCACAGTATATGCTATCCAAGATTTAGCATTTTCTCCTGTCTGTGTAGAAGCTTTTAAACAGAGAGTAAGCACCTCAACTGTCCTCATGGGTTTGTGTAGGGTCTTTTTAATTGTTGGGGTGTCTTTGTCCTTCAGCCTCCCACTGTTGCATTATGATCCCAGAGCAAGGAACCAAAATTCCTCACTTCCTAATGTTCTGGGCTTTGAAATAGAATTTAAAGATTTATGTATGAGAGTGTGTCAAATGATTTGAGAGGTAACATCTAACATGTAGAGGACTCCCCACCAAGACATGTCTTTGTTCCTGCTCTTACAGAACTTGACGTATCCATATCAATTAGTGAAAATTAGGGGCATTCATGACTGTGCTGTAACAGACAAGATCTTACATATTGTAACTGAAAGAAACATGATTAGAGGAAAATTTTTATCTACCTGAAGCAATGTGAGTGGCTCTCTCCATTGTGTTCAATGTGACAACCTTCTTGGGATAGCACAGAAGTACCTTGGATGGTTGGTGGTCTTCATTGTTCAGGTGTGCTTTGGCTGGCGTGTTCAAACACCATTTTTTTGAGATGTCCACTCCAAGATGAATTCTTGGGAGTCATTTTTATTGTTGGATTTGCTTGTAACTGCACAGCTATAAAAGTCAGAATGCTTTCCATCTTTAAGGACTACATCATTTGTCACTTGACACAGTTGTAGTGCCTCCTCCCTTCTGAGAATTTTTTTGTTACATGCAGTTTTGTTGTTTGGTTGGTTTAGAGATGCCCAAGGCTATTATATTTAGTGTATATTTTGGATATAAGAAGAATAGGTGATTTAATATTTTAGATGACTGTTAAAATGTAGCAAATGGCTACCATTATAGCAAAAAATAGTTAGATTATTGTCTTCCTTTTCATATTCTCTCTAATTTCCAGAAGTTATAATCTAAGAGTGATACCTGCTGCTGATTATGACTGAAGGAAATGCCACATGTATATGTTGGGAAGTTTGGATTCAGACAGTCCTGGTTGTCTCTAAGAGTCAGAGTTCATTTTTACTGAAGAGTATTAACACATTGCTGTTTTTTGCATCAATTTGATTCTATTTTGGGCTTTTCTCAAAATATGCTGATGCATTTTGTTGGTAGCAAAGGACAAGCCTTTTGAAATGGAGCAGTGTCAGGAAAGTGATCTCTTCCTAGCCATCCCACACACCAATAATTATTATTAAAGGACTATCAGACAGAATATTATTTTCTGAAGAAAGAATGAGAGCACCATTTCTAGTGCACATCCAGTTAATAAAGACCTCTTCAATTGATGTCTTCTTTATTGTCCCAGGGCATATTGATTCTTTGTTAATGTTTTATCACCCAGAACCCAGTAACATCCCCAAAGTCATGATATTTTTAGATTTCACAGGCAGTAGTTCACAAATTTCTTAAACATTTGCAGGAAATAAACATAAAGGAGCTTTCTTTTTACCTTTCATTAAAAGCCTCTCTGGTAAAATGTGTAATACAGGCCTATAAATGTAAGACTATAAATACATACTCCTAGAAAGTTCTGAGCCTGAGAACATCAAGCAGCAGGGGCCTTTTTATGTGGCTTCATACAGTGCATTTAGTTAATTTGCTCCTTACATGGTTTGGCTTAGGTATATGTGCACTCCTATAGCTCTGTCTCCCTGCCTGGTTTCCTGACAAATGTAGTTACACAGCCTGGGTGAACAGACTCTGAAAACACAGTTAGATTTGGAATCAAAACATTATAAATGGGAGGAAACTAAGAATTAGTTGGTTTTGCAGTGTTTAGCTATATGTAGTATTTGGTATTGCCTTTGGCAGATATTCTTGTGTGAAAGCTCACTGAGTCAATATTAAGTCAACATTTTAAGGAATCTGAAAACACCAAATTGTTTCTCTCTCTTTCCCACTGTGGGCCAGGCTGATTTCAGATATCTCTTTCTCAGAGCTTCATGGAAAATGTTTCAGTAAATTCTGTCACATTTCTGTTTCGTAGAAACTTTTTGCCCCTCAAAACTTTTGCAGTTGATCTCCATTAGAGAAAGATAATTTTAGCAGCTGTTTATGAAAATTACTCTTTTGACCAGGGTGAACTCCCTAGAAGTCATCAATAAATATGGAATTGTTTGCAGTGGTGTACTGTAGTTGGCTTTTTAAAATAGATTTGCTATACTATTTCTCAGACTTCTTGAAAGATGATCCTCAGACAGCCTTTAGATCTCATATATGGCATTGCAGATAATATCCCTCTACCATGAATTTTGTTGAGAATGGGTTTTCTCCCTTCCATGATACAAGGCTTGATCCTGTAGCAAGCACGGCACCTTGACCAGGTATAGCAAGGTGCTTACACACAGGAAGGAGCTGGAGTGAAATATATGAGCTAGGCAGACCTGTGCATGAACCAAACCCCCTGACTTTGGTGTTAGGGGTGAGTGCCTGCACAAATATTGAAGTGTGGGAATGCCCAGAAGACCTCGGCACGAGTGTCAGCCAGTAGTGCAGAAAGAGGAAAGATAACATTGCCCTCAGGAAAAAAATGGTAACTTTTTCTCCTTATTTTACTTGTAGGTCCTACTTAGACATGTATAAGGTGATAATATTTAGTTACCTCTTCTGGTTTGTGCTTACCATAATCTTCATCACGGGAACCACAAGGATCAGCATATTCTGTATGGGCTACTTGGTGGCCTGCTTCTATTTCCTTCTCTTTGGTGGAGACCTGTTGCTGAAGCCCATTAGGAGCATTCTGCGTTACTGGGACTGGCTGATTGCCTACAACGTCTTCGTGATCACCATGAAGAATATCCTGTCGGTAGGGAGCTGCTGCCTTTCCTCTGCCCTCTGTTTCATTGGAAGTGTGCACAGTGTGTTGAGTGGTCATTAAAAATCCTTTTTCAGGACTACAGCCTTCTGCAAGCACAAAGCAGTCTCCATTTCAATTCAGCATTGCTAGGGAATGGCAGTGCATATCCATCATAGGAAAATGTGCACCCATATGCTCAGTTGAGCTTTGTAAAAGCTCACAAGCTACTTTCAAAGGGCCAGGTTCTGGTCTCTTTGCCTAATGAAGTCTCTCCTTAGAAGTCTCATGAAAAGTGGAGTGAAAAATGAGTAAGAAGTGTAAATTAGTCATACTGTTGATAACTAGTGCACATTTAATTAGAAAATTTATTTAAATAAAGAATTTTCAAACTAATACAAGATGTAGTTGTGTGATGTAATGTAATTAGTGAGGTGGACTACAAAGTTACAAACTAACTCCATTCCTGTTTCCTTTAGAACTAGTGTGAAATTTAGGTGGAAACAGATGTATTTGATAATTAAATGTCAAATTCTTCTGCAAAATATGAAAGATTTTTCTTGCATTAATTAACTCTTCTATATGTATTGCAGTGGTACTGACAGGTGATTAAGACAAGCCAGTAATTTCAATCTTTTTGAAAGATAAATTTAGATTTATTCCTGGCAGTTGCTTTTTAACTTTGAACAGTTTTAGTGCTGGACTGCAAAGAACGGACATTTTTCTTTTTACATTTAGTTAAGTCACTACGCTGAAATAAAATTGATTTATGTGTGGTTTGAATTTGCAAATGTTCTAAATGCTTACACATGTGCTTCATTTTATGCTTGGGAATTCAGTGGAGCTACATGTGTCTTAAATTTGTCCATGTATGTTTGCAAGATTAAGTCAGTGATTTATAAAATTTGCTTAGTTGTCACATTGCATCGTATGCCAGATGTGCCCCTTTCTGTGCAAAAACACAAACAAGCCCCACATACCTCCTATCTCACTAATAATCAAAAAATCAAAAACTGTCTAAGACTAGTTTGTGTGTCACTGATAAAGCCACTTTTTCTTCCAAGCTCTTTTAGTAATGAGAATAATTTGACTCCGCTTAGCTGTATTATTTCTCATGTAATGTAGAAAGATGCAATTTTTCTTATCCTTATTACTGCTATGTCTTGTTTATGAAACTGCCCTTTTACTTTGCAGATAGGAGCATGTGGCTACATTGAATCATTAATTGAGAAGAGTTGTTGGGTGATTCAGGCATTTAGTCTGGCTTGTACAGTTAAAGGCTACCATATTCGTAAGTACAGCTTACTTTTCTCCATAATTTTCCGTAAATAAAGAATCACCTTAAAATCTTCTACCATATTTGTGTTGTGCCTTCCCTTGATATATTACCTTTTGAAAAATCTTGGACCTATATTGATTAGCAACACAGAATATTGAAAATATTTCACAGAAACAAGGGGGACACATATACAGAGAAAAGTACCACCATCCCCATACATCCACCCACAGCCAGCATTTGCTGTAAATGAACAATTCACAGATACTGGCACTTAACACATTTTCCCGTATATTCAGGTGATGTGATACTCTGGTTTACTGTACATCTTGAGCTAAAAGGTCAGCTCATCATCACTGCATGGATAGGGCACTTTTTCCCAGCTGCATGCCCCGTGTGCAGTGTGGGCTCCCACTCCTCCCTGTGTACCAGGGTTCAGTGGTTCAAACCACTTCAGCTCCCTGAAATGGCATGAACGTGGTAATGTTTATGCATGCATAGAGAGTTTAGGCATTTTTTTCCTTGTGGCTATTCTCATGTAGTGATAAAAGGAATGGAGTGAATAATGTCTGTGGATGGAGGTGAGAGAAGGGATGAATGAAGTATGGAGAGCAAAACCCTTCACATCTCTAGTGAGCTATTAATTTGTCTCCACTTTGTCCTGACACCCTGGATTAACAGTTTGAAAACACCTGCAGGCGTTTTTGGTTTTTTTTTTTTTTTTTTTTTTTTTTTTTTTTTTGTGTGTGTTTTTTGGGTTTGGTTTGATTTTTTCCTGAATTTAAAGAGCTGTTTCAGCCTAGTGAGTCTGCAGCAAAATTCTGAATTCTGGTCATCATGATTGGTCCTAATAGGTAAGTGTGGAATACGGGAAAAGAAAGTAAATACGAAGATGCAAATTCATGGGATTAAAGGTGTCCAGGAATTCTTGTGTTATTCAAAACATTTTGGGCAGCAACAGAAACTTAGGCACAGGTTTTCAAACCCCCCCTCCAGGGTTTGGGCACAGTAGTCTTTGAAGCTCTTGGAGTTTGACCTTCCAGAGCTATTAGATTGCTTGCTTGCTTGAAAAGCCAGCTTTGAGCCAGAACCTGTCCCTAGAATCTTTCTACTGCCTTCTATAGGGCAGCATAGGCCATGGAGTTTATAGTCCAGCTCCACAAAACCCAGTTTTAATTTTTTAATATCCTCAAGAGAACTATCTTACAGAGAATAAAGAAATAAAGAAATAGCCCAAGCCAAAATCTAGGGGTAGGAGGAATGGGATTTCCTCTCTGCCTGTCTCCTCCTACTCCAAAGGAAGCAGTTTTTTAGTTTCAAATATTTCTTCTTTTATGCAATGGAAAGGAGCATTGAACTGAGTTGTGGAGAGGAAAAATAAAAATATTAGATGGTGGCAGTCAAAAAGTCATTTTGACAAAAATAAACCACCTGTTTCTCCTGTTGATAGTGTTCTTAATTAAAAAATGAGAGAAAAAGTCACTTTGAAGAGAAGAGAACAAAAAATTTATATATGCCATTTTAGGAAACACTGAAATCAAATAATTCAGTATAACAAAAATTATGCCTTTTCCATTCTTTGTTTTCAAGTACTTACTAAAGTAGGGTGAATTTTTATGCAAATGGTTCACTTCTGATGAATTCTCACTTGTGGTACAGTAGCACATGGGACATCACATTGTTTGAAACTTTTCAGTTTGTTGTAAAAGAAATTATGGTATACCTCAAATGGAAATGCATGACAATTTTCTTTAGAAAAATCTAAAATAATTCAAATAATTTTAAAGGCTAGGATTATTTAATTGATTAAACATTATGAAAGAATTCTTTACACTGATGGTGTCTTTTTCCAGCAACGAGCAATCTAGATTGTAAACTGCCCAGTGGAGAAGCAGGAATCATTTGGGACAGTATATGTTTTGCTTTCCTGTTGCTGCAAAGAAGAGTCTTCATGAGTTACTACTTCCTTCATGTGGTTGCAGATATAAAAGCTTCTCAGATATTAGCATCAAGGTAACAGAAAATTTAAAAGAAATTAAATTAAACAGCTCAAATCTCTCATGGTGGCAGTACTTAACTGTTTACAATAGGTAGTACCAAAACAGTCCTTTAACATTGATTTAAACAATCTGTGCTAAATTCATAATTAAAAACCCAGCTTTGACACAAGAAAACAAATTAATTGAGAATCTAATAGAAATTAAACCATTCTTTCTACCAAATATCATCTGCTACTCCTATTAAAAGCTCTGAAAGTGTGTTACAGCATTCTCTCAACATTGATATGCATGAGAGAGAATGCCACAGTTTCTAAGTCTTGGAAGGAAAACATTCTGCTGTCAGAGCCTGTTTGGGACAATTGTCCTTAGAAATCCTGTCGCAATGAATGTTGCAAGAGGAGGAAGATGGGAAAGTTCTTACATCTGGCTTGGGAAGAAAAGGGAGCACTTTTGGGAAGTGTCACATCACTGAACACTGACTAGGTTTGGCAAAGAAGTGTTAACCTCATTGGGCCTGTTACACCACAAGCATTCACTCATAGCCATCACTAACACAAACATTCTTCTGGTTTATAAAATGAAGGCAGATGAGGAATGAAATACTGGTTTTAATTTCCATAAGCTTTCCAAGAAATTACTTTTGTTAATATTGGAATAAATGTATTGTGGCTTTTTTTTTTCTCAAAAGACATACAGACATTGATTTCTGACTGTGTTTCAGGGCAAAATTTGGCTTGCATGTAATGAAATGAAGTGGTTTTATCTTCCTCTTCCAGGGATCATTTTAAGAAGGGGACATGTTTAGCTCCCTATAATAAACAAAATTCAGCACTGTAAAGAGGACTACCAAAAGACCTACACCTCCACCCCACATTGCATTAGGCTTTTGTTCTGGATTGAGTTTCAGTGCTGATGTCCAATTATGCTGGATAATAGCATTTTTGTACTCTTTTTGTACCTCTTTTGGTGTGCTGGGTTCACAGTGAAAACAGCATAAAGCAAAATCATGAGTATCAAAATACGTCCTATATAGGGAAATGTGCATCCAGAATGAAAGAGTGGACTTCTAAAATTATAGCTTTTCTTACTGAATTCCTGACAAAATGAAGGCTTTAGATATAGGCTACTTCTTTGAGAGAGACTTTTGGATTCTTTTAATAGCCTTAGGAGTTCATGTGTAAATTAGGAAGAATGGTCATAACATTCAAATCAATTACCTGATTACATTTCTTATGTAATAGGGTAGAAAGCCATATTCTTTTGACACACCAGAAACTTGCTCAAGGGTTTGTATTGTCAGATTGAAAGCACCATAGTTTTCAGAGGGTAAAAGTGAAGCTGAATCTGTGCTCACCATGGCCCTGGATAAAGGTGGACCTTGCTCACAACTTCCAGGACGACTGAGGCAGGAGATTGAGGTGATTATAATGCTGAAATGACTATAAAGAAATCCTGAGGATGTGCAAGAAATTCTTCCTCAGCCTTGAACCTACTTGTGTTCTATGTTTTGAGGACTGGAAGCTGAATTTCTTGAGCAGCTGCTAGACGAACATACAGGCTGAGAAGGGTTCACAACATTTGGCCCCAGATCTTGAAATGATTCTCTGTAAAGATGTTATTATTTTAGAGCAATTGATTGTTTCTTTCAGGCCCTGGGTTAGTTTTGTTTGATGCAGATAAGGTCACGTATAGGGGGAACATAGAATTCTCTGTGATTAGCTGCCATAAGGAAAACTTAGAAACATTTAACATATCCTCTCCTTTTTCTTTTCTTTTGTCCCATTTCTGATGTAGGGGTGCTGAGCTTTTTCAGGCTACAATTGTCAAGGCTGTAAAGGCAAGAATTGAAGAGGAAAAAAAATCAATGGATCAACTGAAAAGACAGTATGTATTTAATGCATATATATGTGTATATATTCGTATTTCTATGCATATATATATATATATATTTAACTGATTGCTCATAGTTATCTAGCACTTTCTTTGATAGAAATACTGTCTTCTGATATTTATCCAGCACTTTGTTTTATAGAAATGCTTTACCATTATTAGAATTTTGTTCTGTGTATCTGTATTCCTGGAAAAAATTGTTGCAATACTGCTCTTTCTGTTTTATTTGTGGTTCCTCCTGTAGTGTTTAAGTGCAAAATATATGTTTACCTTCACTGAAAATACTTGCATTCAGTTCAAGTGGCATGGAGATCCTTTCTCTTTATACAGCCCATAAGTCACTTCGGTTTCTCTTGCATGCAGCCAATATGCTTTTTAGGTAACTGCAGAAAGTTCCAAAAAAAAAAACTTTCAAAGCTCCTCCACCCTGATGCATGGAAAGCCCTAACTGCTTCCTAACCAAGCATCAAAGCACACTCACAACAGTTTCTTCCACCCTGCGTAGCAGAACAATGATCAAAAGATTGCAGAGACCATATTTTCTACCTATATAGAGTCATATAATCATAGAATTGTTTGAGTTGGAAGGGAAAATCTAAAGGTCACCTAGTTCAACTCCCCTGTAATGAGCAGGGACATCTTCAAAGAGATTGATTTGCTCAGATCCCCATCCAGCCTGATCTTGAATGTGTGGTCATCAAAGCTCAGTGATGGAGCTTCCACCACCTCTCTGGGAAACCTGCTTCAGGTTTTACCACCCTTATTGTAAAAGCATTTTCCTTGTAGCTAACCTAAAGCAATTCTCCTTCAGTTTAAAACCATCGTCCCTTGTCCTCACAACAGACTCTGCAAAAAGTTTGGCCCCATCTTTCCAATAAGCTCTCTCCAAGTACTGAATGGCCGCAATAAGATCTCTCCAGAGCCTTTTCTTCAGGCTGAACAACCCTAATTGTCACAACCTTTCCTTATAGGAGAGGTGCTTCATCATCTAATCATCTTTCTGGACCTCCTCTGGACTCTCTCCAACAGGTCCATATCCTTCCTGTGCTGGGCACCCCAGAGCTAGCTGCAGCTCTGTGGGTGGAGTCTCATGAGAGCAGAGGGGCAGAACCCCCTTCCTCACCCTCCTGCCTACTCTGGTTTGGATGCAGCCTGGGACACAGCTGGGTTCCCGGGCTGGGAGTGCCTATTGAGGCTCATGTCCAGCCTCTCATCCATCAGAACCCCTCTGGCTGCTCTCAATCAGTTCATGCCCCAACCTGTGTTGATATCAGGAGTTGCCCTGACCCAGGTGCAACACCTTGAATTTGGTCTTAATTTCATGAGGATCCTGTACACCAGCTTCTTGAGCTTGTCCGGATACCTCTGAAATGCATCCCATCCTTCAGCTGTGACAACAGCACCACACAGCTGGGTGTCATCTGCAAACTTGTTGAAGGTACACTTCATCCCACTTCATCCCCAGACAGTAAAAATAGCACTGGACCCCCAAGGGACACTATTTGTCACTGATGTGCGTTGAGACAAATGATCTTAACGGGTGAAGACGTAATACAAACAGTGCAGGAATAGCCAAATCCCTGGTTCAGAGTGGCAAGTTTCAGGAAAAGCACTGCATTAGGTAGAAGTCCTTTTTTTCTCATTGCTTCATAATAAGATAGTTGAGTGGGAGAAAGTAAAGGAGTCATGATAGCAGGAAATCCAGCTCTCACTGACCACAGAGTGAGCACCTATGCTTGGTCCTCCCAGCGAGCCCCTTCAGAGCAACGTAACTCCTTCTGTTTAAGGGTAGGACTAACAGCAGTGTGGAATATTTCCCTTAGAAGTGTTGCAGAGTATCTGTGTGCGTACGTGTGTGTGTGAGTGGGTGGGTGTGGGTGGGTGTGTGTATGCATGTGTTTAATGCTTGTTTTCCAGGGTGGGTGAAGGTGTAAATCTAATAAGATTCTTCCTTTTGATAGAATGGATCGCATCAAAGCCAGGCAGCAAAAATACAAGAAGGGTAAAGAGAGGATGCTAAGCATGAACCAGGAGTCCTCAGAGGGGCCAGAGATTCGGAAGGTTTCTGAAGAAGATGATGAAGGTACCATTAGCTACTCCTGTACCATATTTGCATGAGGATCTGATAGACCTGCTAGTTGGACAAGTGATACATTTTTCTTGAAAACTACCAGAATGTAACAACATTGTTAGCTGAGTGTCAGTTTCGGGCTTGATTCAGCCAAAAAAAAAAAAAATCTGTGTTATGTACTATAACAAGGTTTAGAGAAAATGGTTTGCTTTGGGGATATTTTGGTTAACTTCTGGCTCTTGGCAAAGAGCTGAAAAGAGTCAGAGGTTTGTTTTGGTAAAAGTCATTATCTATAAACCACAGTTTTACAAATAGGTAGCACCAGCATTTTTCCAGAAATGTTTGCTGAATGCTGTTCTGGATTTTTTTCAGTCACCAAAATGTTTGTGTGCTTTTAAATGTTATTTAAAATCATGGACATAGATAAAATCATACTTATCTAGTGCCACAATTCCAGCATTGACCTGGGATCAGTACTTAGAGGATTTAAAAAATTTTGGAGCCTGAAATATAAGGGGATTTGAGAGGAGAGAAATTTTTTTCCTCTTTAAATTACAGTCAACTTTGACAGTATGTTTTAAAACACAAAACCCAACTTTTTAGCTGTTTTAGAGTGGAATGCTGTTTTAACTATTGCATAAATCAGAGTACTTCTGCTTAGTGGTCATGGTTTTGAATTATTTTAATATTAAATGTACTCAGTAGACCTGATATCTGACATGCTCAGGAAATTTTAGCTCTTTTGAGAGAAATTTAAAATTATTAATCAGTGTAAGAAATATGTTTCTCATTTTGTAAAATTAATATTTGAACATATTTTATTTTAGGAGATGCAGACAAAGAGAAAGCCAAGGGCAAAAAAAAGCTGTGGTGGCGGCCTTGGGTTGATCATGCTTCCAGTAGGTTTTCTCAATCCTCTTACAAATATGTGGATTTAACCCTTATATCCTTGACCAGAATGAAGGCATTCCCATAGCCTGTTTGTTTTATGCCTGATTTTGTGATTGTGACTTGATAGAAGGCTTGGGGTTTTTTTCAAAAAGTGATTTATATTTTCCAGTCTTCAAAGAATTTAACTATTTTTTGAACTTCTGTGTGTCGGAAGCATAGCTAGCTCATGATACTTTGAGAATTTTTAGAAAAATATCAAATCAGATAAACATATGCTGAAAAGAATCTGTCTTGACCTCAAAGGTTGCAATTCCCCAATACTGCAGAGCTCAATATATTTAACAATGTGAATGTGAAAGTTTGTCAAGGCATTCTAAGATTAGTCATAATTTCATTTTCATAAACAGATATCATACATCATTTTTATGGTTCATCAGTCATTCTAGTATCAACTGTAGAAATCTGAGCAGAACAGTAAGGCAGGAAGACATAGAATAGGCTGTGTAGAGCTCAGCTCCATCTCTCTGATGACACTTTAATGTGTTGTTGATGCCTGTTGTTTTGGTATTTAGATTTTATTTTTGTGTTTACCTGAAAGCAAAAATGTGTCTAGCTTTGTGCACAAGAAATTATTAGCATGTGTCACTCATATAATTGGTGCATTATGATATTTTAATTTGTTTGTAGCCCAGCCCAATCATATGATAGAGTTCTTTGCTACGTTATGGATTTGGTAGAACAGGAAAGATGAGTAGGCTGCAATCTCAAATCAGATGTCCTTCAACTGGATGTTTCTTGAATGGCATCAGACATGAACTGTTTAGTAACCTCTGAAGATGTGAAAAAAACCCTTAAATTTAGGGCACTGATCAGAGTTAAATCATAGAAACACAGGATCACAGAATGTGCTGAGTTGGAAGGGACCCATCAGGATCATCCAGTCCAGCTCCTGACCCTGCACAGGACCATCCCCAAGAGTCACACAATGTGCTGAGAGCATTGTCCAAACACTTCTTGAACTCTGACAGGCTGGTGCTGGGCCACTTCCCTGGGGAGCCTGTTCCAGTGTCCAACCACTCTCTGGGTGAAAAACTTCTTCCTGATATCCAACCTAAACCCCCCCACCCCGTTCAGCTTCATACCATTAAAAATATCAGTGTCTGTATTGTGTTTGGTCATTTAGTTTAAGAGCTACTCCAGGTCATAATTTTACACATTTACATACTGCTTCATTTACCTATGTGTATTTATTTATAAATTCATCAGACATATATTTGCTAGCAGTGTTTCCCAGAACATGGGATCTTTATTTCTATCAAGTCACAAGTAAACTGTGCCTTTATTTTTTGTTTTTCTAAAGGGCACATTGCCACTTTAGAGAGACCTATCCTTTTCAAAAGCCCTACGAAAATAAAATTCCTGTCCCATAAATTCATTAGAACAACGATGAAAAAAACAGATAAAAACTATAATTTGTGAGTTTTTTCTATAGAATTGCAAGCTATCATGACTTTGAAGGAATGGGATATGGTCTCTTATTCACCACTGGTTTTGTGGTAAGAAGAATTGCACAGAGAGTTATTGACATTGGCTTTTACTTATTTCATCCTCATTATTTAATGTTCTTAGGTGGCAAGTTGCATTTTAGTGTTTAAATATTGAGCATTCTTGAAATTATTTACTGCAATAATGCAAAACCTTGTGGGAAACATCACAGACCCTGATCCTACAAGCAGCAGTTTTCTGTCACATGGCTTGCATCCACACTCAGTGAAGCATGGCACTGACAGTAGGTGTTTACAGGCATGCAGACTGGGAATAGACTGATATTTCCCACTCATTCTTTTTGGAATACCACTGTAACTGCACCATTCTGCACCATTCTTCATCTCAGTAAATGGGTTTGTGGGTGCATACATTGAAGTCACTCAAGCTTGAAGTTTTTTATTTAGATTTTTATTGTTATTTTTATATCATTTGCTATAATTTTATTGTGCAGAAAGAGACCTCATTTTGTATATTGTAGCAATTAAAACAGTCAAGAATTTGGGTCTGAGTAGAACAGATAAAAATATTAGTGAGGATTTCCTCATTGACAGTCACTCACAATCTCCCTTGCAGGGTGGTGTGGTTCCTCCTGTGCTCGTGGATTTTTTTTGAAGTCCCACAAAGATCAGCAGGAGTTAGGACCACATGCTTAGATTCTCCTGGGTTACACAGTTGTGTCTGATGTAGTGCAAAAGATGGTGACTGCGGCTGTCCTGGGGAGCTCTTTCCCTTTGGGCACAAGCAGATGATGAGATAATGCTTTCTCATGCATGGCTCCTCTTCTACCTCCTCATCTCATCCCACAAAAAGCCTGTACGTCCCTTTTCTCAGCAGGAGGAAGCCACATTTTGCAGTACAAAAGGAGCCTCTCAAGTCCAGTCTGGCCATGAATTGTATTACTAGTAAAACTTGGTCTCTTCAGGAAGCCTTGTAGGTGACTGACATGCCACTCACTCCATTCTGATGTGTGCAAGAATGCATTATTGCTATTCAATCATACCTCTCTCTTGAGCTGTGAAAGGGATGTAACTGCTACACTGGAGTGTCCCCTCAGATACATTTTAACCTAAAATTTTTGTAGGGAGTTCAATGTAGTTTTATTTGCTTTCAGATCAGGCATTCCAAGTCTGACTGAGTGCTACTCTGAGCCTTTACAAAGCTGCACGGCCGTAGAGGTTTTCCCTAATGCCAAACCTTATCCAGCTGATCTTCTGCATTGACAATTTCTGTTGCTGACTACAAGATACCATTTTATGAAAGAGAACCGCAGACTACTGGCTCTTAAAATACTCTCATCTCTTCAATGCATTTTAAATGGACCTTCTTGGAAGGCTCAGCACCAAAGCATCCATTTGTTTCATACAGGAAATTTCCACTTTCTTTTTACCTCAGTGCAACAATTGGAATGGCTCAAGTGGACTTTCTGTCCCTCTGCAGGGCATTCATTGATACTAAAAATCATAAGTGGGCACATGAGGCACAAAATTCCCTCTGTGAGAGAGTTTTAGATGGCAAAATTATGATCCAAAGATCAGTTCTGGCAAATTTCATAGCCTTACCCTGAGGTTTGTAAATAGTTATATGTTATCATCTGTGCACACAGGATCTGTGTAGAATTCAAGGTATGATTGAATTACAACAACTGTTACTTTTCCAGAGACATGTAATGATGGATAGATACAATTTTATATAAATATGTATTGCTCCATATATCCAGATTTTGTAAATTTTCATCTAAATAACTGTTCCTTCAAATATTTCAGCTTAAATGTGGCAATTAATTACCAGTTTTCACTGCTGAATGTAATGCTGTGATTTTTATTTTCTCTTGCTCATTACCTTATTTTTTATTTATTTCATTTCCCTTGTTTGTTCATGTAGGCCTGTTTTCGTCTGTGAAATAAAAACATTGCTTCTGTTCAAGGATATAAGGCCTAGCTTAATCACTGTGTAACTATGCTGTATCAAGGTTTCAGAATCATTCTGAATCCATGGGCAAAAAACTGAAATTCATTTGCAATCATATTAATAGAATCCAAGTGATTTGTTTTAAACAAGCCAAGGTTTTTCATTACCTCATCAAACTAATACTATCCCATTGCCTAGTTTAAAGGATTCCCTCAGTGTTTTAAAGAGAAATTCTGTATTTTTGTCCAGTGGTACTGTTCATGTAAGTTCATTTACTTACCTGCTGGGCTTTTTTTAACTCCCTCAAATAATCATAAGTCCCCAATAAATTTAGACTTGTCATTTTTCTCTAAAAATGTGACCTTGTAACTTGATAAACTTCAATCCTTTTCTTTACATTTTCTTCTTATAGGGATGCTTTCCTTATTTCTTGTATAGTTCTTATTCATGCCCAAAGTATTGCAGACTAACATCAAATAAATGGCCTGAGACCTTTTCATCTCTTGCTTCTTCTCTGTTTTCACCTCTCCTGGTTATGAATTTTTAACTGGCTACCTGTAATAGGTCTTGGGGGAGTTGAAAATAGAACTTTTCAGAAAAGTAAAAAAATATTTTGTTTCACTTAGTGGTCAGAAGTGGAAATTATTATTTGTTTGAGACGGATAGTGAAGAGGAAGAGGAAGAGGAAAAAAAAGAAGAAGAAGAGCCTCGAAAAAAATCTGCTTTTCAGGTACTTTATGGTAATTTGCTATCCCATAGATAGAAAAAATCTACATCTCTCATAACACAGGCACATATGTTAAAGCTGCCAGTTCCACTAAAGTAATCCTGAAAAGTATTGGAAATTAAATTTCTTGCTAATAAAAAATGTAAGTTTGCCTTATGCTTTAAGCATTGCCAAATTCTTACCGAAATTATACTAGAGTCATATCTTCATTCACTTATGCCTGTAGATAACAAAAATGCAAAAAACAAAGGTTTAGAACCCCAGCTTTACTTTTTTCTGCATTGCAATAAAGACAGTTGAGGAAGCTGACTTGCTTCTGATACTGTGGAATGCCTCCAGTGGTTTTTTAGTTTTGAGGAGATGTTATCATTCCATGAAGAACTAATCCCCCAAATAAACATGTTTTCATGGAAAAGAATACATACTTAATTAAAAAAAATGTCATTGAACCTAGTGGGCCAGAGACATATATCCTTGGATTAGAAAGAGCTTAACATTTAAAATTATGAAAGGAGACTACATCCATTTCTTTTGTATCATTTTCCGGGTAGTGTTAATTAATATATTTGCATTTTTAGTGCCAGACTGTGCTGATGCAGGATGATATTGTAATGTTAAAAAGATATCTGAGGTTTCCTATCTGATTTCCTCCATGTGGACTGTCTGGTATTAGACAAGAACAGATACTGAATGCAGTGGCTTAAATGAAGAATGTGGGTGAAGAAATTAGTGAAATACTCCTGTATCGAGGATTGCTTTTGGTTTTATAAGATTCAAGTTCCACTTGTGGAAGATTTTTTTTTTTAATGCTGCAGAAAAGTTTCAGGTCTGTAACTTCAAAAGCTTAATCAAAGAAGCAGCTTTTTCCAGCTGAGTATTCCCATCCAGATGCAACCTCACATCACTGCGGAACTGGCGCATTGCGGAACATTCAACCCAAGCAAGGGCAAGAAACTGCCTCCATGCTTTTCTATTCCCTAAGCCAAAATCTTTCAAACAAAGCTTTCCAGACAGCATTACTGAATGTCAGGAACAAATGTTTTATTAAACTCATTAATAAAATGTGCCTTTGGTTTATATACTAATACTACATTACATTGCCAGTTGGTTACATTCGTTAAATTGCCTTTGGTTTATATAATATGTGCCTTTGGTTTATATACTAATACTACATTACATTGCCAGTTGGTTACATTCGTTAAATTGCCTACATGGCAATGACATGAAAAAAAAATCTGACCTTAATAAAGGCAAAACAAATCTAGATCAAAATACTGTCATAAGTACGTTTTGTTTTCTAGTATTGCACTTTTTTTTTTTTTTTTAATATATTTTGCATTTGACTTACCTTGGGCCACAGAAATGGCTCATGACTTTCTAGGTATTTTTTCTTTCTGGTTTTCATGCAGGTATAAAAGAAAGTTTGCATTCTTGTTTCTGCTGATTTTTTAAAAATTGGTGACAGCATTTTGTACAGGTGTGCTGGTGTCAAGCACTGAGTTAAAGAGTTCTAAACTTGAGATCAGAAGTTAACGAGATTTTTTTTCTTTATGCTGCGATTTGGGTTTTTTGTTCATCTCAGTCCTGAAACTATTAGTTTGAGGATGGAGGATCTATTCATTATTTCAAAATTTGGTCAGATGTTCTGGATAGGTGGCCTGTTCTGCAGTGTGTGCAATATAAACATGCTGGATGGCTTTATATAAGCAGAGAATTGTATAAAACAGAAAATTGGTTTTCTTCACAAAAAGTTTGTTCATCCTGTGGTCATGATACTCTCTTCACCTTCCATCATCATGCACAAGGTCTTAGTAAAATACTAGCCAAGTTAACTTTGTTGTAGATTCTGTGGAAGAATTATTTGAATGTATGATCTTTCTTTCAGTGTAAATTGTGTGCAGTAGCCCCTTCAAGGGTTAACTTGAATATTTTAAATATTCGAGAATGCACACAGTTAAGTGTCATATTATTGAAATTTCAACATGAACAACATAAATGATCTTTTTCTTATACTGAAGTTTATGAATGTAAATTTGTTCTTAGTATTCTAGACACAGTAATTAAAGAGATTCTTTTTATTAATATTTTCTGCTTTTCTACTAACTACTCTTGCTTTGTCCTTCTTTATAGAGAGCTATTGGAAAATTTGCTTCAGCCATTTTAGCCTTGCCAAAGTCTATCATTAAACTACCCAAAACTATTCTTCAGTATTTAATCAAAGCAGCAAAGGTACTTGACATTTTGCAAATGCTCAGTTTGTGACCCACCCCATAGTTCCTGATGTAGTGTATATATACCTCTGTCCTCATCTGCATTTTTCCTCTTATATGAATAAATTAAAAAATGATGACTGCTAAAGTCTCATTCCTAGTAAATGCAATGCATTTTGTAACTTTGGAGTGGTCAAATCACAAGCAAAGAGGTCTATCCTTTTTTGACGTGTAACCCCAGAGAGAAAATGCAGACCCAAATTCTTATTTTCTTTTGATACTGGTTTACAAGATGGTCACATCAAGTTGCATGTATCTTATGCATGTATCAATTACACGGTGGTAATTGATCTCAGAAAGCTGGTGAAAGGTTTTTTAAACACACAGTCTGCTCCAAACCCCTTTTTAGCTCTCTACTCTTCTGGCCTTTATCATCACAAAAAAGACTTGTCCATCTTCTCTCTTGCCCTGCTTGAATACATTTATTATCTCCTAACTTTGGGCACTACATATCATTTTCCACTCCATATGTAACATGACTTTTGTAAGGAGTGAATGTTACAGATTGAGAGTACCAGTTCCAAAGCCTAAAAGATACTAAATTGGAAGTTTGTGCAGTGGTAGAAATCTAAACTAATATCCAACCAGTATCCTCTTAAAATACCCCCTGTTTAGCATAGGCAGTTACATTAAACTTATAAATCAAATTCCCTTTCTTAATTCTAATTTTCAACCCCCTTCAAAGTCTGCCTTTTAGCTCTAATTTCTTTATTCACACTATAATTGTGGCTAGTGTACACTTTCACAGTTAAATGACAATAGAAGATGCTGACAGTTTCTGACTTCCAGTAAAGTAATATGGTGTTAGCTCATTTAAGTATCACCATTCCCCCAGATCACCCTCATTAGAAAACACCTGTTACAAAGCAAAGGGAAACCAGGGCCTCTGATCCCACACATTTTCTCATGTGGTGCTTGTTTGGAACAACTCAGACATACAAAATTAAATGTACTGACTTTGAGAGATTTGGAAGAGGATCTTCTTCTCAACAGTATCAAAATAATTTCCTCTCCATGGCTGTATATGTTCACAAAACAAAACAAAGTATTTTCCCTTTTAAATTAATTTAACATCAGTTTAACGGTTTTAAAAGAATACTTTAAATGTTCCAAAGTGATTTGCATGTGAAAATTCTAAAAATAGACAGAAATCAAATAGAAATTTTACCATTCTGTCCTATGAGGGGCAATTCCAGCTTCACTGAGATGCACGTGTGTTGTTGTCACCATCTGCATGTTTGTGCTGTGAATTAATTAGATGGAGCTGTTTTGTTCCTGTGCTTTTTCAGCCTCTTGCCTGCATCTTTGTGCTTCCCTGCCCACTCTCTGCCAGCGGCCTCTATTGCTTAGAAATAGAAGACAATTGAAGATAATTACCATTATTCAATGAAAAGCATTAAATGAGCAAAAGAACACCTTTTCCCCTAAAGAGCTGTGGAGAAGATAAAATTACTTTCGTTTCTGCTATTGACATGAATTTTATGTCACATAGAAATAAAAGATATGAGTTTTGTTCATTTTTTTCTGTAACCTTCCTTCAAGCTTAAGCAGAACTATAAAAAAGTTACCTTTCAGTAACTTTTTTTATTTTTTTACTTTCTGGGGTTTTTTTACCCACACTATATAATTTATAAATATTTTGGGCCAATTCCAATGCTTCATGCAGTCATACATGTCAACAGACTGTTGATCTGAGTGAGTGCTGTGAGCATGATTTTGTCCCATAAAATACCTTGGATAAATAGGTAAGTATTACTGTCTTCATTTTACAACTGGAAAAACAGTAGCAGAAGGATTCACAAGTGACTTATCTGAAACAACATTGTTAAAATCAGGAAACAATCTGAGGAATTCCTGAGCATCAGTTTTGCGATGATGTATAGATAAAAAATCTATGAACATTCCACTGGGACATACAGAGGGGGGAAAATACCTAAGTTGTGAAAAATACATTTACCTGTACAGGGATATCTCTACATCTTTTGATTTTTTAATTAGTGGATTGCAGTACTTTCTCTAAAAGTTTTGTTTGCTCTGTATCCTGCCTGTAATGTGAAAAAGTAGAAATACAGAATTGAGAGATTCAGACAAGGTAGCCCATATACACAAAAAGGTATTAATTCCCAAAGTTCAGAGCATACATTTTTGTGGGTTCTAATGCAACTTGGGTCACCCACAAGTATTTTCACATTTGGTTTTACACTTACAAAAATAGCATGTGAAAACTCAGCAGATCTGCAGGGAAGGTGTTGGGATTTGGGATTAAAAATATTTCCTTGCCCCCACAGGTCTGAATGCATTTACTCAAACTATATAGTTCTGCTTGTGGATTATTCTATGGCTTACTCTCAGGACATGAGGAACTTTGATATAAATGAGATTTTTTTCCTTTCAGTTTGTTTATCAAGCCTGGATAACTGACCCTAAAACAGCTCTACGACAGAGGCGCAAAGAGAAGAAAAGTTTTGGGAAAGAGAAGAGAAGGCGAAAAGGATCTGGAGATGGTACATAACCTTTTCCACTTAAAAAATAGAATATTAACTATTGCCTGTTGTTCCTGGTAGTGAAAGGCAGACAAGGTTTAGAGGAGAAGTGCTCTCAGTGCTGGCTAGGGACTGAAAAAAGTGAGTTAACTTTGGCTGGTGTTATTTTCCTGTACCAACCCATGGCAAGGTCAGCCAAAGCCATGTTCTTCTGCTCTGCGTGGCACAGTTTGAGGGAGGTACAGGGGAAGATGGGATAGATTTATTTTCCATGGAGTTGCAAGAAATGCCCAGAACTTTTGTTGAGTAGGAAGATTCAACACATTGCAGAAAACATCAGCTATGTGAAAGCATTTGCGGTAGTATTTGCAATAGTAAATTGTAAAGACATAACTTTATAAAGCAAATAACCTGGAACTTAACAGCATATCTCCAGAATATAGGAGTGTAAACTACAGGTGTTTGGCAGAGCAAGGACATTACTCTTTCACTTCCTCATATCATAAAGAGGTTCATCTTTCTGTCCAGGCTAGAGTTCACCAAAGTCACTCTTTTCAATGGTCAAGTCATGTGCATTCCCAGGGAAAGGTGCTGAAGAACTATTTCATGAGGGTGTTCCTGAACACCTGTAGTTCAAGTGGAGCTGTAAAAAAAATCCATTAAATAGCCACATATTATTTATTTTGGCCACATTTCCTATATTGTTCCCTAAAGAATCTTGAGTTGATACATGAAGAAGAATATAAAGAAATGTTTTTCTCTTTCCATGTTGCAGTCACTAAGGAACCCAAATATCCACAAAACCGTAAATTCAGTAGATAGTGAATGGAAGACATACAAATGTTGATTTGGTTTTAGTGGCAGTGTAAAATCATTCATGCCTCTGAGGAAAATACCAGTTTATAAGTGGTTTATATATCTTGATATTTTTCTCCATTTTTAAGCTAAAAAATAGAAATTCAAAAGCTTTTCTGGTCAATATGGATGGGGAAAAGAGGGACCCATACAGGCTTAATCAGCTGGACATTTCCTCCGTTTGGCATCTTTACCTGTCAAAAAGAAGAAATTTATAATTGGGCCTCTGCCACTGAAACTGTAGCTGCAATTACTGCGCATTAGATAGAAGGAGGAGCACCTGTTTGTCCTTCATTTCTGCCTGTGATTCCACAATACTCTTCAGCTACAGGCTCAGTAAATGCACGTGGTGTTTTCAAAACAACTCTGCTGCTTCATGTCAGCCTGAAGGTCCAACTCAATTCCTTCAGGTTTGGTGGGCCAGAGGCCGGAAAAGATCAGAGCACTGCTCAGGTTGCCCTTTCAGGAGATGAAGAAATGAGCTCAAGTGTGAGTCAGCAGAAGGTGAGACTGCTGAGTGTGGCAGAGGAGCAACTGAGAAAGTATTTGGGTTTATACCACCAGATGATCTCATTCAGCAGCCTATATAGTAAGAAAACACCGCTGCAAATTACAAGAGCGGGATGGTCATCCATGAACACCTTCACTTTTTAGAGGGATGGTCATCCATGAACACCTTCACTGACAGGGTTGTCCCTTAACCTGAGTGCTTTGGAAATGGAAATATGCTTTCTGTTGTGGTGGTAGGTGAGGAGCCAGTCTCTACTGCTTAGTAACTGTAGCATTCTCTAGCTTGAATGGCATTTACACCAGCACTCTGTAGGTGTAACACTCACTGGTTTGCTCGTGGTTTGCAGGAGGAGGCAATGATGCAGACTGTGAGGACAGCGAAGAGGAACCTGTCAAGAAGAAATCTGATGGACCAGGTATAAAGGCAAAACGAGGGTTTCTCTGCTGTTACAATGCAGTTGTGACCAGTGGCCTGTCACAGAGACCCACTCTGATGCAGTAAGAGCTTCCTAACTACTATCAGATTTTCTTTTGCAAGATTTACAAGCCTTAAGCATAGGAGCTTCTGGTTCTGGATTATTAGCTACTGCACTCACTCTCTAAATACTTTAGCAAATACACCTGCCAGCTCAGACTTGATCACTGCTGTGTATTTTACTTACAGAGCAACTTAAGCTAAGATTCTAGGCTTGACTGCACACAGACCTGTGTTAAAATCTCCATTGATTTTGAGTGTGTTTTAGCAAGGTTAGTATAATGCTTTTCTTGGTACTTACCCATTCAGCAAGGCACAGTAATCACCTCCAAAAAAATTGCATGTTCCTGATCTTACATGTTCTCATTCAAAATCAGACTTAGGGCAGTTCTGTACAACAGATGAAATGCCAGCAATTTTCAGGATCTTGCCCACATTCAATTTTTTCCTACAAAGAAATTTAATAGATTATGAATCCAACCTTGGCTCCTTGTTTCTAACTGGAGCAAAAGAAAAAAAACCAGACTCTCCTCTTAAGTAAATCTTCATCATGGCTTACCTTCAGTGAGACTTTATCATCAAGAGCTACTTTTCTTCTCCATATAAAATTGTTTCCCACAGCTCCAGTTAGAATCCAGAACGGACTGTCCCTGAGTGACTTACAGGGTAGAAGAGGCTAAAAGGATGTGGGAGGTATAATTTCTGTCTCACAAGAGTAGTGGTCTCAAATAAATGGGCTGCATTGCTATGACAGTGTGGGGGGGAGAGGGAGGTTGGTGGATTTTTTTATTTGTTACTTAATGTCAATGCAGTTATCTGTCTTAAAACACTGAAGTGAATCACACAAATGCATCTCTAGGGACGCAGTGTTGGTGCTACACAGGAGTTAGGGGAAAAAGATGGAGGTTTATAATTAATTTATATTGGAAATAATAAATTTAAAATAAATTTAAATAATTTAAATTTAAATTTAAAATAAATTTTATATTTTTGTTGAAATACTTTGGCTGTTCCTAGGTAAAATTTGTTAAAGAAGATGCCTAGAAAAATTAGCCAGTAATCGGTAATAAATCATTGGTATCATTAGTAACCTTAGATTGAATCCTATCTCACACTCTCAGGCAGAGAGAAGCATTCTCTGCACAAAATAAGTATTTGTTTTCCTTTTTGAAGATGTTTGGATGCAATTGATCCCCAAAAGATTTTTTTTTTTTTTTTTTTTTTTGAAGAACAGCAAAGGTGCCAGAACAACTACAGTGTCATTAAAAATGTTTGCTAAGACACCTCCATCCCAGGAAGAAAAATGACCTTTCAGATTAGACTGCAAATACTTGGCACCATGGTGAGACTATACCAGGCCAGTGGTAGTCAATAAAAACAAAACCTGAGAGCAGTGACTTCTCCTGAATTCAATAGCAAAAGTATTGGAGAGGAAAAGTGTGGGTTAAAAAAGAATATATGCTATATATTTTTGTGTATGTGTGGTGTTCTCTTTTCACCAACTTATAATATTGTCTGGAATTCAAAATTAATGGATGGTCCTTGAAGTAGAAACAGCTTTACATTTAGTTTTTAATGGCAGAATTTCCTCAACTTTAAAACCTGCACATTGAATGAATAAAATTTAAGTGGATAGCTCATAAAAATACCTCCAATTCTAAATTACATAGAAAAGGCCTGAAAAAAAAAAAAGGCATAATATTATTGAAATAATTATATGACGAAGTGAAGGGTGCTAAATGCCCTTGTGCTCAGTGCTAGCAGACCAGTTCCATGGCATTGCTCAAGCAAATGGGACATACTGCTACTTCAGCACCCACTTTCCAGGAAAGTACCACTAATGAATTTTCCCCATAATTTATCTCCACATAAATGTGCATGCAACAGCTCTGCCTGTCCAGGGAAATCTTTTACTTTAGCTTTCCTTTTCAATCTGTGTAAGGAGCTGTACACTCATTCTGCAGAGTTTTGCGTGCCATCTTGTGGTACAGCAAAGAAGTGATGTTGTTGAGAGCATCATGCATGGCATAATATTGACAGTTTTCTACTATTTCTTAGGCTGCTTAATCGAAAATTTGTCTTTACACCCAGTGCTCTGGGCTTTGGAACCTAGCAGGGACAACAAGCTCTGGAACTGGCTATTGAAAATAATTTTTTTAATCTTTCATAGATTCATGGAATAATAGAATGACTTGTGTTGGAAGGGATCTTAGAGATCATCTGGTTCCAACCCTCCTGCCATGAGCAGGGACACCTTCTGCTAGACCAGATTGTTCAGAGCCCCATCCAGCCTGGACTTGAACATTTGCAATACTAAATGAGAACTCTAGTGTGGTGTTTATGTTTGTGAGTGGATAAAAAATAAGGTGAAAGTGCTGCTTTTTGGCTAAGAAATACCATTATTAATGCCAAGTGAACTACTGAAATGAGAAATTAACTTGAGACAGATGTGTTGAGCAAAATAAAGCTACTATTGTTGGTATACACCCATAAACTTCATTGATGATAAAGTGTACTGTTTTGCCAAAATGGTGCAAAAATAAAATTTTCTAAATTATTATTTGTCCTAGTTGTGCTTGTTTGTCTGAGATCATTGATGGCACAGTGCAGCCTACTTAGATAAACAGAGGCCTTGAAAACGGTAAATACAGAGAAGTGCGATTCAAAGTGAAGTGAGATCAGATTCAAAGACTGTTTAGGCTTTAAAATACAGCTTAGCAAGGTTCAAGCACAAAAGGCAAAGTTTGTGTAGAGAGAAACACTCATAAGTAATTAGACACTGAAGACGTTCAGCTCAACACACTGATTGAACACTTGTTCAGATCACAGGACCTGGGGATGTTTAATACTCTCAGGAGATGCCCAAATCTTTGTGTTTCATTTCACAGACCTGTGCATACAGTGTCCTTCTAAAATCAGGAACTGTTTATTTGACTTAACGGTGGCAGGACCAAGGACTTACAGGGTGGAATAGGGATTCCAGATGATAAGCAGGCATACAGTCAGGAAAATGGTCCAGACAGCCAAAAGGCCTCCAGCCGTCTTCAAAGATTCCTTAGTATGACAGGGTTTCACAGCCTGGATTACCATTATTAGACAATAAAAGAAAAATGAATCTAACTCCAGGCAAAAGATATTTGTGTTCATTAATTCCCTGTTGCTTTTGCTCTCCCTTAGATAACATCATCAAGAGGATATTTAATATCTTGAAGTTTACTTGGGTCCTTTTCCTGGCAACGCTGGACAGTTTCACAGCTTGGCTTAACTCCATCTCCAGAGAACACATCGATATCTCCACCGTGCTCAGGATCGAGCGCTGTATGCTGACCAGGGAGATTAAGAAGGTAATTCCTTCAGTCTTTTTTGTCTGCTAATACCATTTCCAGCTTGGTGAAAAATGAAAGGTTGTCTTTTCAGATCACAGCAGTGAGGAGGAAAATTATGAAAATACACATAAAATGCACATACACATGCATTTTAAAAATAAGTCTGGACTTTTTTTACTGCTTGGTGGTTTATAAATCCTTAAAGAATAAATTATTTGATTTATTACCTGGACACATAACAAATTAAGGGAAAAGTAATTCTTTGACAGGTTGATGTAAGGTTTTGGCTGAAACACTTCTGTAGTATAGTGTGGTTCTGAAGGGACAGAATAGATTCAAGAAGGTCAGAAGTGGCTGGCATTTTAAACAGCTCAAAAACTACCTCAGTCTGCATATTTCACTCTTCTTGTAGATCAACTTGCACTGGAAATGACTGACAACACACAGGCATACATTTCTTCAGTGAGAATGGAGCTGTGTGGTCCTTCACAAGCTAGCTGTATATTAGTAAAACCCATTATTAGCAGAGATTATTGTTGTTAGTGTAACTAGAAATGTATTTAGATGTCCCAAATGCAAGTAGATGATACAACTCTTATCCTTTATGCCAGGCCTGCAGTGTAGCTAGAATGTAACTTGTGCCATCATTTCAGAGTCAGGATGTCATAATGGCAACGACATTTACCATTAAAGAAGCAACACAGCTTGTACACAAACATACCTAATTAAAAACCTCAGTGTCAGATTTTAATTTTTTTTTTCACAAAATATAAATTTTTGAGCATTGTAGTTTTGGGATGCTGTAGAGGACTTGAGTTGAAATACTACAAGCAATACTACAAGAAATACTACAAGTTGAAATACTACAATACTACTAATTACAGTTAATAAAGGAAATACGGGCAATATTTTAGACTACTTTTATTATGGTAGGTGGGAAAAGTCCTTGAATAAGGCTTCATTATAAGTTAAAAAAATTACCATTCAAGAATAGCAATCTCTCCTCTCAGTGTATCATCTGAAGTCAATGCAACCACTAGTGGAATGAGTTGGATGTGTTTCTGCCTAAGAACAGAAAATTCTCAGTTTTATTCTTATAATACACCTTTAAAATTCTGATTACAATATCACAGCCAGAAAGACTTGATTGTGTGCCCAGATCTGGTCTGACAGTTAATAAAATTATCCTTTCATGAACTTCAGAGAAAGAGTAAAGGTCTTCAGTGTTTTTTTCATGGGTTTCCATCTGTGTCCATAATTCATGAATAAATTTTGACTTTGGGACACTAATTAAAATCTAGATCAATTTGCACATGAACTGTTTCTTGAGCTTTTTTTTTGATGTTTAAAAATTCTGCTACTGGCCACTAATAATTGTTCCTAGAGTCAGAAAAGCTATCTAAGAGAGATCCTTCAAAAGTTGCTGGAGTGCAGATTGAGTCATGAATGCAGTTTACTCCTCATTCCCATGTTAAAGGATCTGCAGTCCATCCAGAAGAGTTGTGGTGGCTAAATATAGCCTGAAACCACATGGGTTGCTCCAGTTTTGCTTGAAAACCAAACACTTTGGGCCATGGTAGGTTAAGTCAAAATCTGACTTGCTCTGGGAAGAGGTTGTAGTTTGCTATTTACTAGGAAGGTGTTTGCACAGTCCTTAATCTATTACTTTCCAAATGACAGAAGAAACTGCTTCCTCGAAGAATAAACCTCCCCCTGGCCATGTATGTCTACCTCTACTCTCTTCCACAGGGAAATGTTCCAACACGGGAGAGCATCCATTTGTATTACCAGAACCACATGATGAAACTTTCTGAGGAGTCAGGATTAGACTCAATTGATAAAAATCCCAGTCAAGCTTCTGGTTTGCAAGCATCTGAAAGAATGGATAGTTTAGATTCAGCAGCATCTCATGACAGCATCTCCAGGTATTGATTTAATTTTATTCTGTGAAAGACAGAGGGTTCATGCAGTAGGTGTAATATTAGATATTGTCTAAGTACTGATGAACTTTCTAATCAATGTTGAATTCTTTTTGATTTGTCCATGCCATCTTAATAGTGAAAATTACTATATGTTACTTTTCCTTTACAGTGGTGGACTCACTTGTTGGCTTAACTTCTTTTTCACTGCATGACTACCCCACTGCTTTTAGTTTCCCCTCGAATTAGGAGTCATTGTCATTGGCATTCTGTTCCTTGTGAAAAGAAATGGAACGTAAGAGGTGCTGAGGATATTTCTGTGATAATGGTTTAGGACTTCAGGCATATAATTTGGGGAGGGATCATTCATGGTGAACATTTTGTCTTTGTATAAAAATTGTTGTCTGTTGTCCATAAATCAGAAAAGGCTTTGCATTGAAAGAGGTTCTGCATTTGAAAGAACAAAATCCCCTCTCATACCCACAGGGCAAAAACCATCTGAAGAGCCTGGTTTCCCAACTGCCATGATTACAGCCCAGCAGAGCTACATGTTTGTTAATCAAATACCCAAACTAGTTCAGGAAAACCACCTTCCTCATTCTTTTCTGAAAACGGATGCCATCAAGTTCTTTGCCAAAATTACTGCCTGCTCCTGCTGCTTCAGGCACACAGAGGCACACACATTCACTTCCTTCTCTTACAGAGGCGGTCTGTTCCCACCATGTCCCTGGAGTTCTTCACTCCTAAGATACTGCAGAATTTATATAACGTGAGGGAGAGAAGGGAGGGCTTTGGAAATCCAGCTGTTTCATAATCCCTGGCCTTCTGCTGTGTCCTGCTCCTCTGTGAACTGTGGCAGTATCATATTGTGTTTGATACTCCCAGCAAACTCAGAAACTTCTGTGTACAGTAAATTATGCATAGCTTTTACTAATGACATATGGGTAGACATCAGCAGACTGAAAATAATGAGGGGTTGTCTTCCTTTCTGATAGTATTGAAAAGCAAAGGGAAGAGAGTGCCTGTGAGTACTATGCTTCAACAAAATATTCACAAATTGCTCTTCAGTGAGCACTGGCCTTTGAGAGGTTCACTCCAGTAAAAACACTAAACCTGAGCCAATCTTTCTCAGTGGCTTGTTGCCCAGCTGAGCAACACCTTTGTGTTTTGTCTCTAAGTTTTACAGGAGTCAGATGATGTGAGAAAAATGTAAAGTCAAATTGTGTTGCCAGCTCACTTGGATTCACTTTGATATTTTCAGGGCAGATTTTAACTCCACAAAGTTCAGCCTCACCTAAAGAATGAATAGTAATATCAGTCTTGCTTTCATTAAATAGATTTTGGTCACCCTGTTTACTACAGATAGAAGTCATAATTACCATACAATCATTAGCAGGAACTTTAACCATAAACAAAAGGAAGCCAATTCCAAAACTAATTATAAAAAGGAAAAACAAATCTAGTAATTACAATGCATAAATTCTGCCTCTTCAATGAGATGGTATCCAATGCTGAGCTCAATTTGTGCTTTGTTTTTGGCTTTTTTAGAATAAGCATCCATTATTCACCCTGCTTTAAGCACATTTGCACATTTAAAATCTCTTCTCAAACTCAGAGAATTCAATGATTCTGTAGTGATGCTTTGCAACAGAAAAAGTTAAATCTTTCACATGGGTTTCTGTCATCCCCATTTCCTTTGAAGATGTCACAGGGTTTATAAACAAAGGAACAGCAAAAGGCAGAGTTATGACTGATTTATCTAATCTCAAATTTTCTTTCTGGTAATGAACAATCAAATATTCTTGCACTGAGTATTACGAATTGTGGACATCTGCTATAATAATAGAGGAAGTAATAATGAGTCTGTTGATTGAATGATAATGCCATCTGTCTGTTGGGGCACTCTTGCATATCTCTTCAAGCTATTATAGAAGTGCCTATGTTGTTTTTCAGAGAGGTGAAATGTTTTAAACTTCTTATGAGTTTATTGATTGATTTTTTTAATTGCCCGAACAAGAGCAGGTGGCAGTTTATATTTTAAAGTAATGATTTCTAGTAAATGTAGAAGTGACTAAATTAAATCTAAAGCATCCCTGTGATTGTGGATCTCAGGTTGCAATGAAAAACTTCTGGGAAGGGGCAGGTGGTTTCTGTTCTGGTTATCCTTTGGTTGCACTACTAAAAATTCTGTAGCGGACATTATGTCCCTGAATATGGTGAAAAAGTCTGTAAGCACAAAGGAATGCTGAAGCACAGAAGGTATTCCATTATAATAAGACATAATCCTCAGTGTTCAGGATAGGAATTACTGTAGGTAAACATTGGATAGCTCAAGAGGAAAACCCTCCTGATCAGCTGCAGGAACTGTAAATTTCTTGTAAAGTTGAGGGCTGACCCTCACAAGTCTAATCAAGGGATGTTGTTCTTAGCCTGGATAAAGCTCTGAAAGGACCTATGTAAAGTGTCCTTTGTGGTTTTTTGGTGGTTTTTTTTGGGTTTTTTTTTTTTTTTTTTTTTCTTTTAGTAGGGCTGTCATTTAGTCTCAGTCATTTCTCTATGCAGTAGAAATTCTGAGGTATTCATAGGGTATTTGCTTGGTGTCTCTTTATGCATAAATACTCTCATGTTTCCTACAGGCAGAGCACAAAGTTCATACGGGCCAGGAGAAGGGACTGATGCTGTTCCTTTACCAAGCTCTTTGAGGAGCACCACCAGAAGGGATTGGGACTAGCATGGCAGAGCATTTACTGCAGCTTGTTTCCACTTGACTGATGACCTGTTTGTTAGGTTAAAAAACCTGTGAATTTCAGTAAGATGATAGGGAACTTACTAAAACTAGTTGGCTGCCTTTCTGGGGCTTTGCCTACAATTATGTACTACCAGCTACACACAGGTCCTAAGACCGATTTCAGGTTACATAAGGTTTCGTATCCAGTTCAGTTTGTATTCATTTTTGCCAATCACAAATAACATTTTCAGTTCCTCGCTCTACCTTTGTGTAGACTGTTATAGGAGCTGAAGGAAGGAATCCCTGTCAGGGTGTTTAAGAGCATCACCTTTTATCTGTGCTTTTCTCACTAGAAGGGAGAACAGGGCTTGAGGCAGGGGGTACTGGAGAAGTAATTTTGCCTTGGGAGGCAGAAGGAAGGATGAAAGGAGAACCCCTGTTTCGGCTGAATCAAAGTGATTGATTTAGGCCTGTGATTTTTAGGGATTGATTGGGATTTTTTCTTGGAGACATGGTGAATATAGTAATACAGATAACAAACAGAATGCCAGTCAGTAATCAGCCCATGGACAAGATAAAAAATCAGAAAAAATGTAATTCACCCACTAAGCTGAAAAACTCTTTGTGAAGCTCAAGTTTGTTTCGCAAAAAGGAAGTCAAAAGCTTAAAAATTTCCTACTCACTGAGGATACAAACATCTCTGCTATATATGTATCCCTATTTAAAATGGATATCTGATCAACTTTATATAAAATGTTTGAACGTGGAACTTTTAATGAGAATTCAATTTAAAATATATAGTCATTGAATGAGTTTAAGAAGCTAATGCTTTCAAGGTCTCCAACACATTTTCGAAAAATCACTTGGGAAGATATGTTTGGATCAAATTTACGTGATAGGCAATGACTTGTGTCAACATCAACTTTGTTCAATGTGAATCTCTCCAATTTGTTGGTGTTCTCATTTCCTCCACATTTGAAAGCACGGTCCTAAAGCACATAAAGCATACACAGACTGTGCTACAGGTGACAGCTCACATACATCTCCTGATATTTGAGGATACAGTGCAGCTGCTCAGTCAGTAATTTGATGATTCATTCTTCATTTAAAACAGCTCTAAACCAAATGTTGCAGGCACTCATCTGGAGAAATGTTTTTATCTATTGGGATTAATAGATGCTTTTCCTTTGATTTTTCTGGGAGCGAGGTCAGAGCTGACATGTTTGGGAGGGCAGCTGGCATATATTTCTTCCATTGAAAATACATGAGTGGGCATGTGAACATAAGCAGCTGCTCTGTTTAAGTCCCTTGGACAGTTCCCTTTGAACTATGTCTGCATTTAAAATCCTTCAACACCTTACTATTAGGTGTTGCCCTTCAAAAGAGTAAACTCAGCCCTTCAGATCTAAAATGACACATGCATAAAAGGTCATAGCACATAGAAGGGTCATCTGCAAAACTGAATTGTCTACTTGTGCCATCTTCCCATATTGTAGCACCAAAACCTCACAGACAGAACAACAGCCTGGCTGTATCCCATTTTTGTATGTGCAGAGGGAAACCTCCCTCAAGAGCTCCTCATGTTAGTAACACCAAGCTTCAGCTGAACTCCTAAGGTGCTGAATCACACCTCCAGGGCACACCCCCCTATCATAAACCATACACCACCCAAACAGCCCTCCAGGTTTTGTCTGGAGGGCCTTGTGTGCCTTTGTGCACACACAGGAATAATGAAGTAGCTTGTAAGGGGTTTTGGCCAAGTGAAATGGCAGGACAGAGGTGCCCCTGCCATTGAGGTAGTTCTTAAGGAAAATATTTCACAATACCTTTGGTATCTTGGTGATTCTTTTCTTCTGTTCACAGGCCAAGGTATGCTTTTTGCCTCAGTCAAAAAAGCCATTCTGTCAAAAAAGATCATCAGTGAGGGTAGGCCTAAGAATAACTGCTTCTTCTCTCCACATATTTTTGCTTTTTCCTTCCCATTTTTTAAAGTCAATAGTTGCAGACTGTAACTTCATGCAGGCAGATTTTTTTCCTCACTTCAAGTTAGCAAGACCAAAGGAACCTGGAAAATGCTGTTGCCCTTCCTTTCTGACCTCTTTCCCAATTCTCTGTGCCCCTGGACAAACATGCTTGCCAAGGAAGCAAATCCCCTGCTGACACTGCTCAGGTGTAATACAAATGGAGTCAAAAGAAGAAAAGTAGAGTGTAAATCCTGAATTTTGGGGTCTTCTTTCATTCTGTCTGAGAGACTCAGGCAGGTCACTGCATGTGTTAAAACACCAGACCACTCAACTCTTTTCATTGACATCCGTGTTTGTCAAAGATTTTTACAGGAGAAATAATCTTTTTACCTACCATATGTCATTAATGTATTTGCTTCTTTCGTGTTGCTGTGTTAAATGCTTGTATTTAATTATATACTTTCTTTCTCATAACTCATCCAGATCTTCTTTTCTGCAGTTACACATGAATGCTCAATGTATTGTGTATGTCTCTGGTGTCCTGTTGTATTTGATAAGTGAAAGGAGATAAGGGTTTATTATATCTGTTCTTTATTTCAAGATGTGCATGTTACCAATTTTGAAATACTTTTAAGCTGTGATTGAAATAAATGAAACCTTCTGGAAAGAATCATCAGGACTTCCTAGTAAATATCAAAATAAAAGCCATCCCATGCAGAGCAGGTTATATTTGACATGCATTTACTGGCTTAGTAACATATCCGATTTGGCACTTTGGTTTGGAAAGAGGATTAGCCAATGTCTGAAAGCTATTTTTCTATTTGTGGAGTATAAGCTTACTCAGTTTTAAGGGCCCTTTGAGGAAATTGGTTTGTACCTGTGTAAAATGGTTCAGCACAGGAATAATAAAAAAGAATTTGTTCAGAGGAGGTCCCTTCCCAAAACATCCTTGTGGAATCTGGAAATTCCAGGGGTAAACAAACAAAATAAAACCTGCTCACATATGTAAGTCTGTTCCCCTGGAAAGTATGTAGAGCACTATGTTGGTTCCATATCTGCTTGAATAGTGAATAGATGGCCTTCTATAGCCCCTATATGAAATTGACCATGACTAACCTGTGCATAGAAATGTGTTTCCCTGGTGACTCTAAACAAATCCTTATCTTCTCTCTGAACCTTTTTTCTCTGTGTCAGTGTTTAGCTGCATGGCGAGCATATTTGTTTACTGAACCATGTGTACCATAATACCATTTGTATTTAACACTGTCTCTATAACTGTTTGCGCTGCTGTAGCTGCTACACTGAAGCAACCATGCTGTTCTCAAGGCAGTCAACCCTTGATGATTTAGATGGACCAGACTCTGTTCCTAAAACAAGTGAGCGCGCTCGACCTAGGCTTCGTAAAATGCAGAGCATGGATATGTCCTCCTCATCAGCTGACAGTGGCAGTATAGTGTCAAGGTGCTTAACTCATGCATGCTTTGTTCACTCGTTTACCCATACCATTATTCTGACTGCAGTGTACACAGGTCTGTGTTTGCAGACCCGTGGTGTGCAGGGTGGTTTGCGTGGTCGCAGGAAGCTTTACTCTCTCCTGTGTCGTGGCACGGTTCTGAGATTCGAAGTCAGGGTCATAATCTAGGATTCATTCGCTGTTTCACTTCTTGTTCTGTTTTTTGGGTATTTTTCATCCTCAATTCATGTATTTTTTAACATTGTTCCACAACATTATGCTGAGTGTATAAAAACAGGCTAAGATCTGTATTTATTCAGCTAAAAAAGTGTCTTATTTTCAGAGTTACTGAGTCAGTGCTTGTTCTTAAATTGGAAGCTGGAAGTTAAGTTTCTCAGCTAATCAGTTATCCTAAATATGGACTGAGATGTGTAATTTTAGAAACTAAGGCAACGTTGTGCCAGTTTTTCAATTTTTATTTTTCTCCATACAGGAAAGATTTTGAAATATGTTTTGATAACTTTACCATTGATTTACAGTAAGGTATTAGAATTATGAAAGGGAAAATAGCTATGACAAAAAAAGCAAATAATATTAATATCCAGTGCAAGAGAAAACTTTTCAGAACTGTTCATTTACTTTTTAGCAGGTAAAACTCAGGGATTTACATGACATTGGGTAGCAGTGTTTCAATAATTAAATAAATATTATAAATCTGAAATTTTATGTAATTTTGCATCATTGTTTTTCAGTTTTGAAAGTGTATGACAAATTTTTTTGAGTCAATCAGTTTTGAACATGTGGGATTCTATGAATTTGTACATTTTAGCCAGTATGAGTGCTACTGTGAATCATCCAAACACACATCATCATAAGTGTTACATGGTCTAATTAAAACTCTGCTATAAATAACATAACCTCACATAGCCACAATAAGTTTGGAAGCGATGTAAAAGAAAAAAAAAAGTAAACTTAATTTTTAATTTTGGCAGAAGATGGTAGTGCCAGATGGCTTTGCTAATGTCAGTTTTCTCTAAAAGATTATAGTTTATGTGAAGATATGGCCCCATTAATTTCATAGCAGCTATGTGAAGTCATATTTTGCCTCTGTTGAGATACAGGAATATGCAGCCAACAAAGACTGAGTTGGTGCCTGATGTCTAACCTGTGGAGGAGTGGAATGAGACTAAAAAGAGAGAGAGGGGAGAGGTAAAACAATGCTTGAGAGAGAGGGCCACAATTGTAATCAGAGGGCTGGAGCACCCCTCCCATGGAGACAGACTGAGAGAGTTGTTCATGCTGGAGAAGAAAAGGTTCCAGGAAAACCACAGAGTGAACTTCCATTACTTAAAGGATGTCTACAAGAGAGTGGGAGAGGGACTTTTTGCAGGGTATGGAGTGATAGGACAAGGGGAAATGGCTTTACATTAAAAGAGGGCAAGTTTAGATTAGATAATAGGAAGAAATTATTTATTCAGAGGGTGGTGAGACACCTCCCTCAGGGGAGCTGGAACTAGATGATCTCTAAGGTACTTTCATACCCAAACCACTCCATGAGTCTAGGCAAAGCCAAGAGTAAGGAAGGTGAATCAAGCAAAGAACTGATCAGAGTGCATCAGAGAGCTGAATTGGTACATACAGAAGAAAAGCAGGCAGGTAAAGTAAAAGGGAAGCCTGTGTTGAAGAACATAGGGCAATCTAAAGGTAAGCAAGATACCCTGTTACTGGAACAGTTTTGTAATTTGGTTTGTATTTCTTCATGCTAGCAAGTTACATGTTCTTTTATTTGAATCAGAGTTGATATGTGTGTGTTCAGTTCATGTTCCAGTTGTGTACAACACTCATACAGTGGTTGTTAAAAGCACTCTGTTTAGAAGGAATCCCATGGCTGCCTATCCTTCACCATGAAGCATGTCTTAAATAGATGTACTAGCAAGTGTTGACTCTGTTCAGAAATGTTTGAACTACTTTCAGAAAGGTAGTGTAGTTTCTCTTGTTGATAATATTAATTTGCCCCTTGCTGGTGCTAAAAGATGGTGAATCACTGTGAGTTCAGTAGGATGTCATTTAGGGGACAGATGGACCCAGATGTGCCATCAGTGTAAGAGGAGATCAGGATGATGTCTTTTCTACCAGATCATACAAACGTTGAAGGCCTGGGAATGCAATGAGGTTCAGCTCTCTGCATAAAGGTACAATTAACAAACTTTTCCTGATCATGAGTCTTGTAAAACTCGACTGACTCTCTTCATCCATCTCCAACAGTGAACCCACACAGGTCACCATGCTCTATTCCCGTCAGGGGACCACAGAAACTATTGAAGAGGTAGAAGGGGAGCATGAGGAAGAAGGAGCTCATTCTGCATCAAGGTTGGAGGAAGAGGAAGTGGAAGATTATAGCCTGGATTCAGAAGGAGCTGCATATACTCCCGATACTGATGTGCCATTGTACTCCACAGTGGACAGCAATGCAGAAGCTCCACCTTCCTATAGCAAAGCTGTCAGTTTTGAACACCTTCCCTTTGGCTCCCCAGATGACTCAGCTGGGAAGAGCCTCATGATGGTGAGCCCAGACGACAGTCGGACAGACAAACTTGACAGGATTCTGCCCCCACTGACGCACGAGCTAACAGCTAGTGAGCTGCTCCTGAACAAGTAAGAATCCTCAACCCGGAAAAATTGTTGATCACAGTGTGTAAAATTTTGTTATTACTTTGGCGTTTTGTTTCAGAACTAGCCTACAAATTCTGATACAGACCTTGTGCTAAGTTTGGTTTAAGGGAAGAAGCTAATTTCCTGTGCAGTTGTTCTAATTAGAGGTTTCTAAAGTGACTCAAATTCATCTTGGAATCATGCTTTCTTCCTAGATGCCATATTTAATTGTTCTGATTAGCATTGAATTTCTGTGCTGCAATTGTCTTGGGGTTAAGGGCTTTGCTAAATATTTTTTGTGGAGAGGGTTTCTCTTCTCCAGGCAGCTGTGATTTCAAATGAGTTTCCTCCAGGGCTATCTGGGAAAATGTTCCTCCTTTAATTATTTTGGATTACTTTAAGGAAACGCTGGCCTTTGGCAGTTTTTGTTTAAGCCAGTGGGAGCTGAGGGTTATGGAGGGACACCACCTTGCTAGGTTCTTTCATAAGGGAGAGGATGTTCCCTTCTTTGCCCCTTGGACACTGTGCTCACTAGCACAACCAGCACTGAGGTGGGGATGGTCCCACTGAACATCTTCAACTGCTCTCTGGCCTGACTTAGTTGGAGAGGGCTTCCCCAAAATCAGGGGCAAAATTTTAAACCACAGAACTGCCTTTCAGCCTGCCTACACCTGGAGAGAGAGGGTGTATAGATCTGACTTTGTCAGTTGCAATATCTTGTCTTCTGGTTTTCCGTAATAACTTTTGCTTTTCAGTAAGATCCATTCTTAGGCCAAGAAACTTCATGAAAAGCAGAGAGGATTATGAATGTATATGGAAGTTGCTGCCATTTATATTTATTTGAGTCATATAAATAAAAGATTGGACACATCTAATGCTCATGAGTATTTTTTATGTTCTAATTTTCTGCCCCTAGATAATTCAAAACATATGTCTGGTGATGTACCTCTGGTTTTTCTCTAAATTCCTATCTGTGTTGATAAATCGGATGCGAATCCACACCAGTATTGGGTGATTTGCATGAGGTATGTTAGCTAGGCAGCTGTAGGAAAGCCGTGTTTGTAGAAGTGGTTAGGTCAGGCTGATCCTCTTTCCGAATAAATTAAAAAACAGCAGAACAGTGCTTCTAGTTATTTTTTCTGAAATTCTTGTTTTCTGAGCTTAGAATCAGACTATTTGATCATAATACCAAATTTCCCCCTTTTTTTTTTTTTCTTCCACTGGACTGAGCAGCAGATTTTAATACTTTTCAAAAGGAAAAACAGTAGCAATTTGAAGAGCGGCTCTTGTGAAGTTCATGTTCAGTTCACTTGTGGTACTCTGCTCCTCACAGGATGTTTCATGATGACGAGTTGGAGGAGTCAGAGAAGTTCTACGTTGGTCAGCCTCGAGTCTTGCTCCTTATTTATGCCCTGTACAATACACTGGTGGCCCGGTCAGAAATGGTGTGCTATTTTGTGATCATCCTTAACCACATGATCTCTGCCTCCATGATAACCTTGGTGCTTCCCATCCTTATATTCCTGTGGGCCATGCTGTCTGTTCCTCGGCCAAGCAAACGCTTCTGGATGACAGCCATTGTCTACACTGAGGTATGCTGCTGGTTTTGCAAGCCCACATCTAACACAGAAAACTGAAGTTGTAATCTTTGCATGGCCGCCTTTTTGGTTTTGATCTCTGGGATCTGGGCTGGGCCTTTGGCCCTTCATAATAATACGAGTATTTGCTGAAGTCCTCAGCAATGTTTGTGGTATGGAAAGACCTTGTTTATTATTTCCTTCATTGCAATGAACAATATTCTTCCTGGCACGTAGAGCAGTTCTCACAAGAACAGACCATTTGCCAACTGTTGCTTTGTAATGGTTAAACCAAGAGACAGAATTCACTGCTTGTGGTATCTCAAGTACCCCTGAGTATCATCTGCTGGTAAATTTTGATTGACTTTATTAGTGGAGAAATGTAAAGTGTTATGCCTCTGTAGTAATGAGTATGCTTGTTTATGTTCTCATAAAACTGACAAAGTAATCATATTTTATCCCTCTTATTGTCATGAGGCTATTATGTCTGACATGCTTACAAAACAGCCCAAGTGTGTTGTGTTTCCAAACAGGTGGCCATTGTCATCAAATACTTCTTCCAGTTTGGCTTCTTTCCTTGGAATAAACATGTGGATTACACAAAAGATAAACCTTACCATCCACCCAATATTATTGGCATTGAGAAGAAAGAGGGTTATGTGCACTATGATCTTGTTCAGCTTCTTGCTTTATTCTTCCACAGATCCATTTTAAAGGTAATCTGGGTTCAAGTAGTTTCTTATTTCATATTTAATTTTCAATTTCAATTTTTAATCACTTGTGTGATATAAAGAAGTCATTCATTTGGTTATCAGGAAAAATTTCTTCCATGAAAGGGTTGTTGGGCATTTGAAGTGGCTGCCCAGGGAAGTGGTTGAGTCACCATCCCTGGAAGTGTTTAAAAGACATTTAGATGTGGCATGGAGGGACGTGGTTTAGTGGTAGATTTGGCAGTGCTGGGTTAACAGCTGAATTGATGATCTCAAAGAAATTCTGCAACCTAAATATTTCTATGATATCCCAACACATTGAATTTGTCTTCTCCCTCGTGAACACGTAACTGAGCTGAGCAATGCCTGTGATAAATACTGTGACAAAAATACAGGCTTGATATGTCCTCTTCTTTTTTTTCTACTAGTGCCATGGATTGTGGGATGAAGATGAGAAAGGAGACAGCTCCAGTAATAAAGAGGACACTGATGATGAGCTCTCTCTGACAGGAGGCAGGAGAGACTCTTCTGCCTCTTTGAAATCTGTCAATCTTGCCGCATCTGTGGAGTCCATCCATGTCCACTTCCCCGAGCAGCAGACTGCCATCAGGAGGAAGAGTTCTAGCAGCATATCCCAGCTTTCTCACAGGTCCAGCTTCTCCTCACACAGATCTAAGAGAGGTAAATGTCATGGCATTTCTGGGATTTGAATGACAAATGTTCATTTCCCATAGGATCATTCTACTGAAACCTTGGGCTGGTTGCTGAGGAGCTCCCAGGGGCTACTGAATGCTGCTGCTTCTCAGTGATGAAATAGGATATGAACCAATGTATCTTCATGTTTGAACACACTCCAGGCCTTCCTAAAGTTCAAATGGAGAGCCATACTTTGTGATTCATTATGTTTTTTAAATGACATTATCCTAAAGCTGGGAAAGGAATGCTCAGTGTGGCCCAGATCCAGAAATTCTTGTCCAGCATAATCTCCAGCTAGAGGAATGCAAAGCACATGTATTTTTCATATCTACATTTGTAGAAACGTGAATTAAGAAAATGTTTTTATTAGTTAAATTGAAAGAGATTACATGTCCCATCTTGTAAAAAGGGCAGGAATACTCTAGCCTAAATATATATAATACCAATTGAGGTGACTGAGTCAGATCAATCAAATACTTGCTTTTATCACTAGTCTGCTTTCTCTTTTTATAGCTATTAATCAAGTTTTGATCTGCCAGTGATTAAATCTTTACTGGATGCTCTCAAGATGGGGGGAAAAAAGAAGAATTCATTTCAATTCATTTCTTTCAAATGTGGGAGTCATATGAAATGGAAGCCTCAAGATTTATTATTTTCTAACTTTAGTATTTAAACTTTTCTTTTGAATTGACTTCTCTTTCCCTCCCCTTTTTTCCAGGAAGTACCAGTACACGAAACAGCAGTCAGAAAGGAAGCAGTGTGTTAAGCATCAAGCAAAAATCTAGAAAAGAGCTTCTCATGGAAAAGTTTCGAGAACAAATGATCAAAGCCAAGGCTTTTACAATTAAAAAGTGAGCAATATGAGGAGTTGTGTGAGTTTGGTGGGAGGTTCCAAACAGTAAAGCAGTAAGCCAGCATTTTAAAGGAGGAAGGCTACTACTGATGTTAATTCAACATGTATGCAGATGTCCAACCAGCTGAACATCATACATATCTGCAGTTGTTCAAATAGCATCTTCCTGATAAAAAAGCTAAATATCCCATGTGACTTGGTTGGCTATGTATATTTCTACTGAACAAATCTTAATACAGTGGTTTAGAAGCAATCAGAACAAGAGACTGGTGTCTCTGCAGTCCTGCGAAGGCTGTCAGAGTAGATCTTAGATATCTTTAAAAATATTAATCATACCACACTCAGCCTTTACTTTCTTCAGTGCAAGTTATGTGCTATTAAATCACATTGTGGTCTGTGTTGCTTTAGGACTCTCCAGGTGTACATGCCCATCAGACAGTTTTTCTACAATCTTATTCATCCAGACTACAGTGCAGTGACTGATGTGTACGTGCTGATGTTCCTCGCAGATACAGTGGACTTCATCATCATTGTGTTTGGATTTTGGGCTTTTGGGGTACGTCACAGAGGCATCTATCTGTAAATCCTCAGCAGGATTTACATGTTGTAGATGATAAATATCATGCAAGTGTCCTTTTTCCTTGACCACCCTTATATTTTGCTTTTCAGAAACATTCTGCTGCAGCAGATATCACCTCTTCATTATCAGAGGACCAGGTCCCAGAGGCATTTTTGGTGATGGTGCTCATTCAGTTTGGTACCATGGTGGTAGATCGAGCACTGTACCTCAAAAAGACTGTCATGGGAAAAGTCATCTTCCAGGTCATCCTTGTTTTCGGAATACATTTCTGGATGTTCTTCATATTGCCTGGAGTGACAGAAAGGTATAAGCCTTATCAAGAAACAATATGGGTGGAATACTGATGCTCTACCAAGTTCGTTGTATTTAAATTGGAGATGTTTATAGCTAGGCTTTGGAATCGTGATCAAGCTTTTTCTTTGCCTCATTTCTAAGCAGAAAGTTGGAATGCATTTCCACAGCAGTAACTGTGGCCAATATAAGTTTGAGGAAGAATAAGTTATATAGGTACAGAAATATTCTCAGTTTAGGCCAAAATGCAAGCAGGTGAAAGAGAAATTGCCTGTGATTGAGTGATTAGAGCCTTCAGCTGAGACAATGTTGGCTTCCAATCCAATTCCCTGCTCCCAAGACTGCTGCATGCTGCTTTAGGAGAGCGAGTAGAAAATGTCTCCCTCAGAGTAACTTATAACTTAGCACTTTCCTGAAATGTGTGAACTGTGGATTTAAATCTCATTAAACTGAGGAATGTCTAAAATATGTGTCTGTTCTGAAGAGCAAAGTTCTCCTCCCGTGCTCCTGCCACTTGGCTCTGGAGGTGATGTGGAGGCGGTCACCCGCTGCATAAAATTTTGTGTCATGTACCTGGTCAGGCTCACTCCCAAATCTAACATTTTTCATTTCATGGCTCAGGGCACTGACCACTGCACTCTGCAGTGCAGAGGTGTTAAGGTTCCCTCCCTAGTGTTTGGCTAACTCTCCTCTTCCTACTTTAAGTTTCCTTGAAATATTTCCCTCACTCCATTGACTGTCCATGGAAATTGATAGTATCACCTGGACACCTTACACTTCATTAACAGTCAAGCTATTTTACTGGGAAAAAAGAAATAGGTTTATAGTGTAAAAGAAGACTGAAAAGTCTCACTTCCTCTCAAAAAGAAAGTGAAGTAGCAATTGTGCAAAAATTTGAAAAAAAATCATTTTTCAAATGGATCTCTTATCTATTGCACATTGAGAACTGTGAGGAAATAAAATAATTTTGACCTTGTGCTTTTGGAAAATCTGTATCAAGTTTTTAATATCAAATCTGCATCTGAAGCATCCTGTATTCCTTCTGAGTGAGATTAGACCCCCCCCCCTGCAAATTTTTTCATTAAAATACTTCTGTGAGATTTAATTGAAAATATTGGGTTATGGCTGGCTGGCAAATGCTGTCCATCATGAGGCATCTGCTGCAGATCCACTGTGCTATTGAATAACAACTAGAATGGCACATGTGAGGAGAGGCTGAGGGTTAGTTCAGTCTGGAGAAGAGAAAGTGTAGAGCTGTCTCAACTATTTGTTGGAATAAGATGAGTCAAGCAGGGAAGGATAGGAAATATTTTCAGAGGTCACTCCATCTTCAGTTCCTGTGTGAGGTGCTGACATGAACACAAGTAGCCACTAAAGCTGCCTTGATTGAGCCCCTACCCAGGACTCACAGAGGGTTGAGTCATCATGGGGGCAGAGGAAGACTGATCTTCCTCTGTGTTGGGCAGCAAGGGATCTTCAGCATGCAGAGGGAGAGGGCATTGCCCAAGGCCTTCACTCTTTGGGGAGTCCATTCCCAGTCTCTCCTCTGTGACCCTGAGGTGGCAATGGATGCTGGTTTTAGACTTTTTCATTCAGTGTCTTTCTTATATTCCTTTAACCCTGCCATGGGGTCATCAACCAAGACCTTTTCACAGGACCTTAGGAAGGGGAAACTGCCAGGAGCAAAAAACCATTTCAAGCTAATTCGGTCATACACAGATACAAAGCTCATCATTTTCCTTTATCTTTTCCTTTACAGGAAATTTAGCCAGAACACAGTTGCCCAGCTCTGGTATTTCGTGAAATGTGTTTATTTTGGCTTATCAGCTTATCAGATACGCTGTGGATATCCAACCCGTGTTCTTGGCAACTTCCTCACAAAAAGTTATAACTATGTCAACCTGTTCTTATTTCAAGGGTAAGCATAGACTTACTGCCTTTCTTCTTTCTTTTGTGTAATAGGGATCTTCTATAGGGAAATGCTGGGGTTATTCATGACTTTTCTTCACAGACAGCTGGAAATAAGACAGTAAATTTTACACAGCATTCTCTGTATATGCCATATGTCTCCTGTAGTCCACAAGAAAAAGAAAAATCTATTTGTAGAAGGCAAACTTCATAAAATTCCATCTCTCAGTCTGAAGCCTGATATACCAGTCAGCCATTTGGTCCCATATGAAATAGACATTTTTAACACTTCTAAGAAATCACCTTTGTGAACAGAAATAGGGACTGCACATTGTGCTAGAAGACAAGTAATGTTATTAGTTCTGCAGTCCTAAAAAGTAGTAAGGTGTCAAATCCCAAAGAGACCTTTGGAGCAGGTCTACCTGCTATACCTCAGCAGATGAAAGGAATGGAGTGGAAGACAACACACCTGAGAAATAGGAACTTAAAAATAAGCACAAAAAAAAAAAAGTTTGCTTTGAAAAGTGTTGCACATTTGAAACTCCTCAGGAGTTCGGAGTGTTAGGGTAAGGAACAGGTGCACCATTACCTCAGAGTGAAAGGTGGTTTTACACAAGCAGACCACATCCTCCATTTACACTGTTACAGTGGCCTTGTGATTAAGCCAGTTTGAAGCATATGTGTTAATTCACAGAAAAAAAATTGAATAATTTCAACCTTTTCTAAGTGTTTGCAGTATGGGCTCCTTGGATTCCAAGGAAAAGTTACAGAAGAAAGCTTTCCTCACATGAAATACTCTTTAAAGTGTGGGACTAGGAAAGGGAATGATGCCCTTTAAACAAGAGCTCATTGCTTGTTGATTTCCTGTTGATTCCCACCTTCTTCTGCTGCTTAATCCTGAGTCACAAAGCCCAGTTCCATATGCAGCAGAGGGCTGCCCACCTACTGCAAAGATGCCATGCAACACTTGGTGTAAGGAGGTGTAAAATTAATCCCACCATCCTGTAGAAAACATGCACTCCTCTCCCAGGTCAGAGGAATCTAGGAAATCTTGTACTATTCCATTAGTAGCTAAATCACAAATATGGACATAATGATGCATAAGAATATTCATGGCCTGGCAAGAAGATCTAGAGTAACACAAGCTATGGAAATTTCAGGATGTGATTGTATTTGTGTTTACAGAATCCCCAGTTAAGCTCTTTTCGTGTTGTCTTAATTCTCCCTCTTGTCATATATACGCTTGCTGTGCTTGTTTGATGTGCCTCTGTTTCTGACAGATATCTGCTGTGGTCTCCCTTCAGGTTCCGCCTGGTTCCATTTTTGACCGAGCTGAGAGCAGTAATGGACTGGGTTTGGACTGATACCACTCTCAGTCTTTCCAGCTGGATCTGTGTTGAAGATATCTATGCTCATATATTCATCCTGAAGTGTTGGCGAGAGTCAGAAAAAGTAAGGAAGCCCCATATGAGTGATTCAGACATTCTCTTCCCCATGCAGAAGGGAAGAGAAATAATCATGAGTCCCTAAATAAATGAGGAATCCACTACAAAAAGTTTGTTGGAAGATATGCCTGACACTTGTGTTCAGAAATATCCAGACTGTTGGGTACTTTACGCTAATTGGCAGCTGCCACGAATAAAACTTCAAGTGGCTTCTCTTTTGTGCCCAGCTGATTTTTCCACCCTTAATGTGAACTCCAGAAGGTGTGCCTGCTGGCTTAATTGCATGCCTGGGTTTCAAGGCTGGGGTTGAAAGTGCTGGTATTCACACAGTCAAACACAACTAAATGAGTAACCTCGAGTAGCAGGGAAGCTGCAGCTGAGGAGAAAGGCCAGTAGAAGGAAGAGCCCATGCCCCGCAGTGTAGGTCCCAGGGACACTGGGTTCATGTAACTGCAGAGGGAGGTCAGCTGGCTCCTTTATCTCAGGAGAGTCCCTGCACATCCAGAACTGAACTGCAGGCCAGATAAACCCACCATTTGTCTCACTGAAATGTCAGTCTCTTTAAATCATTTAAGCTTCAGTTCAAATTAAACTTGCAAATTCTGGATTCTTTGTAACTGCTATAAAGATTGCAACCATATGCTTGCTCATTTTGCCAATTTGAAAAAGAAGTGAAGCATTATTTTAAGAGTGACCAAACCAGTCAGAAATTCTACATCTGTATTGAAGTGGATTTACTTTTAAGTGTTACTGACGTATTTCTACTTTTATTATAATCCTGTCTCTTAATGGCAATTGCTTTCTAAGTATATCACATAGATTAACTCAGAGTTACATTGCACACTAATCATGCATATAGGCTTTTTCTCTATGACTCCCACTTCTGCCATGAATGGAAGGAGCTCTGAAGAGCTTCAGGAGTAGGGGAAGTAAAAACCCAGCTCTACTTTGGCTCTCCGTCTCACCACATTTTTTTACGCTACAGTTCACATTATGTGTAGCAGAGATCTGACATGGAAAGATTTCCATGTCTAAGCTGGCATGTATGTAGAAAAATAACTGTGTCGTAACTTTACGAGTATTGTTGATGGTACTTTGGTTCTCTCTCTCACTGAGTGGAATGCCCAATTATCTGGACTGCTAGAGTCTCTCTGAGATGTTCTGTAACATCATTAGAAGTGCCTCAACTAATATCCTCCAGACAAATAATAATAATAATACCCCTGCTGATCTTGATATGATATTTTAATGAAAATACTATCCTCTAGCGCAAGACAAATTACTTGATACATTGCTTCTGAAAAGTAAATAATTGGTTTTAAATATAGCATTGTATTACAAATGTAATATTCTCATAGGGCTCTATGGATTCATGTTGCAAAGCAAGAACAATTTCCTGAAAGTCAGATTCCTGGGGTGTTTGAGGTGCAGTGCAGTGCATATTTATTTTCACATGTGGTATGCAATGCATGGAGGACAAGCTACTAAACATTGTGGAGTTAAACTCTGTAAGATAATTACACCAAAATAAATTACAGTGAAAGTAAGACATTTTACAGGATGGTGAGATTATTAAGAGTATTCAGTCATGAGGCAAATAATAGAGGACAGGAATTATGGGCAAGGCAGAACAGACATGCCATGTGATCTGCTTTGAAGGAAGAAGAAAAGCAGTCACTTTTGTCCTCAGAAGCTAAGAAAGAGAAGGATGTTACATCAACAGTAACCAGATTTTAGGAACAGCAATAACATTTTTAACATTAGTTAATTGGAGTCGTTGCGGAATTCACTAGAAACAGATTGGATCAAGCCTGTGAACTCTGAGAAATACTGTGAGGTGTGAAATAAATGTGGAAGTAGTGCAATATCAGAAATTTTACTGATTGTATATGTCAGTTGCTGGCAAACAATTTTCCTGCTCCCCCCATCCCCCACAATATACATTTTGCAGCATTTCAAGACCTATGAGAGGAAGTCTGCCTTAAGGAGTTTTGTGATAAAACTTTTCAGAAGTGCAAATACAAGAAAGTGGGTGCCTCATGATAGCAGCTTTTGGAACAAATTGTTGTATCACTGTTTCTGCTATTATTTTATATTTTGTTCTTGTGAGCTCATACTAGCACTTAGACAAAAAAAAATCAAATCATCCTACCTAAATTCTTCTTTTTTATGGTTGTGAACACTCAAAATCACAGAGGTTTACAATATTTTTCACACTGGACACACATTTTGGGTTCACTTGTCACTTCTCTCTGTTGCCATCAGAAATTGGGCGTCTGTGCAGGTTTGGCTAAAAAAATCTCAATATAGCTGTCCTGACATGGAGTAGCAAATTACCACAATAGATGGGAAGCTTTAAAATCATTATATATTCACCCATCAAATCATATGAAGTGTATCTTTGATAGAAGAGATGTTACCATACTGCTGTTTGCTTTTGCAGAGATATCCCCAGCCAAGAGGCCAGAAGAAAAAGAAAGTTGTGAAGTATGGAATGGGTGGCATGATTATCGTCTTGCTGATTTGTATTGTCTGGTTCCCACTGCTCTTCATGTCTTTAATCAAATCTGTTGCAGGCATCACCAACAAGCCTCTAGATGTATCAATCACAATAACTCTAGGAGGTTATCAGGTAAAAAATAAGAAACACTAAAAGCAAACTGTTTTTAGCTTTATATTTCCTTGTGCTATTTCTGGTTTTAGCATTATATTTCCTTGTGCTATGTCTTCTTTCTTCCATTGAATTGAACTCTCCTGCTTCATGCAAGGTACATGGCAAGCTTCCATAAATGACCCCTTTTGGGTTTAAAAATTTGTTACTTTATCTCTAATGTAAAATATTATCTTCATTTTCAAGTTAAAACCAGCTTCTACTGGCAGTGGAAACGGAATAAATTATTCTACAGGTTCACATGGTGGATATAAAATAATTGTAGGCAGCTTGCATCTCAGAGGAAGGAGATTATAACATTGTCTTGTTGAACTGAGTGCCATAATTATCTTGGACTGTGATGCACAAGATGCTGGACTGTGTATGTAGCAGCCAATGTGAAGTAAATGTGATAAGCATGTGTTCTTTTGTTTCCCAGCCTATTTTTACCATGAGTGCTCAGCAGAATCAGCTCAAAAGTTTGGATCCAAATGAGTTCAATGAATTTCTGAGAAGCTATAGGGGTAACACTGTAAGTGAAAAGTAGAATATCTCATTACTTAAAAATGTGTGCATGTTTCCATGGAGGCCTTTTGTGAGTTTTGTTTGTGTAGTTATGATTGGTCATCAGTGCTGTCATCAATTGGAAGATATTTCTATAAAGAGGATTTGCATGGAAAAAAGCTCAGACACGTCATTTGTCAGGACAGTGCTGGGTTATGGTGAGACAAGCTACCATTAATGCAGACATCTTTGCACAAAATCCTGGAAGACAGAAACCCTAATTGTCCTGTTGTCCAAATGAAACCCTCCCCTCTAAATGACACAAACCTTCAGGAGATATGTTTGTGTACTGCCAAAGAAAACATGCTGTGGGGACAAAACAATGTCTTAAGCACTTTTAAGCCCCATGCTTCTTTCGAGAGCACACATCTTTCACCTTCCAGTGAGGAATGGTGGTGCTGTCAAAAGAAAGTGTGTGTAGCCTAGAAATGTTTTGACATTAAAATGTCAAAAAAAAAAAAAAAATTTAAGCATAGTCTCAGTGTTTCATGGAGCAACATGCCCAGTTTCCACGAGTTTCTAGAGGAAAAGGACTAGTAATTAGTTGGAGCTGTTGTATTGCTAATGTAACTAACATTTGATCAGATATAACTTTAAAAGAAGTGCTTGCTACTAGCTCATTAAAGAATTTGATATTAGAATTTGAGATTAGATCCTACCACATAGCCCATGTATAATATCACAAATATTGTAACCTAGATGCATTTGGAAGTTACAAGGTTCTAGTTGGTTCATCCTTTGCAGACACTTTTCTGTGCAGAAAGATACTTAACAAAAGACAGAATAAAATTTTAACTCAAGTTTAAAGAGCCTCTACAGAGTTTGTTTCATGAACTTTCAGACTCACTTTAGCCAACATAGCCATCAAACAATGAGGCCATTTTTGTTTTGCCTTTTTCGCTTGGCTATATTTTATTGATTCCCCTTCCTATCTCAAGCCCCAGTTGGTACCTGAGGAAAACAATCAGTGCACACCGCTGCACTTACAATTAATCAAACAGTTACAAATCTGTCTGACTGGGAAATGTGGTTCTGTGTCTTGTGAATATCACTGCACTGAAATGTTCTTTTCCTCTTCTGCACCTGTAGGCTGCCTTGCAGTTTCTTGAGGGCTATGCAAGAGAAGATATAACTCGAGCAGATCTGGAGGGAAATTCAAATTCTTTATGGACCATCAGCCCTCCCAGTAGAAAGAAAATGATACAGGGACTTCGAGACTTTGAGGCTGACTTCACTTTAGTTATTTCATGGACCATTCAGAGGTAATTAAACAAAGTCATTATGAGGTGGATGGATCATTTGCCAAGCATTAGTTCAGTAGAACAGTTCCACATTGCATTTTTGGTTTAATTTTTTAGCAAATTCTATTTTATGGCAGAGCAAAAAACTGAGAGTAGGAGGGAGAGAGACAGAGAGAAGTCAGTTTTGTTACCCATGAAAACATTTGTTGCCTGCAGTTCTCAAAAAATAAAGAAGTGGAGCCACTACCAAATAGATTTAAAAAGTCCAGGCAGAATTTTCAATGGGGCTTGACAGGAAGAAGAAAAAAAGTAAGAATTTTTTAGCCAGTTTTAGGTGGGGATGTTCCAATTAACTGCCCTTGACAACAACCTTGCTAACATTTATGGAAAGCGTATTCACTTAGACATAGTTAAGGCGGAAAACCTATGAGGAAATAAAATCACAAGTTCTTCATCCTCTTATTAAGGGAGTCTGGAAGTGACACAAACAAGTTTTATGTGCAAATACCATAATAATGGCACAGATCCATTCTGTTGAGACCTTTGCTCATGTGAGCTTTCTATGGCCCCAGTGAACTGACTTTACAATGAAGTTCTTGAAAGAGACAGCCTAGAGTATAAAACTGTTGCGCTCTGGCTAGAGCACACCCAGTCCGTTCTTCCACAGTCAGAGATAGGCTTGTAATGAATCTGCACACTTAATTCAACTTTATTTGACATCCCCATACCCCTCCCTTATTTTCCTGGAAGCACAGTTTGCCCATATGCTTTCATAGCTACAAGCATTCAAACACTAGTGCAAAGAGACATTTTTCACCCTCAAATTGTATCTTGTGGGATACACTGTGAACACGAATGACTGAAAATTTTATAGACTTACCACAGTGACCTTCTGCTTGACTGCTGCCTTTCATCTAGGCCAGGAGGCCACAGGCAGCAGTAAGGTGGGCCTGTTGTGTCACAGAGGCAGCATACAGGCTTTCTGCCTTTGCACATCATCTGTCACGGGTGTTTCTCTGCAGCCCCCAGCAGCTGCCTCACCCAGCTTAGGCTATGCTCTCGTTGTAGGTTGTCAATGTGTTTTCCCTTTTACTTAAAACAGGAATCTCTCCCTTGGTGCCAAAGCTGAAATAGCGTCAGATAAACTTACCTTCCCACTAAAAAACCATACCAGAAGAGATATTGCTACAATGATGGCTGAAAATCAACCGGAAAAGGTGTAAGTTATTTTCTTTTTCTATGTATATGCAAACTTCCCCCTTTGAAGCCTGCTTTCCTAAGGTGGTCAAGCTTGTGCAAATGTTTCATTTGTCTACCCATCTATCCCCCTCTAATAACAGAGGCCAACAGCACTGAAGCCAAGTAATAGTAATATTAAAGGTTAAAACTTGTTTCCTATTATAAATGTAGGCTGAGAGGACCCTGAACACAGGATCATCAACAACAAGCATGGTGAAGCTATTAGTAACTTTTCTTTGATTTATTGGATAAGCACAAGTTCAGTATATTCACAGTCCAACACACCTTTGAGTTACATCAGTTCAACTTGATCTGAAGATGTTGCATTGATGATTTTTTTGTTCTAAATAACTATCCAGACTGTATCTCACATTGTTACTCTTGAATAGTACTAGATTGGCAAGGAAGTGTTAAATCACTGCGGTCAAAGGGTAACATCTGCAGTCGTTTCTGACATCAGATCTTTTCCTGTGATGGAAATTCACAAAGCATGCTCTTCATATGAATATCAAACAATATTCTACAGATATAGCCTTATAACATTAACCGCAGTGGTGAATCCTTTTAGATCTGAAAAAGTCTGGCTCTTCCTCTTCTGCCTTCTCACTGGAGATTACTTTACAGCAGTACTTTCTAAGTACTGCTAAGCCAACACATCATCCCTGAAGGCCACTTGATCTGATTTGTGGCCAAAAGAGTTGAAAAGTTTAAGCTGAGACCAACTGGGATTGTGAAAACTCTGAGAGGTTCTTATCTGTTAGTAGGTACAAATTAATTTGCCTTTTCTGTGCACAGCTGTTTTTCTGCACCCCCACACACTCGTACATCCAGATTGCTATTCCACATGTGATCATTGTGATTAAAAAATACTCGATGCCTCTTTTCTGCTGTATGAAGATACAGCGATATTTCCTGAGGTGATGTAGGGCCACAGAGGGTAGATTTTTCTCATTTGTGGGAAGAAATAATTAATTAATAATTCTCTCTGAAGTAATTAATTCATAATTCTCTCTTTGCAAAAGGCAATCAGTAACATAGACAATGGAGCTACATTTGCCTGTCTTGCAGTAGTTTTGTAGATTTAAGGTTTTTACTTGGTCATAAAGGAAAAATGGCTGTGATAGCTACTAACCATTTAGATACTTTGGCAGGGAGCTTTCTGCCACCACCTCTGCTGGGACAATTTAGCTGCTGAGCTCTTACCTTGTCTTGGACCTGCTGAAGTGATCAGAAGGGATTTTCAATTGGCCACCCTTCCTCGCCTGGTGTATGCAATGTAGCCAAGAATCACAGGATTTCTCTGAGAGCTCCTCTTCCCAGGAATTTTTCAGTTATTTGAGGAAAATGCTAGAACAGTGTCTCTGCTTTTAATGAAATGTGTCTCTCTCTAGATACTGGTAATTTATTCCCACTCAAGATGATTTGATTTTGAGTCCAGTGGAAGAACTTTTACAAACATCTTTCTTTAGAAGTTTGAAATCCTCCTAAAAACTGTGAAAATATTTCCCAATAAAAAAGTCTGGCAACAATTCTCATTCTTTTCAGGTGTTATTATCAAAACACCTTTCAATTCTGACGTAATAGTTGTGCTCACAACATATTTTTCTAGCTTGTTTACTAGCCTTTATTATATACTTTATTGTTGACTAAAAATGCAGCTTTTTTTAAAGGACAAACAAAATATAAAGTCTACATTCTGTGCAATCGCACGTGCTCCAGCCATGTGGAATTGATGGTGTGTGAATGGTGACATTATGGATGGAACTGATCTGTCTGCTGAAGTTCTGAAAAAGCATAGCTGAAAAATCCAGTTAATTTTCAGATGTGACATCTGAACACTATAAAGACAAAACTTAAGCCAAGAATTACTGGGAACTGTGTATAGCACCATTAGTTATTTCTAAATTATTTTAGAGGTATAAAAATATGAAATATTTGATTTCTCATTTTTTTTCCAGAACATTAGAGGAAGTGTATCCATACTACATCAAGGCTCCTAGTGATTCTCTGGCAAAACCCATAAAGCAACTATTGAAAGGTATGTCTCCAGACCATGGAAAAGAGTGTATGGTTTAAAGAAGTGGAAGGCAGCACTCACACTTGTGCATTCACAGCTGTATGAGGTACTTCAGTCTTAAATGCACTTAAAATGGGTTTTACTTGGTGTCTGCAAGCTTGAGGAGAGATAAGGTAATACAGTATAAGGCAGAAAATGCATCTCCAAATATTTTATCTTTGGATTTAACAGAAAGGACTCTAAGGATGATGTCCGTCTCCTTCAAGTCTTCTTTAGGAACTCTCTTCCTTTGTTTTAGGTGTAAGTGATTACAAGTTCCACTTCTCCACATCTCCCTGCTACCTTACTGTGAACATTCAGTAGTTTTGCATGTCTGCAAATGCAGCTCCTCAGCTTAAATGATGACACTGCATTATTTTTATGTTTTTTTTAAGCTATTCCTTCTTTATTGGCTACAAAGAATCCACTTTAAATAACTCATTGAATTTCAGAATCCATACAGGTACTCACAGACATACAGAATATGTGTACCCACACACATACATATGTGTGAAAAACCTGTTGGGCTGGAATAGTAGGAACAAGTCTTTATCTAAGAGCAATTTTCTCAACAGAGGCTAAATTTGGAGCTTGAATGTAATAGTAGTAGTGCTGTGTAGTATGTTCTTGTCAAGGTTCATCAAGAAAAACAATTCTTGAGGCTGAACCCAGCTCTGTGAGTAGCAAGGAGTGCTTCACTGTCATTGGTCAGGTCCCTAATCTGAGTTTCTTTGGAAGGGCTTTAATGTATACACTGCTGATGTACACTCAGGGGGACCAGAGTTCATCTCCTGTCTGTGTGACCAGTATGCATAAAACAGGATAGCACCCTTTTTTTGATACAAGAGAATACTATCTTTTATATCAGACACAAATAGTTTATGGTGATAGTTTCCCTTTGAGATACAGAAGCTGACTGCTACCCTTCCAGGTTCAATGTGTTTCTGTAGGTCTGAAATGCAGACATTATGAGTGTTATTGATATTTTGGCCTGAAAATGCCAGAATTATTTGACAGTTGTATGGAAGAGCATGTAATATTAAATATTTTAAATATTTAAATATTTAATGCAGATTCAGATAAGATTTGCTAAGAAAAAACACAGAAGTCTGGGTTTTATACTTTTGTATACAGAAATAATGTAAAATAGAGTTAGAAGAATTTTGCTTTTTCATTAGTCATTTTATAATGCAGATGTTTGAAGTATCTGTCTCAAAATGTTTGATTTTTGCAATTCTTGTTGTATATATATTAACATTTCTTTTTTTCAATAGAATGCAAGTGGGAAAATATTACAGTTTCCCTTGTCAAAAATGCATCTGAAGAATGGTGGGTTTTGAATCAGCTTGGGAAAAGACAAAAAACACCTCAAGAGAGTCTTGAACTCTTCATATTCAGTGATAAAGTCAGTCCACCAAGCCTTGGATTCTTGGCTGGTTATGGGTAAGAGGGAATCTTTACATCAAATTAAATAAAGTACATAAGATAGAAGTAGAGATGAATTTATTTGCTGATTTGGGGGGTTATTTTTTTGTTGTTGTTGTAGTGTTTGAACATTACAACATTTTGAAAAGGGGTTTTGTGAGATTTTCAAATCCATGTCTATTAATATTATCTAGAGAAGGATTAATATTTGCAAGGTCAGTATTACCCCTGATAACTGCTCTCCAGTGGGAATAAAAACAGAAGCACCCTTCACACAAAAACAGAAGCACCCTTCATACCAATTTCCTACTGAAGAGAAATAACTCAAAATATGTTAGTTTAGCTGCAAGTCAAGTTCTGCCTGAACTCTGCCTGGTTTTGGTGACCTTCTCAATCTTGTGGTTAGGACCCTAGGTGTCAAAGAGTTATGAAATACATCTCCACAGACAGAGGAAGGCTGGAGACTAAGCATTCCTAGGAGATACACCCTTCTGGTAGGATTTTGGAGAAGTCCCCATAAAAAGATTATCAGGGGGGATTATCAGGGTAAATGTTAGTTTGTCACCAGTTACTACATATACCTTAATAAAACATATAAGATATGAAACTGAGAGATTATTTGCCTTTAGCAGCCAGTGGCTGTCAGATTTCCAGTTGTGACTTCCAAGCTGTAACAGGCAGGACATGCAACCATCAGCAACTGGGGTCGAATGATTTAAGTCAGCAGCCTCAGCTGTTTATGATTCCAGATTTGTGAGGTGTTCTAAGAGATCTTATTTTCCTTCATCCTGTGGCACAGCAGAAACATGACCCTAATCAGAAATTGACATTCAGTCCATTGACAGACCACAGTTAGCCATGTAGATGAGCTTCCTCACACTTGGCTGCCCTTTTACAAGGCACGATTTGAACTCTTCCTTTCTTTCTTTTCAGAATTATGGGACTATATGCCTCAGTTGTCCTGGTGATAGGGAAGTTTGTCCGTGAATTTTTCAGTGGGATCTCTCACTCCATCATGTTTGAGGAGCTACCCAATGTAGACCGAATCCTGAAGCTGTGTACTGACATTTTCCTAGTGCGAGAGACTGGAGAACTGGAACTAGAAGAAGACCTGTACGCCAAGCTAATATTCCTGTATCGCTCACCAGAGACTATGATCAAGTGGACTAGGGAAAAAACTAATTGATCTCTTTGGCATCACACTGCAAATCAAGTTGGTTAAATCTGAATTTTAAAGGAAAAAGAAAAAAAGCACAATATTATCTTAAGAGCTAAGCCTTTTATAGTTGGGTAGCAATGATTTTTCACTGAAGGAATCCTGGAAGCTACGGCCTTAGGAATCCATGCTGCCTTTCAAATTAAGGATCAAAAGTGAAGAAGGTTGAATGATTTGTTGTTTTTAATGTGCCACTCCTCTACAATCTGGGGACTGCTTTGTAATTTAATCAGCAAAAAGTTTGCATCTTTGTCTGGCTAATTTAATTTTCCAGACAACCATTACAACTTAAGAGAGAAACTAAAGGAGTGAACCCACAGATTACTCCAGTGTACCTTCTTAATCCTTTCTGGAGCCACACAGTTTGGATTGTGCAATATGCTGTTGTACATCACTGACTTTCAAGCTACAGTAATGGGACACTGAGCCTTCAGGACACCCAACACCCAGGGTCACACTGGGAACTGAAGACGTTCTAGCCATACCTATTTGTAGAAAAGCAGAGGTTTTGATGTACAAAGGACACTGTGGACAAGCCTCTGTCAGCAAAAAGAAAACAAGTAACAATCTCTTGAAATGCCTTATTTTATTTGTATAGTCACAGGAGACATTTCCACCAAACATCAATGACTTTTCTCAGGAAAAAGTAAAAGCAACTGAAACTTGACACTTTGTCAAGATTAACTGATGGCTAGAATAATTATGGTGAATTATGGGGTGTTCTGCTGGGCCATTCTCTTCAGCATTACTGCTTTCCATTGGATGAGGAAAAAAAGTGAAATCAATGACCTAATGAGCAACTTCATTTCTTATAACCCTTTAAAGACTGAGTAGTGTGTGCTTCTATCTGCTCCCCATGACATGCTTTTTCCCATTTCGATGATTTAAGGCAACTGTTGTTTTGCTGTTAGCTGATACTCTTCTTCCAGTGTTTCAGGTATACAAAAATGTTTACATATTCCAAGTCACACTTTTACATCTGAGATGGATTTTTTTTTAAGTTCCCAAATATAGACATACATTTGAACTTGAGAAATGCCCTTTTTTTTCCTTTAAATTACTATTATTAGTGAAACAAATGTCTCATTAGAGAACATTGCAGCATGAAAATTTACAATTGCAATGTAGGTTTCTTTCCATGTTAAAAAAAAAAAACTGAGAAAAAAAATAATTGAGTGGGTAGGGTATGTTAAAAGGATATACTTGTAGTTTTGATTCAGTAATGACTTAAAATAAAGCACATGTTGCAAAGTCATTTTAGAAGTATTTTTTCCTCTGCCTTTTTACATGAAATGGGAAAAGTTTGACATTCTTCTTAATCTGTGACAAATAAATCTCTTTCTTGTAGTTAGCTGCTATTTATTATATGAATGATTAGTTAATCACCAGAAATAAACTAACATAATTTGCTGGCACATTTTACTGCAGAACTTCATAAAACAGCACAACTAAATGAAGTTGAAACATACTCTGCTGAGTGCTTCCATGACAAATGCTGTCACATCCATTCTATACTGTGAAAAACTAACACTTTGAGCACCTTGATGTGCACAAAATAAAAATTGCTTCATGATATTGTAACAATAAAATGATTTGATGACTGGAACTCACTGGAAGACAACCTGATTTCCTCTGAAGTGAAAAGGTGGCTACCCAGGCAGCATTCCCCCTGGAACATTTTGCTCCATTTTTTCCATATGTCCTGTGAATGAAAATTGAAATATACAGGGCAGCCCTGACATAGCAGTCAGGGATGCTAAAATGTCTTTTATAGTTAGATGGATCCTCACCTGGGTGTTCAGTGATTTCAAGGAGACAAACACTGGAAGGAGAAGTGTGAAGGATGTAGTGTGTTTCTAAAGGTACCAGCCAGCAGAACCATGCTGGCCACAGTTGGTCCCGGTTCCCTTCCTGGTTCCTTCTCTTCAACAGGCACTTCCTTTTTGTTGGGAAAAAATCTGTCTTCAGAATGAGCTGTACAGTTATTTGGGCTTTGCAAAAAATGTGCTGCTCTTTCTTTCATGGATTGATCAAACTTTGAAAATAAAAGGATTCTTCTGTTGGGTTTTTTTAATTTATTTATTTTTAAAACAGCCTATAGTCAAATCACTGATCTGGACTGGGTAGCTACCTGCAATGGGTGAGGAGTGTACCTTACCATCCTTTGAGCCCAGCCGTCCCAATAAAGTTGAACTGGCAGCCACTTTCCAGGGGCATTCTAGGTGGTCAATACAGGGACCAGTACCATCTAACATATTTATTAACATCCTGGAGGACACAACAGAGTGCCCTTTCAGCAGTGTGTGGACTTCACTGAACCTGGGTCTGGGGAGGCTTGCAATAATGCGAGTGTGCCAGCTGCTGTCCTGGGGCATGGGCTGGGCAGCTGCAACAGCAGGGGCAGGACTTCCTCAAAAGGCAGATCTTAGGATGCTGGAGAACAGGTACTTCATGAACTCTGGCAAATGCAGCAGAGTCCTGCCTCTGAGGCAGACTAACCCTTACACAATTCAGACTAGGTAGATGGGTTGGGAACAGCTTTAGAATAAAAAAAGACAAGACCAGGGCTGGGAATTGCAGTGTGCTCCGAGGCAAAGGAAACCAACAGCATACTGGGCTTTACTTACAGGATCACAGCTGAAAGTCAAGGAAATTTATTAGTCCCCTCTATTCAGCATTTGTGAGACCACATCTGGAGAACTGCATGGAGCTTTGGGGGCTCCAGTGCAAGAAAGATATTGACATACTGGACTGAGCAGGCAGCTGAGAGCACAACAGGTGAGGAGAGGCTGCAGGAGCTAGGCTTGTTCAGCCTTAAAACAGAGAAGTCCCATGGAAAAGCTTATTGATGTCTACAGTTGCCTGATGGTGAGATACAGAAAAGCCAATCTCTGCAGAACTGCATGATAGATCTGATTAAATAAAAGGAAAATTATTTTTATCGTGAGGGCAAACACTGGAGCAAGTGCCCAGAGAAGCTGTGAGGTCCTTAGCCTTGAGGGTTTCCAAAACTTGGCTGGTCAAGCCCTGAGCATCCTGTTATAAGTGGCCATGCTTTGGATTGTAGGTTTGATCTGAAACTTCTTGATGGCCCTTGCAATCTGAATTATGTCACGACTTTAAGATCCTGTCAGAGATGCAAAGTAACCTGCTGATGTGCTTTCCCAGTCTATGGATGCATTAGCTCTCTTGTTCTGCCCATCAATAGTCCAGTCCTTAAAACAGGAGGAGAAGCAGATTTCAGCTGCAGTCTGTTTTCCTTGGCTCTATTTAGAAATCTGCATGTGCTTACACAGGCAGTAGCATGAGTTTGTAAGTCAGAGCAAGGACAAGTGCTTTGAAAACACACCCAGCCATAATCACCAGGCATCCCAGAATTCTCACTTGTCTGTGTGACAAAGCAAAATGTTCAGCTTGCTCTGTTTGTGTAATTAAAGCTTTCACAGTTTTCCCTGATTTGGTAAACTGGTTAATCCCTGGGTAGTTAATACAAATAAATAAATAAACAAACAAATAAACAAACAAACTGTGACTGCTCTGCCTGGCACTGTGTGATATTTAAACAGGGTTTCTACTCTGAGTGCATATGAGCTATTTTAGATCAGGTTTTGTTGCTTCCTGCCTGAGGAAGGAAACCAGAGGAAATCCAATGCTGTATTAAATGCTTGGGGAAAACAAGAGAAAAGCAACCTGTGGGCATGCAATAGGAAAGGCAAATTCCTGTTCAGCAGCCAAGGGAGCAGGACCTACAAGTGCAATACAACCCTGACCCACTGAACTGAATGGCTACAGGGTTTTTTAGGTTACATTAAGTCAAGGTGGACACAAAGAGCTGGAGAAGAAATAAGTATTCAGAATCATTCAGTGAGAATGATTCATCCTTCAATCCTGTGTTTCAAGTTGATAACGCTCATGGTATGAGAAATCATTCACATCTTAGCTTCAAGAATTGTCTGAGGAATGTGCTGCACAAGTAGCAAGCCAAAGAAGGGACCACCAAACACTTCTTGCCTCTCCTGGCCTGACAGGCACTTCCCAAGGCCAGTTCCACTGACTGCCATTTAGAACTGTTATTAAAACAGAAATCTAATGAAAACATGCTATGAAGAAAACTAGTTGGACACTGGCTGATAAACAGGGAAACTGCAGGCTTTCTTAAGAGTAACTGGAGGAGTATTCATGTATGAAGGGAACTATCCCTCTTCAATGTGCAGAAAATACTGATATGCTTTACAAAATGCATAAATGAAAATACTAATCCTGTCTCATCCCAAGCTCTGGACTCACCAGATCATAAGCTCAAACCAGGATTGCTTATCTAGAGGGACACATACCACACACAGAGATTTGACCCTCTCTTCCTGCCTCTCCCCAGCAGCAAGATCACACACAATCATTTCCCTGGTATGGGGGGCCACAAATGAACCTATAAGGATCCCCTCCTAGAGTAAAGTTCTCAGTGCTGTGGTTCCAACCCAAACATCCTTCAAAGGCTTTCATGAGGTCACAACATTTTTCAGAGGGAATCTGGTCATAGTGTGAGGAATCTGACACCTCCACAGGGCCTGAGGCAGCCCAGCTGTGCTGGATGTGCTGCATTGCTGGACACCAGCTAATGCCTGCTCTGCAACTTAGGATTTTGCCTTGCATGTTCAAATACATCAAACACACACCTGCATGGACAGTGTGCATCCATGCATGTGTGTGCCTCTCTCTCTCAGCACAATTTTGCTGTATTAGCTGTCATTAATATTTCAAGCTGTTGTCTCCTGCAGCTCGTGCTGGGGTAGAAGAAGGAGCTGCCAGAAGACACAGACGTGACCGTCAGACTCTTGTAGCAAACATTTAGGGAAAGCACATTTTTAATGTTATGGCAGCAAGAGTGAGCTAATGCAGTTAAAATATTTATGAAGCCTTTCAGCTGACATCTCCAAATACCTTGTAGAGCCCAAACCTTGGAGGTCAAGGCAATGTATTAACTAGATATTCATCCAGCTATAAAAAATTTTTCCTGTTTTAAACAATGCTGGGGAGAGGAGGGAGGGAGGGAGGAAGGGGTGGATCACAGAGAGAAAAGAGTTGTAAAATTCATCACATATCACAAGGAAACACAGGGAACTTTTGGACAAAAATTGAACTGTATCTTTCTCCCTTTCACAGAAAGCCTTCTAAAGTTATCTTTTAAAGGTTCAAAATATTCTTCCTCGCAAAGGGTCACAAAATAAGGATGAACTCCAAATACTCCAAGCTTGATACAACACCATGTTACCTGGCCTGCAAATAGGCAAATGGGATCTGCAAAAGATGCCAATTTTTTATATTCTTATTCGATAGCTCACCATCAGTTGAGCAGAAACATGGTGCTTACAGCTGATGGCTTGAGAGATGAGCAGCTTCTTGTGGTCTTGTTATTCAAAGGGGAAGGGAAAAAAAAAGAAAACGCATAAAGGAACAAATAGTTAGATGAGAAAAAAACTCAAGAAATGCTTCTATCTACTAATTGCTCTGATGGACACATAAGCAAAGTAAATCACTTCAGATTGTTTCAGTGGGGCCCCTAGAGGTCAAAAATCATCATTTTTGCATGTTTGGACACTGCTTGCTCTCTACCTCATGCCTACTGCAACCAATGTGGCTTTTTCTGCTGGGCTCCATCCCTTGTCATCAGGTCTCACGTGTGCCACATCACAGATCCCTTTCCCTGTCCACTAAAAATCTGCACAAGTTCACAGCTGCCAGGGTTCTGACATAGAGATCCCAATGCCAGCCAGCCCTGCCTCCTCCCCAGGGTTCCAGCTCAAGTCCAGCCTCAAGCTCTCTTGCACAGGCAGGCTCCCACTCATGCACTAGCACAAGGCACTGGGAGACAGCAAAGGTTGGCCCTTGAAATGGCACAATTGTTCTCCCACCCCCAAAAAAAAACACAATAAAAGAACTAAGGAAATCTAGCAGAGCTGAAAGTACTTCATTGCAAAACAAAATGACTGAAGGTTATTTGTGAGCAAGGAGACAAAATGCATTTTCAGATGGCTTTTTGAATCATCCTCAGATAGATGTTTATCTATCTGAGCTGTTTCTTTTAAAGTACTCAGCCAGCCCATCTGGTACTTAGCTCATGATGTATGGATTCAGAACATATCCTTAGTACTTTGTTGATGAAGTAGTATTTCTCCTGCTTGTTTTGCTTAGACAAGACTGCACAGCCATTCCACCAGGTCTGTGGGATTTATGTAGCTACTTTAACTGCTTTCAGCTAAAAAAATTTTTTTTTAAAAATTGGCGGTGGTCTTTTTAGGGGTCCAAAGGAGAGGAAGGGCACTGGTCTCCACCAGGGTTTCTGCCAGACTCTGAGTCTGCTGTGCTGGAGCAAAAGGTAGATCCATTTCTCATTTTCCCTGCTCCAGCCATCCCTTTCCTTTTCAGCTGACCAAGCAGAGATTCAGGCGGCCCCAGGTCTCCTTCCAAATACGTCTAGGGAGGTGCTCCCTATGCTGAACATTTCCCCACATCTCCTAGGCAGAGGCTGGAGTCACCAACAAAAGTGGCCGGCCCCAAACGGAGAGTGCCACCTTCCACTGAACTCTGTAGGGAACACCTCTGAACCGAATGTCTTGGCTGCAGCCCGGGGAAGCCAATTTCAACACCTTTAGTCTAAGGTAGAGTCTCTTTTTCCTGTGGCCAGGCTTGTTGATACCCTTGCACTAAGCTCAAGCTCCTTGACATCAAGTAAAGAGCAGGGCATGCAGAGCAGTGAAAAGGGCATTTTCCCAGCCAACAGCCTCTGAGGGATACATTGGAGCATTTCCCTGCAGCTCAGCACAGCTCACTGAGGTTTCCTCCACTTCCAGCTACAAGAATATGAACTACAGGAATAAGGATGAAAGGATTTGGGGAAGCATGCTGTCTACACAACCAACTGAAAATGGACAAACCTGCCCTAGAGCTCAGTGACTCAGGAAAGAGCTTTTCCGCCTTTCAGGTCAGGAGCTGAATAAGTGCAATGAAACAGACAGAGGAATCAACTTCTCTAAAAGGGACCTCTCTAAAAGAGGATGTACCCATTTTGAAGTTTTTCCTTATTAGTCATGCACTGGCTCTCACCAGAACTATTCAACATGTAAATAGTTGTAAGCCTTCTTTACTACAACTTTTCATCTTGCAGTATTAATATGGGTCACACCAGCAATAAAAGGCAATAATTCTGCTTGCATTTGGGGCTGCAGTTCAACATGATATCTGGAAGATAAATGAAAAACCCACACATACACATATATATTCTGATAGTCACTTGTTGAAGAGAAGCTTTAGTCATTTAGCAGCAGCACAGAATTATTTAATACTTATTTTTATGCTTCCTATATGGTTGAGGGCAAAGACAAACATGCATGAAGAAGATCATGCATACCCTGAACTGGGGCATCTCTTTCCACTGACCATGCAAAGGGCTAAAGTACTAAATGAGGGAGCTAAAGGATGGATCTAAATCTGTGCATGTGAATATATTCACCCAAATACAGTTCTCAGCCCTACTAGTTTTAGACATCTGGTGAAGTTTTCCATTATATTCTCATTGTCCAACTTAAAGGTAAACACAGAGCAATGTGCAATTTCACTCATCTCAAATCACATTGGCACAATTTCTGGAATACTATGGCAACAGGTAATATGGAAAAATGATGCAAGGGTGACCAGACATGAGGGATTGTTAAAGAAAAACCAACAGTTTTAACTCTGAGAAATAAAATCAAATGCAACCAGCGGTGTTTACAGAAATGTGTTTTCAGTTTCACCTGGCAACATCTACTTCCAAAACCATTCCTCCTTCACTATTACAAATTCATCTGGAAGGTCCACAAAGCAGAGAGGTTAGCCAGCTCTCAGTGCAGTGCATCTTGCTGCTGACTAGGTACTGAACCTTTTTTTTTTTCCCCTCATCAGTTTTCCCAGCCTGTACTTATGAAACCTATCAGGATGGATCAAAATAGATCAAGGACTGTTGTAGCTAATCAAGAGCACGATTTGGCTGCACTTCACCAAGATTCAGACACTGTGATTCAGCCTGAGCCAACACTCTAGTTTATGACTTTGAAAAACCTGCTTCCCATGGTTGAGTTTAACCTACCGATGAAACCCACCCTTTTTTGCCTGTATAACTCCTAACTCACATAAGCCCCACAAAAACAAGGCAGCAGTAAAGAGGAAATTAGAGGGGGGAGAGTTTTAGAGAGGGTGAGTTAGGGATGACTATTAGAGGTGACAAATACAGCTGCACCTACACATAGCTGACAAGGGCTCTACACTGCACCTGTTCCTTTTTAACCCTACACATGCTGTGGATGGAAGGGTGGTGTATAACTTTGCTGTGGCAGCAGCATCATTGCCAGAAAGGCTCCGACACTGATGGAAGGCTCTGTCCAAGTGCATCTGACTTTCACAAAGGCAGACGCTACAGATTCAGTCCTTTATGCTACTTAAAAATCCATCCATACATGCTTATCTTGTTGATATAACAATTAAAACATTTGCTTGCAGGTGTTTATAGCCTCTTTCCATTTATAAGTATAATGGAACAGTCAGAATGAGAAATTAGATTCACAGAAGTCAAAAAGACCGAAGTATGGATTCTCAAAGCAATTGTAACTTATATCCCATTTTCATATGAAATCAAAGAGCATTGGTTTGGATGTCAAGAGCAGTACCACTCAATTTTTCATCTCCTTTGTTTTTAAGTAGACTCTTTCAGCCAGTGGAATAGGAATTGAACTCTGAACCATGGTGCAAGCATCTGATTATTTCTGTTTCTGGAAAGTATGCCTTTACTTTCATCCTCTCTCGCAAGCAGTTACCAGCCAGCAAACAAGAGGAGCAAAGTTCCCAGTATCTGCTGCACAAGCCCATGCCCTCTGCACAGGACGACCTCCTGCAGCTGCAGAGAAACAGTTAAAAAAAGAATCAGAAACCACACTGAGCCATTATAGTCAGTGAGTAATCCATTTCTGCTGGTACACTATTATACAGCTGGCCCTTCATCATGCACACTTCCTGAAAAACATCCACACCAGGAAAAAAAAAAACTCTCCACAGAAAGGATGGCTATGAGACATGACTGTACCCCATTTATTAAGAATGTTTTATAAAGCATAAAATTGGACTCCTTTCAGGTAGTGACACTAGCACAAGTTTCCAGACTTTTACTGTCAAGATTAAGTGCCACTCAATTCCAAGCCATAGGAAATGTTTATGCTGATCAATCCAGAGGTCTAAAACAGGAGTCACCACACGTTCCCTATGACACCCTTCCTCCCACAAGCTCTCCTTCCACTTCTGCCATTCCCCAGGCTCCTCACCAGGATACAGGGGCAAACCTACATTTCATGCTGTTTCCTAAGCCCAGATCTGGTCTCTGGAAGCAATATAAAACATTAAACAATGTTAGGAAACAAGTAAGATTAGGTAGAGAGACTTGGGGTGATTAAAGGAAGTTCCCATCTTCAACTGCCTAATATGTAGCTTTAGAGAGCCAGACTCTTCTCCAAGGTGCACTGTGATGGAACAAGAGGCACCATTCACAAGTCCCAACACAGATTCCCATTAGATATGAGAAATATTTTTTTTTAACTACTAGGGATAAAGAAACTTGTGGGGTCTCTGTCCTTAGAGACATTAAAGTCCAGCACCTTGCTGTGAAACTCTTCTACTTCCCTCTCTTTGACCACATCAGACTCTGTTCTTAAAGACATCTGCAACACACATGATCACCATCTCCTGGGGAAAGGTTATTTCTTCAACTTTGTTCCCGTGGAGAGTACTGTTTGCATCTAGGACGTAGCTATTACTTCTTCAGTCTGTCCATGTATGTGCTTATTATAGCTGATAAAATGTCCAAGGGTGGTTTTGAAAAGGAGTTCCACTCCTGTCAAAAACAACATTGGGGTGAAACTTTATTACTGACTAAATGCTTCAGGACTCAGCAACCAAAGCAGATGCTGCAGCTCACCCCAAAAGTTTTACAGGCACTGCACTTTCTGTCTTCTCATGCCTCTCCCTTCCTTTCCCCGCCCTTCATGAATACTGGCTTGGAAGGTGGGATGGGAAAAGACAGAGGGGGGAAAAGTTATTTTTGGCTGTCAACTTCTAATGGCATGCCTGTCCCATAAAACTCTTCGGAGCTGTGCGTCTCACCCTGAGTCAGAACAAAACCAGGCCTGAAATGGCAGAGAAATTTCTTTGTGAGACACAAGCTGTCCAGCTGCCAGCTAGTAGCAATAATGTCCCAAAGCACTGACCTGCTCAGGGCCTTGAGCCAGCAGAATGCAGGCACGGGAGCCTAGGGATATAAACTGCTTATAAACCCACTGGATGCTTAAGCCCACATTCGTCTCTGAGGCGAAATTCCCTCAACGGGAGCTTTCCTTGACTTGAAAGGGCTGAGCTCAGAGTCTTTGCCCCGTGCAGGGCGGCAGTCTAGACATGCCGGCGTGGGCGGTGGGGAGGGGGCTGGCAGGGGGAGCTGCCTCCTGCTCTCTGCCAGGAGGCTCCTGCAGCCTCCCACCCCTCCTGTGCACTGCCACCACGGCCAAAGCTGCGACCATCCTGCACTTGCCGTGGCCCTTGTCTGAGCATTTAGACACAGCATCCCTACAAGAAACACGGAACCTCCTCAGAACTGACATGGGGAGGGTGAATGAAGTATAATTAACTATGTCACATGATTGCATAGCACATCAAGAATTGTCTCTCTCTTCACATCTTCAGTATTGGCAGCAAGATCAAGACTCCTAAAAAACTCTTTGGAGGCTGTTATGGCACTGATTCTCAATACATTGTTTAAAAGCTTGAAGGCTGCTTATTTAAAGTATCTAACACAGGTGGAAGACCCTGAAAAGAAACTGATTTTAGGGAGCAGGTCTATGATGTAATTTCTCCTTTTTTAGGGTTTTTTTTCTCTTTTTTCAAACAGAGCCATTCAAGTTAACTGAATTAGCACATATGCCTCTCCAGACACCATTCAGCACCTAATCAAGTGGTAGGATAATAAATACCATGTGCTGCAGCAGTGTCTGAACCTTAGTTCTTGAAGGTTAGATTGTCTTTACAGCTTTGCACCACACTGGGACAAAAAAATTGCATCAGGTAAGCAGTGATTTCATTGCATCAGGCAAATGCCACACAGAAAATAAAGTTTACAGAAAATAAAGTTTACAGAAAATGTGGAACATGTGAGTCATGCAAAACAACTTTTCTGCTCTGCTACTTCAGTAACATAAGGCAGAAGTTACCTCTGAACTGCTGAATTACAAGTGAAATGAAGAGGTAACATTTCAAGGTAAGCAGATCCCTGCCTAGGTAGAGCTGTCTGACTCTTGCTGGGAGGCAGATACAACCTCTCCAAACCAGACATCAACTTTCCTAATTGAAGTGTAGGAGATGTTAGAGGGAGGCAGAGGGAAAGGTGGATATGGATTTTACCTGTGATGTCTGCATGTTCTTGAAATAACCTTGACAGAATAATTAAATGTAATTTAGAGAGGGAAATGCATTATTTATGGATCTATTGCAATAACTAGCGGAAAAGTAGATCTTCAGCATTCTGAAGATAGGCAACTCCCCAAAAGAGGAAGGAGTGAGCAACAGGGAAAGTAGACGGACTCACCCAGCTGAGTTAGAAACAACTCCATGGACTTCTATGACCTTAACAAAAAGGCTATGACTGAGAACAGATACCCAGATCTCCTTTTTGGACAAGCATTTTTCCAGAGCTAGTAGAGGCAGTTAGTTGCCCATTCTCCTAGCTTCCTTAACTTTCAGGCTTACTCTCAGAGCCAAAAAGTCTGTACAGCCAAGTCTCTGTGCTCACTACTAGCAAATTGTTTATTTGCCGTTCTCATGTTCTGAGTGAGATAAAAAGAAGATCAGAAAGGCTCATGTGAAGGTGAAATAGTAGACCTGGTCCTAGCTCAAACCAACTGAACGGGTTAGCCCAATGTCTCCATGAAGCAACTGGCATTGTCTTGTAGGGAAAACAGGGAAAGTGATCCAAGCACCAGCCAGACCTGTCTATAAAACACACCAATCAATGGCAGCACGAGACATGCACACACAGAAGGAAACACAAAGAGGGTGGAGGAATGGAATCAGCTAAGATCAGAAGGCAATGGCACAAACCAGTACTTTTGAAAGGCAAAAAAATGAATGCAGATTTGAGAAGGTTATAAAGAGATTTAGTTTTGGAAGTCCTGTCATGGAATCATAAAACTAGTTAGTTTGGGAAAGACCTTTACTATCACCAAGTCCCACCATTAACCCAGAACTGCCAAATCCACCACTAAGCCATGTCCCCAAGGGCCATATCTACACATTGTATTGAACTTCCAGGGATGATGACTCCACCACTTTCTTGGGCATTCTATTCCAATGCCTGACAACCCTTTCAATAAAGAATTTTTTTCTTGATATCCAATCTAAGCTTCCCCTGGCACAACTTGAGACTGTTTTCTCTTGTCCTGTCACTTGTTAACCAGGAGAAGTGACTGACCCCCACCTTACCACAACCTTCTTTCAGGTAGTTGAAAATAAAAGAACCTCTGAAGAAGTTACACTGTGTAGTCCAGTAACTGATATTTCAGTGAGTTTTAGCCCATAAACTTTTGTATTTTGGGTCTCTCTCCACCGTCAGGTACAGCTTTGACTGAACATTTGCACATTCCAGCAGCTGTTTTATTTTATTTAGCATTCAGCCTTCTTCAGCTTTCATCACAAGGATCTGTAGTCTGTTTTAGAGCTGATCTGGCAGAGAAATCTACAATGAAAAACTTTGTGCAAGAGCTCCCTAAGATCTCCAGGTCTTACGAGTTTGGAAGACTGCCAGCCCTCTCCCAGTGATTTCCCAGCTCACACTCAAAGAATTTTCAGAAAATTGGACTGACATTAAATAAAATTTTACTCCCTAATTCCCCAGGGGCTGGAATAAAAAGGCAAAAATACATATAGGTTTAGGCAGATGAATAATTATACAACATAGAGAGAAGAGCACTGGAGGACTAGTGGAATTTGCTGCTGTCACAGCAGGATGGCTGACCCCAGCTCAGCTGTGGCCATAAGCAGCTTGCTGGGCCTCAAGGTGTTTACAGGAGAAAACCAGAACATTTGCTGTAGGAATCTTGTGCTCTCAGATAAATTGGAGGGATGGTGGGGAAGTGTCACTTCAGATTTAAATCTCACTTCTGAGGGAAGAAGTGTTAACAGCAGTCTTAATTAGGAAAAAAGGCAACAATATGAGAGCCTTCAGCAGTGAAATATCCCTCCAAAGACTCGCCTTTGTAGCACAGTCTGTGCAATCTCTCCCAATAGATACTGTATGTAGCCACCAGGAAACAAGAAGATTCACAGCCATGTAGCACAGCTGGAAAAAAAACATATTTAAAACTTACTCATATGCATCATCCCATGGCATATAGGAGTGATCCTGCACTAAGTAATTGTTGTATCAGCTAATGCAATGCATATATTTGTATATTTTACATATAACCAAATACATTTAATAGATTCTGTGTATAGATTTGTTACATTAGCAGGCTAACAGTACCGGGTTTTTTCAGCAAAAGCAGACTTTTAAGTAATTTGTGATTAAAAGAAACCAAACTCAGACATTCCCTCAAGGCAGATTGCTTAGGACATACTTAAGAATATCATGGATAGGCTGAGTCTGCTTGGTAGCTAGTGCCTTTTGTTGGGAGAATCCCAAACAGGAGTGTTTTGGAGCAGTCCCTGCTCCAGTGACCTGTGTCAGCAGCAGTTAGCAAACAGCTGGTTCTACCCAGACCAGCAAAGCAAGATCCAGGTAATGCACTGGAAGATTGCAAGCTTGCCGAGTCTCACATCTGCTACTTTTCCAAAAACTGTAGATACCACAGAGACACAGAAATCACTCATTGACACAGACGAAAGAGTCAGTCTCCAAGGTCAACTCCAAAAGTCTATGTATAGCCATCTCTGCCTGCAGTCCCCAGTCCTACAGCTTCTGGTGGCCACAAAACAGTAACAAGAACTGCACAAAGACAAGACTCCAAAATCTCTGCTCCCCTTCTTCCCTGTCAGTTAGTGCACAGAAACAACTACGGGTCTCTGCCATGTAAGGAAGGTAACATGGCCTCTCCTCCAGCATGGTTCAGCCCTACCACGGTCCAGCCTGAGAGAGTTGTGAGACCTCTACAACCAAACACAGTGCAGAGCAGATCAGCACAGTCTTGGACCAGGCAAGCACAGCAGCCAATTTTCCAGATGGCCTCAGGTTTAACAGGAGGCACTGCAGCTGCTAGGAAGGGCTTGCTTGCTGAATAAAAGAATATGATGCTTGGTTTAAAAGAAGTCAGCTGAAGCAGGGTGATGAAGGCAGCCTGTGCAATAGTGAGAGGCTGCAGTACAGCTCAGAACTGATGGATTGCAGGTCTGTTTCCATCAGCCTGGTGGCTCTGCACAATATAGGATAAAAGAATACTTGGTTGCAAACATCACTGCAAATGAGAATTTCACTGGAGAGTGCTGCCATGTTCTTGGTCACATCATAACCAAGACTGCTGTTAACACATTTTCCCTTAAAGGAAAACAGAAGAAAAAAAAAAAAAAAAAAAAAAAAAAAAAAAAAGCAAATCCTAAACAAATCATTCCAGTGTTATTACTTTAATTTAATGCAGAACTAGAAACCACAACCAGACAGCAACACACAAATCTAAATGATACTGAAATGCAAACAGCAATTCATACAGAAGCTTTAGCTTTTAGTTTTTACAATAATAGTGTGTAGTGACTAACATCTCCAGGTTTAAAAGCCTAAAACAAGTGATAAAGACATCATCTCAAATAAAATAAGCTTGTTAATCTGGAGAACAAAGCACATCAATTTAGCTTCTTACATGAAACTACAATCTACATGCCCTGTAGCTCTCTAATAGAAATGACTGCATAGTCATGTCCCTAAATGAGTGGAAAGTATTACAAAATACATTCCTGATATCAGCACAGACTGTCTGTATTAAGTGGCTAGTGCAGGGATGTTTTGCTAAAACATTTTCAATAAAAACTTTCAGTAGGTGAAAACTTAATTTCCACCTTTACCATATACTTGACTATCCAAAGGCTCATTTAACTTTGATAAGGACTTCATCAGCTTGGAAATTAGAACCCTAGCCTCTAGAAATAATAATAAAAAAGCTTTAACTAAACGCAAAAAAAGATGCTGAAGATCCTGTATGAGAAAGCAGGTATTGAATGTATAAGACTGCTGACAGAAGTCTGCACATAGGCAGCTTCACATGCTTCATTTAATCAGCAAGATTTGAAGATCAGTGATGTCACTAAGATTTAAGATGATCAGTGAACATCCAAAGCAATGCTGAACTACAGACTGTACTGTTGATCACATGACTAAATTCTTTTGTGCAACTAAACCAAAGTGCTTTAAAGGATTCCTTCCCACCTCAAAACAATTCTCCAGATATTATATGGCTATGAGATATTTTTAGAAGAAAATCTTGTTAAGTGTTGCTTACTGTGAAGGTATCACAGGGCTCTCTGAGGACTCCTCTTTGCAGTAAAATGTAAATGTCTGTTTTCCTGTTAGTGGTGTGTCCACGGCAGAAGCACTGTAGTTCGGATCTGTAGCGCAGGACTGAGGGCAGCTTCCCAAGAAGATCCCTCTTACCAAACTCTAACTTGTGTTATGAAGTGGTTTTGTAGCACATTGTCCAAATCCTTTCCATTTGAATCTAATTCAGAGGGTGCTCTGCAGGTGCATATTAAATGTGCTATAACCTCTTATGGGCAATTCAGCCCATGGGACCAGATTCTCTTCATCTTCAGCCCTTTTCCTTCTGGGGAGATGTGAGGGGTGGTCATGGAGAAGTACAGAAGATGATGCACAGGACCAGGCTAGAGCTAGATCACTGTAAAATACCCAAATCACACATGACATCAGTGCTAGAACCTTGGTACTGACTGTTTATCCCACTGATGTGGCCTTTCTGTCCCATCCTGTTCACAGGTGTGAACAGGAGGCAATAGAAGTTCTCAAATATTATTTAGGAACGTTGTCTCCTCAAAGCAAAAGGTTGAAATTATGGTCCTTCTCCAGCCTTTGGCCTCTGCACATTTTCATTTCTCTGATTCTTATTCACTTCATCCCCACTGCCTCTATTTCCTCTCCCAGACTCCAGCAGAGGTTCTTACAGATCACCAACACACTGATGGGTCAGTGTGACTGAAAATGGGGAGGTCTATGGTCCTTTCCTTGAAGGAGAGTCCCACAGTGCTCCTTCCTAGTGCTGTAACACATCCGAAGGAAGGCAAACCCCAGCTTCCCCTGAAACCAAGGCTTGCTTTATTTTGGTGGTATAAGGAAGTTCAAGCACAGGACTTAATTTTTCAAGCTGTCCAATTAAGCCCTAGGGAGCAGTGAAACATGGGCATTAAACATGTGCTCTCATCAGAAGCTTTTTTTGACCTCTCAAACTACTAAGCTGCCCTCAGGGCGAAATCCATTTGCTCTCCCAACAATCAGCAACATCACTCTATGGGTCAAAATACATCAGTAAATCACAGAGGCCTTAGACCAAGTCAGATCCCCTAAGAAACATCTAGAAAGGAACAAAACTATTTTCAAGCTCTCATGGCTGGAATACTTCATGGTAATGTTATAGCTACAGCAAATTCCTCTCTAGAAGGAAAGATTTCAAGCAAAAATTAAGAGAGGATTTGATTTATAATGGCAAAAAAAAAAATAAAACTAACAGGCCAAGTTTTGCTTACACTGAATAATACTTAGCACCTACACAGGAAAATTCCCACTGACCGTAGTCAGAGCAGATCTGAAGCTTTAAACATGCAGCTTCCCCTTCAGTTCCAGAATAGTAGTGCTAAAAATTAGGTGTCAGACTGGGACCTGTCCTTCTGATGAGAAAGAAAGAAGAAATGGTAGGCAGGGAATTCCAGCTTCCTCCTGGGAAATAACAGTACAAGGGCTTTAGCCCTCAAAGGGAAACCTGACTGGGCAGGTCCATTGAACACCCCTGGGAAAAGGGTGAGCACTTATGACAGTGCTTAAGTGGGTGTCGGAGCTTGTGGCTCCAGGGAACAAGCCTGGGGAAAACTGTCAGGCCAGAGTGCTCCATGGCTGTTGGGCTTAAGCCAAAACAGCTAGGAAAGGGGAAAAGTCTGCATTTTCCTGCAGGCAGAGAGGGTAGGTGACTGCCAGCCTTCTGCTGTCAGCCATGTCACAGGGGCAGCTGGCATCCCCCTCCTCCCTGGCAAGGAAGAGGAGAGAGGCTGGGCCTTCGATCCCAGGTCACAGTCCCGCCCTGGGTGAACAAGGCCTAAAGGGAGGGAAAGTGTTTGAGCAGGATCCAGCCCAGCTTTACTGCCTGAAGCCGTATCTGTTCTCCAGTTCACCGAGCAATGTCAGTGTCACGTGCGCTCCAAGAGCAAAGCTGCCATTTACGGCCTCGGCGGCCAAGAAAGCAGACAAAGCTGAGCATCTGCGTTTGCAATCTCCACTGCTCCATGAAAGACAGGGTCAGACAGAAAACATGTGTTTCATATTTGAAAATCTGAGTGATTTATATTAGGGGAACACGACTGGACTGCATGCAAACTCTAGGTTGTTAAAATTTAATTTACTAACCAATTACTATCAGATGCTTGACTTCTTCAGCTGCCCCGTATGAGGAGTTCAGTTTCTCACAATATTCTGCCTTGATTTCATTTATCTATCTCCTTACAGGGGCTGAAGAGAGGTGAAATGAAGTGGGTGAGCAAAAGAAAAGGACCAGTCAGTCCCATGAGTATATATCCAAAGAAACCACCATAGCATTATCTCCCAGTTTCTGTGGGTCATCCTATTTCCATTATTTGCAGCTTTACCTGAAGTAGATGGATTAAACTGAATGGTACATCTGTCACCTCAAGAGAGAAAGTCTGGAGGAGACTGTCCCTGGCTGCCCTGTCCTCATTCTGGCTGGATTGCTTCTCAACCATCACTACCAGTTGAAAGCACCTAAAACATTATAAATGCATGTCTCAGAAGACAAAACTAAATGAACCAGGGTAAAAAGTAAAGGTGGAAGCAAGATTATTGCTGATAAGCATCCTTCCTGTTTTGTGGGTTATGAGGTACAAGTTGTGCTGCACAACGTTGAGCTGCAAGTTCACAGACATTTCTGACCTTGAGGCAGCGATATGTGTGTGTTTTTGCAACTCTTCTTAACACGCTGAAGACATAACACCAACACTAGCATTGTCTGGACAGTTTTTCTAATGTTCTCCCTTAAAATAAACTCCATTCTTGGTCAGTAAGTCACTCATGAAATGAACCTTGCTTCCATTTAGTGTGGTGATTAGAAACAAATAACACATTGAAATCATGGGCGAATTGCCAGCTCTTCTCTCCAATTATGTTATCTCTCCAAAGCTAACTGCATTTTGCAAGGCAGGTTCCCTGGGATTAGGTTAATGTTACTACTCCTGGAATAAAAGAGGAAAATATTTTAAACTGGGGAATAATCAATCCAGTCCAAACTTCAGGATGGAGAATCATTTATATTAAGACATGAAACTCTTAGATTTTTTTTTCCCCGACAAATACCCAGCAGGTCACAGGCAGCTGGAAAACTAACTCCACCATGGTAATTTATGAGATTGTCGTATAAAGTAGACAACTAGTGTGCTTTTTTTTTGAGGAGGGGGACAAAAGAAGAAGGCAGGGAGGGGACGAAGCCAACAGATGTCAGACTCCAGGTCTTATGAGTACTTAAATGCCAGCAATTGACTAAGGACTGACTGTAATAGACAGTATATCAGACTTGTGCTAAAGCTTTCAATGAATAATGTTCAGAGATTTTTCCATATTTCTGAATGCCAGTACTTCAGGTATGTTTATACCTCTCCAGAACTCTCCATTCAGCCCTGGTTTCGTTAAAGGCAGAATACAAATGCTGTTGACCTGAGGTTACCCATTCGCTATAACTGGAGAGTTACAGCAACATTACTGTCTGGCAGATTTACTCCTACCTGGCATTACAGCTTAGGAGCTGTCTAATTAAGTGTGTTAGACCAACAGAATGAAACATGGTAATTTCTAAGTAATAAATAGAAGGACAGTAAGCTGGTACAGGACCACTGGGTGTAACAAGGCCATGACCACAATATGTGACAATAAATTCTCATGACAGAAAAGCTGAACCAAGGCATGTAGCAGAACCAGAAGTAATGATGGAAGGCTAACAGGTCCAGTAATTAGTCTAAACAGCATCAAATTCCTATTTTAAATCCATACTGTAGTAGTATTTAGAGACAACTATTTTTCATATTATGGCACTGTGAGGTTTCTGCACACTATTATGCTATGGATCCTTCAGCTCTGTAAACTGCTGCATTTCAGTAATAACTCAAACAGCCCCACGAAGCTCAAAGACAATCTGCCTGGAAATTAATAACCTTGACAAATGGTCTATGTTGTTTCAACCTCCAACTCATCCGTGGCCTCAATCTCCCTGTCCACTTGTCTCTTCCACTCGGTGCCTTGGCAAGCACAATCCAGCACTTAGAAATCCTGACAGAAGAAGAAAGTGAGTATCCTTCTCCTAAGAGAGGGAGTCTATGGCTGGTAAACACATACAGAAGTCTCAGTCCAGCCTTTGCCTGCCATGAAGACCTGTCTGGGAGAAAGGGTGGAAAGCAAAAAGTTTGCGATCCTTCAATGCAGGAATTTTGGCTGGTAGGTAAAGATGACTACCTCCAAGGCAGTGCACCTTGCACAGCTGAGGATCTGCTGTATTCTGTCTGTATGCAAATACATCGAGAGAGAGAGAGAGAGGGAGATTGAGGGAGAGAGTTTACTGCTTAACATGCACTTGGAGAACACTGGACTCCAACTTATCCCCCACAATGAAGTCCAGGGTCATTCAATTGATGATCCAGATCTGAAACTAGAGATCAGAATTTGTTTCTAGCTCTGTGATTGCAATATTGGTTATAAAAGCATCCATAATTATTTTTTTAAAAATCTGCATCACTGAAGGAATGAAAAATAAATGTCATTTCCTTACCTTAGTTACTTCTTATCCTTTCCTGAAAGTGATTTTTTAAGGCATATGCACTCACGGGTGCAGATGGATCTGTGCAGAGACTATCACAGTGTTTCATCCTTTCCTGCTGGTTACAAAGGTTTCACCCTTTGATTCTTTCAATTTCAGTGCAGATGGGATGTGCATGGCTCATGGAACCTCTCTTTCCTACCATTGAGACATTTAGATTAAACAGCTCAACCAGCAGAAATAAGATTATAATCAAGAATTGTCCTTGAATCCTGCTCCAAACAATTTGATTACAGCCTGACCATCAGAGTTTGCCAAAGGTCCACAGGCTTCCAGTCATCCACCCAAAGAAAGCCCAGAACAATTTGAAAGCCATGAAGTAAGACTCTCACATGGTTGATATGTAAGGTGGCATCCCTTAAACAAAGTGAACCATAGGGACAAATATAATATACAGATTGATGAGGTGAACAAAAATATACCACAGCTGTCCAGGAGTAACTTAAATCTTCATTTGAAGAGAAAACCACTGTCAGACACTTCCAACCATTCATATAGAAATCAGGAATATCAACGTCTTTAAAAACTACTTAGAAATGAAGTTTAGGAAAATCAGGAAGAGAGCCAAAAACAAAAACCTACACAAAAATAACTTAAAAGACTGATAAAGACCATAGCATTCCTATTTTAAGCAATTACTTCACATTTAACCCAGCTGTCTTAAAATGCTATAATTCTGTATCATATGGCATGTGCTATATTAGTGAGCCACACCACTAACTTAACTTCTTTAAGTTAACTTGAAGAAGTATGAATTCCACACTCAAAAGAAAAAGAGTTTGGTGACAAATGACAGCCCCTAAAAATCTGCTCCAGGGTAGAAAAGTAACTTGTACATTTGAAATTCAAGACTTCATTTTATCTACCACAACTTGGGCATGGCCTAAATCTAAATATTTTGTGTCATATTCACCCATTAATTACATTTGGTCAAAGATAAAATAGAAAACAGTGATAAAATGCCAGCCTTTCTGCTACTAACACAGCACATCCTGGATTCCTGACAAAGACCATGAGTTTTTCCATCTGGTCCAGATCCATGATAGTACATTACCTCTACTGAGAAACTACTGTTTCTCTTCAGTGGACACAAACCAAGTTTGGCACTTTTAAATTAAAAAGTAAAGATATTAATAAGATGCTGAGAATCCATCAAAAAATGGTCAAAATGGTGAAAATTTTCTGGAATATCTACCTAAAGCAAAAGTTTGGTTTCTCTTCAGCCCAAATTAAAAAAAAAAAAAAAAAAAAACAAAACACCAAACCCCACCCCAAAAGTGATATGCTGCAAAGCCTTCAAGGAACACTCCTCCTCCTGCAGCAAAGACAAAATGCAAACAACTAAAAAGGAAAGGAAACAATGCAGCAAACAGGATACCCTTTATTGCACTCTCTGTTCAGTTCCTGTGCATCTGAAAACTCCACTGAATAAATGCATTAGAACAAAATAGCATACATTTTATATTAATTGAATGGGCATCATAAAAATGCTTTCCCCTTGCATCAGAATTCTGCCTTGCATCAGAATTATGCTCAAACTACTTTCAAGTGTCTGATAAAATGGTGACTTCTGTGATTTACACAAGCTATCAGTTGTGTAATTCATGCTGTTCTGTTATTTGTTAAACAACATATTATGTCTCCAGCTGTTCCTTCACCCTTCTATGATCAAGAAATCATAAGTGGGCACAAGTACTCAGCACTGGACTGGAATTCTCCTTGGTTTCCTCTGAGTTAACTCCTTTCCATCACACATTGCCTCTTAGTCTCTTTCCATGCTTCAGTCATAGTGAATGTACTGATTAATATCTCCCATATTCTGGTTCATAAAGATCAAAGTCTTAGTAGCAGGAGTATCTATATTTAAAAGTGGCCAATTTTTTGTTTTATAGCAATGAAATATTACACATAGTCATCACTGGAATTATCCACAATACAAACTTAAAAAGAGAAAACCCAACAGGCACTATTCCTGAAATACCCTGAAAAAAATTACTCTGAATTCCCCCTCCTACATTTTTAACAAACTATTTCAAAATCCAGTGAAGTGATCACAAATGTAGAGTGTTTTCCCATATCTGTTTCCTGCAAAACAGATACACAGAAATCTACCCTGGAAACAGAAACCTCCCCAGAAACAGAAAGTGTTGAAGCAAATGATGTACAGCCCAAATTACAGTAAATTTCAAGTCATCCCATTACTACAATTCAGTCTTGCGAAGAAACACTACTTCTGAAATAGGATTTCTGATTTAGATATCCATGACCTTCTAAAACAAAAATCATGTTATAATCCCAGTAGGGATAAGCACAAAGCATGCGTGTGCATTCAGGCTGCTACTTGCACTTACTACCTTGGTTGCATGTCATTAATACCAGATTTTGTTTGGCCATGAGGTATTCACAGCTGTTCCAAGGTATGAACTTTTCCTATCATGGCACCTTCAGGGAAAAAAGAGGTAGCAAAACCACACAGATGTGAAGCCATATGACAGCCTATCCATGAAGAGAACACAAGTAGTTCTGTGCTAGCACAGCCAGAACCAACAAGTGATTAGTATTTGCAGTCACGTGCATACTTTCACTCTTGATTTCGCTCTGTCCCCATTTCAGTCACAAGAAATCTGCTCCCTAATGGCTGCAGGATGACAAATACAGAAAAACAACTATTTGAATCTTTGATTGCATAATAACATGAGCTACAAAGGGAAAAAAAATCCTCAGAGAATATTAAGATCTAAAGGGAAAAAATATCCTGAATCAACAGAAAACAAGGGTGTTTTGTCTTACTTTCCAATGTTTCTCAGCAGCACAGTCTTTCACCAAACTCATGTCTTGCATCAGGATTAGACTGAAGTATTTCAAAGAGGTGAGAAGTAACTCTTTGATGTTGTTTCAAAGAAAACGGCTTCTCAGGAATTCCCACAAGGTGCAGAATCTGGTAGGTTTGGGAAGATAAACATTAAGGCAGTAGCAGAAGTTACCAGACCATGTCCTACTTAAAGGACAATTTTAAAATATACTACTCTTTCTGCAGCTCGGTTACTAAAGCTTTACGATATTTTGCTCAGTTAGTGCTGCTAAAAAGCTGCCTTAGCCCCCGAAATTCCAAGCAGATTTAACCACTCACTCCTTACACACCCAACCTGTGCTCCAGGCTCCAGTGCAGCTGAGAGGATCCTCATTCTTCCTCCAGTTATTCAGCCTGGAAAATCATACATTGACACAAAAGAGGAGCCAGAAAATTACTGGATGGTGGCCAATTAAATAAAATAATTGACACCCATGAAACACAAGGGGTACCAAAAGTCTTTACACTTTATGAATTCTTTGCTTCATTATTACCATCACAATTACTCTGGGACATTTGTTGAGCAGTCCAGCACAGCAAGCATTGGCTAGAAAGTTGTCAGCTACACACACAAAGAAGTCCCTGTCTGCAGCTATAAAGTTTTACCTTTCATTCCTGAATTCCAGTCAGTTAGTGACAGGCAATGGATGTAATGTGTCTGTGTTCAGACTGCCTCACATGGCATACAGCAGCAGAACCTCTCCCCAGCATGGGGAGAGCAGTCATGCCAGTCCTCATCCTTCCCTCCCTGCCTCTGTGGATGAATCAGGAAGTGGCATGTTTTTTTAAAGCAAACTCCTTTCAGCAAATTACAGCAGGAGCTCTCTGTTCCCTCCATCAACATACCATTGCCTGATGACCAGCTTCCTCACTCCTTCCATTTTGTTAATTTCCCTGCCCCCTATACTTGCTGATGTCTGTGCACGAGGCATTTCATAAAATTTTGTGGCTGCACTAAAACTGCCAGTTGTAGCAGAATCAGCCAGCCCTGGAGCAGAAAATTTCTTTTAACAGGTTACAGTGCACACTGGCTACTGTTTTATTTGCCCACCCACCCATTATCCATAACCTGGCTCTTAATCACCCAGTTTCCCAGGCCCGTATTCAGACAAGTGAAAATACAACAACCTAAGCTGTCTTCCTAAGTTGACTTCTAGGACTTCGGGCAGGTGTTTCAAGCCACGACAAGCAGCAGCAAGAGCAGGTCCCCGTGTGGATATTTCTATCCAAACCAACATTCCAGCTGAGCATATTTAAAGGCAGAAGCTGTTCTGGACACGGAGCAGAGGCTCCCGGCAGCGGAGGAAAGGCCCGTGCCAGCTCTGCGGCACCATCTAGCGCTAAGAGGGAATAACGCTCTTGGGAAAAGACATACACGCCCGGTTACGCAGAGCTCAGAAACAATGCAAAATAAAGGCACGTAAATACAAATCGAAGCAAGAAAACTTCTGTTAAACCATTTTCACTGTGCACATGCTGGGGCCCGCTTCTGTCACTCTAGGACTGGAACATTTCTGTGGCGCAGCCCACGCTGGTCACACACCAGTGAAGATGCTGGCAGCGCGCACTGCGGAGTCCAGCCACGCTCCCTACCCCTATTCCCACTGGACTCAGCAGATGAATCACAACAGCCACATGCTCTCGAAACGTACGTGCAGCCTTGCAGCTGCCTCTCGGCTCCTGTTCCAGACTGACAGCGACTCTGGAAATCATGGCAGAAGGGCAACGGCAGCAGCTCTGAAACAAAGAGCCTCCGGCCTTGCGGAAGGTAGTCGGAGACAACACCCTGCACATCCTCTCCAGCAGGTCTCGAGGCAGAGATGAGCCCAGCTCCTGGGCATGCTGGCTTCTACAGACCATTAACTCAGAGATTCATGGCCCTGTTCAGACCCAAACCACAGATCCCAAGTGGTTCCCTTCTGCTCTCTAAAGTTACATCTACTTCCGCCAATTTTATTACCACTACTAGTCGTAGAGGTTGGGGTCGCTTCTTTTTTCCATTTCCTGCATCCAAAAAAGTTCACTACTTATTATTAATCTAGATGACATGGCTTTTTTTTTTTCCTCCCGAGAGCAGCTTAGTTCTTATAATTTTATACAGCTGCATATTTGTAGCATCTAAGGAACAATTCCCACTACACTGGTAGAACTTCAGTGCCAGATTCTTCAACCTTCAAATATTCCAGCAAGTTTCAGTTTAAAGCAGTAGAAAAGGTGATTTTCCTACAATTATGAAGTCTTTAAAGAGTTACAGAATTCACATCCCTAAGCTGTGTGAAATCTAGTTGTTTTTCAAACTCCCCGTTGATTTCAACTCTCCATTGATTCCAATTTTTTATTCTCATGCCAAAAAAAAACACTTTGAAAATCTATCCCAGTGACCAATTAAATATAATTAACATTCATTTTCAAATGGTGGCCCTCAGCAGGACCCGATCAACAACAGAGAAAGCTAGTACATATGAATTAATTTCAAGTTTTATTCTTCATGTTGGTGAAGCACACAGCCTCAAGAGGCAGCATCTGTAGAGCTGTTGCAAACACACTTTGTACTCTATTACACCACAGATTTGGGAAAAGAACAAGTAAAGCACAGGTTTCACACTGCCCTTGATCATCTGACTATTAAGTTACAGATAATTTAGAAATCTTCTGATTTTACATAAACATTGCATCGGCCATTGCTCAGCCTCCATGCACAATTTAACTTTATTTTTTTATTACAGTCAACACTGGTTTTGGAAACTGTCTTGCTGTAAATGTTATATTTTCCATTTTAGATCACTTAAATGGTATTTACATAAGTGTGCAAATTGCTTTGAAAGATAGAAACAAACACTAACATATAATATACAGACAGTTTCTTCTATAGTTAAACATTTACTAAAAGGCAGTCAACATTCCTAACACACTTTCACTGTCTAAAATAGGAGAATAAGTTATATAAAATAGACCATCTTATTTTCAGACGCTTCCTTTTCTGCAGATTTGGTCTTTGCAGCAACATTGCAATTAAAGATTAAGATTCTACTACTAAGAATCAGAAATGTCAATTCAATGGCAGCTTAGTAAGTTTAGTACCAGTCACTTTTGTCCCATATTTTCCACATTTGGCACAAAACAAAGAAACAACTTGAGAAGGAAGGAAGACAGTTTTGCACTTGTTTTTTTTGCCATGTGGAAAGTATGTCTTAAAAATGCAACACAAATTTTAAATTTTCTTTTAAGGGCCTGTTAGTGTTAGAAGCACAGTTTAAATGATCTGAAAATTATTCCACAGAAGCACACACAGTTCCCAGTTTTCTTATGCACCTCATCATTTCAGATACATGCAACTGTTCACACACACAAAAAGCAGACTCCTTGGGCTCACACAATAATACTGATTTCAGAACTAGAAGGAGCAGAAAATGCTTGAAGAAAATTACTTAGTGTCCCCTGAGTTCCTACATGAGCATTTTTTTTGTACCTGTGGTAAAGACTCACTCATAGTAAGTGTTATGTTCAACTTGATTCGAATCCAGAAGGCAGAAGTTAAAATCCAGTTAAACTGAATTGAGTTCCTCCAACTGCAAAAATTCTATAAGAGTTCTAGAATTCTAGGAAAGTCTTCAAAACCATCTTTCATGTACACCTGCAAGCATTCTCAGAGAAAAGCAACTCACTTCCTAAAATTTCATACAGCTAAAACATACATCATCAATAACAAAGGGAAATTACCCATCAGATAGTGAAGACCTACAGGTGCATCTTAAATAGCTTTAGAACTCATGGTTATTATTACACAAGACAAAGACACAAAGCAGGTTTTTGAACACCCATTAAATTGAATACTGTGACTTTCTAATGTGACAGCAAATTATGCTGCAGTTTGTGCTCCCATCTCAATGTTACTGAGTGCTATTCACCCTAAGGAAAACGAGCATTAGCCCTCTAAAATTTGAACTTTGATCACAATTACGTCTGACACAATTTTGTCAGACATATGCTTGATACTTTTGATGACATCCAATTCCTTAATATGGCAGAAACTATCCCAACACCTTAGACTGTGCTTTTGGTCTCTTGTTTACAGAGCTTTGGGCATCACTTACAAATCCCTGCTGGATTGTAAGTGATGTCACCCTAGTGCAGACCTTGCTTAGGTCCTGCTGAAAAAACAAGCCACAGGTGCAACTTCTAGACTTGACAACTTTTAAGGATAAAATGGTAAAACAAATTCAGGACACTAAAGAAGCTTGCAAAACATGTGATGACTTGAAACCAAATAGAAATAGGATACCTTAGAATTTGGTTACCTTGGATTCCAAGAAAGTTTGAAAAATGCCACTTATAGGAGATATCTGTTCAATGCTTTGAAAATATGACAGAATCAAATGTCTTCATGGACTAGCACACTGATTAGCAAAAAAACACCTAGGACACTCATGAACTCAAACATATCACTGAAACATTCCACCTAAGTTTTTAAAAATTTGTCTTCAGAAGTTTATATTCAGTGCACATTACCTGCTAACTTCAGTTTATTTTTTGGTTATGGCATGCTTCAAAAACACTGCTAAGAATGGTTGTTCACACCTTCCTTTTCTAAGGTGCACATTACAAACACTATGGACACATTTATTTCCAAGCACTTCAGGTCAATAAATTTCTTATGAGGAAAGGCAGATGTGTATTTTTAAGCTTGCAAGATAACTTCAACCTAGTTGACTTAAGTGTTTTTCACACTCATGTGGGTACTGTAAAAACAAGGTATTAAAATAATATTCCCCAGTGCAGTAAAAACATGTTGAAAACAAACTGAATACTCCCCCTAGTGCTTACACAAGTAAAAATCCTGCCTGGCACAGTCTGCCTTAAATGGTCTTAAACAGGAGATAAACAGCCAGATGAATGATCATACATTTAACTCCAAGGACAACTGCAAATATCTTAACTGGGACCAAAAGTGTCAGCTGTTGAAATCCAGCATTTAAAATTTTGTACTACTCCCCCTCCAGTGCTTCTGAAGTTTTGGTTTCTTTTAAACTGTGCTTTTAGTAAAACTCTCCTCAATGTTTTCCCATTAGCTAAAGGCAAGGCCCTAAGGAAGCTCCTGCTAGGTAAGAGATGAAGTCCAAAGTTTTTTCAAGATGATGATTTTCTCCTGCATTGCACCGGAAGCTGCCAAGTTAATATTAGGATTCCCATATCACAATTGCAATGAAGCTCTGGTAAATCTGGTACCTTTGGATATGCTCAGCATCACAACTCAGTCAGATATGACAACCTAGTCTGCAGCTAGCACAGTCCACCAGAATATTCATCCTCTTCCTCATCAGCATGAGAGCCCACTGCAGCTGGTCCTCTGGCTTTGTCTTGGGCAGCATTTGGCGATTTCTTCTTGATTCCACCTCCTGGCACCACCAAGGTAAGACCAAGCTTGGCATACTGACAATAACAAGGCAAGTTTAATTTCTGTACTATCATAGAATTGACTGATGCTCACAATAAGCAAGCAGGCAACATTCAGTACAAAAACAGAGTGATGATGCTCTCAGGGTGTATTTTTCCAGCTTGGAATAAACTTAACACTGGTCCATTTTTCTCTCTCTCAAATACTCTGAGAATGGGATATGAGATCTGTATTGATGCTGCTTATTATCAAATAAATTCTGGTTCAAGCTTTATGTAGAAAAGAAATAATTCCAGTATGTAGCTTTTATTATCTAGTATTAGATCATGCAAACAGATTTACAAGTGTTCAGCAAGACTAGTAACTTAATTTTTAGTATTCAATTAAGTAAAATTAGCCAATACTGCTACAAGGTTTGGCAGGGATGGATGTTTCCATTACTTCACACCGTTCTTATCTTATACTTCCTAAAATTTACAAATTCAATTAAATAAAAAATGGTGGGGAAAGAGACACAACAACTTTCTCCAAATTCAAAATCTAACCTGAATGAGTACCTTACTAAGACTAGGCAATGGAAAAAAAAAATTCAATGATGCATCCTGTAGGCATCCTGCTCTGTTCATGTTTATGCGCATTTATCTGCTGCATGGTATTTCTGAGAAAAAGCAGAAGCAGCAAACTGTTCTTGCCCTTAGGGAAGCAAGCACAAGCAGACTGAATTTTGGTCAACTCATTAAACAAATTAAGCAAATCCTTAACAAGCTGTTCTTTCACCTAACCCTCTGCACCCTCTGAAAGGCAGGCAGCACCATCACTGGCAGGCAAAGTAAAAGAATGCAGGAAGCTCACAGCCAAAGGGCAGCATGACAGGAAGTAATTTTAAATACACAGATTGTGCTCTTATTTTCCTCTACTAGGAAAAAATCCCCACCAGCTTAACCTGAGAAAAAACCCAAGTCACAGAATCTGTCTACTTACATCATTATCCATGTATTTGAAAAGTGGAGAATTACAGACTTCAGAAACTTGATCCTGATCTTGCTGATCATACCCTTCTAAAAGTTGCTCCAGTGCTGCACAGTCTTCACTTCCATTAAATCCTGGTATACTGAAGGAAATTAAGAGTTGATTTCTTCAGGTACATGAATCATATCCATAAAAATTACACTTTAAGTAATATTAGTTTGCACACAGCAAATAAGACAATCATAGTCAATCACAATCATAGTCATGACGAAACAAGAATATTTGATTTTTAATATTTTTTTCCTGACTAGTCAATAAACTCTTTCTCCACTTCACATACAGAAAAAATCTGTCGTGAGTTTCTGTATATAAAACTGGAGATTTGGAAAACATAAGCAAGATGTTTAAAGATTAACCTTGAAAGATTATTTCTAAAGGTAAAATACTACAATTTAACTTATACATATGTTCATTTCATTAAAAACACGGTTTAAGTAAAAATATGTTGTTTTGAGATTTTGCTACTGAAGTTCAAATGAAAGTTGAAATGAAGAACTGCTAGGGTTAAACACAAATCCATATTCTAACACAAAATTTTATCCTGTAACATAGCAAGAACTTTTAATTTCCATCTCATTTCCCCTGTCACACATAACTAGTTCTTTATGACTCTGTATTTTAGGTTTGTTAAGAAGAATCACTGTAGCCATTACAGCTAAATCTGTTATGTGTGAAAAAGATTCCTCATAGCTATATACCAGGGAACATTATTATTGTACTGTAAGTCAACAGAAGTGCAGGTTAAAAATTTATGAAAGAAAAATGTCAAGCAAGATAGATCTACACTAGTGAAACATTCAGTTTAAAATTATGGGACACAAAGTAGACTTACCTGTAGCTTTCCCTGACACATCGTTCTGCAGCAACATAATCATTTCTATGAAGATGAACTAAGACTTGAGCAATAGTTTTCTAAACAAAAAAAAAAGCCTTAAGATGCTTTAGAAATTAACAATAAAATATGAGAAAAATAGTAAACTGTTAATATCTAGTATGAGAAAAGGTCATTACAATCCACAATCATCCTAAGATACTGACACAAGTGAGTCAGAACCATCTAGTGAAAAAGCAGAGAGTCATCTTCTCAGCTGGTATGAATAGGTTATCTCCTATAACATTTTAATGGATTGTTGTCCCAAGTAACAGTTTTTGTAGTTTGTTTTTTTGATAACATCTTGATTTTATGTGTTGCTTAGTTTTGACAGCTCCTGTAGATAACAGCATCTTATCTCAAAACTTACAAAAGCACAGATAAAGTTTGGGGAAACACCACTACCACAAACTATCATTATTCAGCAAGAAACTTATCACTTAATCAAGAGGTACCCATCATCTGTCAGATGTCAGTAAAAACAAAAATTTAAAAATTGAAGTATCAAAAGCTGTCTCTTAGAATTTACCTTATAGCAAGTGGGGTAGTTTTCAATTTCCTTATAAATACTTTTTTCCTTTTGAAGAGACAGTGCAGCCTCATCTAATCTAAAAAGCAAAAAAAAACCAGGAGTATCAGTGCCAGGAATGCAACACAATGAACCCAAGGCTAATTACAAAGTGTTTAACTGATACAGTGGCAAGTCTACTGGAAGAAACTGCAACACAACTAAAATTCAGCAGTAGATCTTACTAACAGATTAGGTAAATATATAGTCAGCAATTCCTTTTGTCTACGTGCTAAGAACATCTCTGGTATTTATTCAGAGAAACGCTGATTTTTGTAACACTGTACAAGACTAATGCTTTGTAATATACACTAACACATTTCTGTATGTCCTGAGGTTACTATAAGCTGTCAGTTAAGTCTGACATCTACGAACTAGCAATATAGTTCTTAAAGGACCTAAATGTTTCAGTGAAGCAAGTCTAAAATGAAATGAAGGTCAAGTTTGGTGTAAGTAATTTACAATTAAACTTGTCTCACTGAGACTCCAAGATTCACTCTTCTTTATGAAGCTCAGAATCAGACTGCTGAAGATTTCATTCTTCAGGTCAGTCCTAATTCCTCTGTTTTATATCCCACAACTATAGAAGACTTTCAAGTACTTTCTACATATTAATGTTGGGAAAAAAAAACCCAAAAATATCCTGAAGTAGTTTAAGAATTAATAAAAGCTTGTGTTTTCACAGAGACAAAGTCTTTCAGCTCACACTCTCCCATCCCAGAACAGAAAATCAGGTCGCTTCTGGATGAACATCGCATATCCTACAGAAACTGGATCTTAGTTTGAAGCGAGTCTCAAATAAGAGTTAATAGTACATAAACCAAACAACACTACGACAAAAAACCACAATCAAAATCACAAAATTTTAAGATTCATTTATATTAAAAGAACAAAAAGGGATAAAGCTATACCTGCGTCCTCTGACCAGAAGTCTTGATGCCTTCCCTAGCATTTCCAATGCCTGCCGTAAACGTTCTTCATTCTACAGAACAGAAAAAATAATTCGGACATTCTTATTTCATTTACACAGAATTAAGACCACTAGACCTTAATCTAAGTGTGTCACCTGTAACTTAGAACAACTGTTAGCTATAAGATGAGCAGTTCATACACTCAAGGGAAACATAAAGTGTATTGGTGCTCCTAAGTTCTACAGCCAGCTCCTGGACCTACTCAGCAGAGGAATGTCAATGCAAATTTGCTTATCTGAAAAAACACGTGACAACTGACAATAGAAAAGTACATCAAAGCCACTTGTAAAAAGGCAAATCATTGTCTCATGTAATGGGTGGAGCACCAAGCAGAATCTTTTCTTCTATGCCTTCAGGGATTTCTAATTATTTTGGGTCCCAGTACTTAACAGCAGACATGTTCTCTACCCTCCATTCTGCCCAAAAAGAGGCAGAACACTTGAACTACAAAATTCAGATTCTGTCAAGTCCTAAACTGAGAAAAACGCAAAGCAATCTGACTCCTAACTTTTGTCATCTCCTTCTCTACAACGTGAGAAGCCTTCAGCTTCATTACTCAGCCAGTAATGTAAAATGAAGGAAACGTAATTTAGAACCTCAGTTTAGGCTTTTTTATTACTTTATAGCTGAAAGAACCTCAACAAACTAAAAACACCGACAAAAATCCCCCACTTACTTCAAACACCGATGCTGCTTGCTGATAGAGCTGCACAGCCTTCTCTGGACTCACATTTTCTATTAACCTGTAATAAACATCAATACTTTCTCTTCAGATGAAAGGAAAATATTTTTTACCTGAAAACATCAAAATGACATAACAGAAAACCACAGACATACCCATGCCCTGCACAGATTCTAGCCACCTCTAAGTCAGACTCACTTTCCAGCCCGTTCCAGTGCAATGGCTGCTGTGTCTGGTGTCCCATTCTCCAGGTACATCATACTGGCTTTCTCAATCAGCTGAACTGCTTCAGGGAGCCTCTGCATCTCCTACAAGGCAACAGTCACAGCAACACTGTTGTCAGGAAAGAAGTTTACGTGCAAGGACACAAATCAAAGCAAATTGTAGTAACTTACTTATTAAGATTCTAATTTTAATTTACAAACATGTAGGGCTAGTGAAAGTTGACCACCAATGCCATAAAATTTACTTTTAAGTAGTAAACTTTTGTGTAAGTCTTGAACTTGTGGTAGTTTAGAGTAAAAGCAGCACCATTATTCTGTTTCCCTCTGACATGAGGAACTCTTCTTTCCTTCTACAAAAGGAAAACTATTTTTTCCCCCAAATACAAATGTTGCTTTCCTAATCTACTGAAGGCAGAGGTGGGGACTATGAGTCAACAAAAAAAATTCACTTGAATATGCACTTTGCTTACATATATTTGTAAAATAGTACAGTGCAAAATATTTGTCATTATTAAATAGAACTTAAAAATAAAAATTAGTAAATGAGAATACCTTTAGCATCATGCCAGCTTGTTCATAAGCTCTGCAGAAAAAAAATGTACAATTTGGTCAGAGATAGTATATTACAACAAGCTGTAGTTATGAAAGCAAAAGTTAACATACACTGACTATCTAACATCTTCACCATTAATATTTAATGCTTTGAAGATGTTTAAAGTGTTTTATTTAATGACACATGTGTAACTTCATCTGCCACAAAATTCAAGCACACCCCCCAGTAAAAATATATTCTAACCTGATCCTCAGGCAGTATTTGGATTATTGTCATCTCTGCAGCACTCTTTAATTAAAAATTTCTTAATTAGCTCAACAGTGTAGAGTCTCAAAATTATGAGAAGTTCATCTAAGAAAAAATATTTGCTATCAAAAGGTGCTGAAGAATGCCAAAATCATCATTTCTTCAGGTGGCCATTAACATGTTTTCAAACTTTCCTAGCTCACACTTCCATTAAACTAATTATGAAGTAGCAAAATCACTTCAATCAAAACACTTACTCTGAGATCAAAATGTACTGTATGCTAAAAAATCTGTTTCAGATTACTTAGCATGTCTGTACTTACTTGGCAGCATGAAAGAGACTGGACATGAAATTGTTGAAGTCAAGGACAAAAGCCACAAAAATATAATGCAGGAAAAATATTAATGTACAAAATCTTACACAATTACAAATTTCAAAGCAAGGAACCCCATAAAGGCAAATCTGACCTACTACAACTGCAAGCAAGTTGTCAAAAATAAGTAATTCTAAGGACAGAATAAATGCAATATACCAATGTATAGCTACATGAAAAGTTGGTAAAAGCACACTTACTTAAAATAGATTCTTGCTTATTAAACAGTACTACAAGTACTGTAATAATGTCAGAGCTTCATTTAGTTTGTACTATGCATTAGTAGATAATTAAAAACCAATTAAATTTCTGAAGCAATACCTAGGTATCTTAAGCACCTGTTATTTGGGATAACACTAACTTTCTCATCAGCAGTTCTTTAGTTTTCTCACTCACAGCACACTGCAACAGACTTTTAAAAAGCAATTCTGTTAGACTGACAAAATGTGCAAATATATTAAATAACCTGCTACCAACCCCCATAACTCCAATCTAAGCAGCAACTAGTCAGCTTCTTGGAAAGAAAGCATTTCAATCAATGAAAAGATACGCTTTATTGTTTTCATGCGCCTCAGCTTCCCGTAAACAGGCTTCCCTTGCCTGGTCAAACTGCTTGGCGTTCTTAAAAGCAACAGCTGCAAAAAAGCAAATAAAGATTTTATTTACAACCTGTCTTCTTTTTTACCTCCGCTGCTCGTGAGTTTAGCTACCTAAAGATGCAAACAGGCTCTTTAAATGCATGGTTACAGTTTACCAAGGCCTTCCCAAAAATCCCAGACAGCTCTCCTTGTTTCATTAGTTACTATTAAAGACATTTATTATCAACATCACTTCCATACTAACACAGTATCATACATAGATCTCAATGTGTTTAGCTGGACTTTGAGAGTCACTCATGTTGTATTTTAATGACAGATATGGAGGAATGCATATTTATATAGTTTTAATAATTAGGAGTTATACAAAGTCAGAAATGTGCCACCAACAAAGCATACCCGTATCTTCATCAGCACAATCATTTCAGGGTACAAATATGTATTTCTATCTTGTTTAACTAATAAAATATAAAGTAAGATTTAAAATAAATTTCAATTTAGAAATTCTCCAGTTGCTCCTCCAAGTTTGTACTTTTGTATTCGGTCTCAGGTGAATAAGTAGGAATGCTTAGAGTAAGAAGCTGAAAGACCATGACAAATTACTACTGTGAGAAAGAAAATGCTTAAGAACAAAAAGAAATCAACAAGTACGGATGTTATATTCAGTGTGTCTTGGCAGTGGAAAAAGAGAGGAACAAGACTCTACTGTGCCTGAAATCATCTGGCAGCATCTCACCTTACTGAGACAGATTTTGACAGGACATATTTCATAAGATGATGATAAAGCAAAATTTTACAAACAGCTTGAACGTCTCTTGTTTTGTAGATAAAGTCACAGGATTTGGGGGTGGACAAGTGAAAGAAGGAAAGAAAGCTTTATTTTTGTCACGTATAGCAATATAAAAAATAGAAGTTGCAAGCTTGAAAAAAAAATTGGTTTTGGAAACTGTTCTAGATCTCCAAGTACAACCTGAATTTATTTCACAGTGCTACCAAGAGCATTTTTTGTTGTTTCATCTTACGTTTAGTCTTCACAACAGTTTTACTCACACAGTAATGTAATAAAAATACATAAAACATTATAAGGGACTAAGCTTGATGAATACTTTGAAATATATATGGCCATATTTACTGCCACATACCTGCCTTCCCATATTCAGTAGCTGCACTGTCATAATCTGGTTTCCACTTTAAGAATCCAGTTTTCAGGCTAGAACACAAGAAACAATTAGTAAAGATTTTATGTTTTACCACCAAGGCACTTCAGATACATTTCAAACTTTAGAATACCCCTGGAAACGGGCAATTACTGATGTGCCAATACTAGAGTGGCAACAATACCATAAAAACAAATGCCAGCACTGTTAAGAATTGCATAAAGCACTGCAATTATCTCCCATAGTTACAACCCTCACCCTAACATGCTTCTACTGCTCCCAGAGAGTCTTCCCAAGTCCATCTTCTCAGCAGTAAGAAGTCAGCAAGAAGTCAGCAGAAGAAAAACACTTCCTCCTACACCAACATGCTATCTCCAGATTTCTAATACCATGACACCTGACAATATTTTTTTTCACACATCAGGAACTTTCCAGCATTCCTCTACAGGATTTGTTTTTTGCTTCCGAGATTTATCAAAGACTCTCCAATGCATATACAAATAAAAGAATTTCATTACACAACACAAAGACTCACATGTCATTTAGATGTCTAAAATAGATCATGACACTAAAAGGTGCCACACATAGGCATAGATACATAGGGGAAAATGAACATTGGAAAATTAGTTGAGTGATTAGGCAATTTGGAATTCAATATGCTGACTTCCATCATTTCTAAAAGAAATTAAGATATTACCATAACTTTACAGTCTGCTTGCATATTTGTTATAGGCCAATACATCATATGCAATACATTCTTTACTTGGCAAAACAATTGTATATGGATACTAAGGTGGCCTTGCTGTCTTAGTTGGATGATGACCAGAGTGTGTAACTCTAACACAAGCCTTTATATTGTGTTATTTTTATCACAGTCAGAGTCTCAAATGCATCAAGCTGAAATACACAATGCACTCAATCTACACACAATTTGAGGTCTCAGTGCCGTTCATTTCAGGTGCTCTCCAGATAAGCTTTAAATTAATTTTGCTGGAGGGCACATTCAGTCAAGTAACTTGAGTAAGATTTGCCAGGTTTTTTCGATTTCAAAGCTTTCCCTCTATGCCAATTTATAAATTTGATCCATGATTTCCAGAGGGCCTGTCACTACTCTTACTAAAACTATGGCATCCTTGGATTAGTCAGCTCTATTACATCTATACTGTACTCTGTGCAATTCAGACTTACAGGAAAAATGGCTATACTTGGTATTAAAATACACAGTAACAGACTATCATAGGTGTTAAGCTCTCCAAGAGAAACTTAAGTATAGGTTTTTGAAGCCACCTAAGAAGCACCAAACACACATTTCTCACAGGAAGGAAACAGACACAAACCACCTCAGCAAAGTCAAGCTCTTTTATCCAACACAGCCTACATAACTCTTTTCCCACGCTTGTCTATAGCCTTAAGATGTGCCAGGGTAGGTTTAGGATGGACATTTGGAAGAAATTCTTCACAGAAAGGGTTATTAGATATTGGAATGGGCTGCCCAGGGAGGTGATAAGAGTCACCATCCGCAGCGGTGTTTAAGGAAAGACTGGATGTGGCACTCAGTGCCCTGGTCTAGCCGACAGAGTGGTGTTGTGTCACAGGTTGGATTCGATCATCTCAGAAACCTTTTCCAACCTAATTGATTCTGTGACTTGTCTTCCTCCCACTAACTTCAGCAGAAGGGCAAAAGTGGCAGCCCTCGCTTTGCTGTCAGGGTCGGAGCAATAGAGGCCACAAGGCCCTAAAGGCTCGGGCCCCAGGCCACTGAGCCGCACCGCCTCACCGACCCCACTGTTTAGTCTTAGGGCCGCTTCACTGTCCCTGTTCGGGGCAGCAGGCCCTCCAGAGCACCCAGCCGCCGTAGGGAGGCTCCCCTCCGGCAGAGGAGGGGCCGAGCAGCCAAGCCCCCCCAACTCCCTCCGTGCCGGCCCCACGCTGCCCCCCGCCTCCCTCCCCTCCTCCCGATGTGCCGCCGCCTGGCACACGGAGTCTCCTCAGTCCCCTGCCAGGCCAGGAGGGAACACGCCGCCTCCATTGGGCAGGAGCGCCGGGCGGCCCGGACAGCGCGGGTGCCGAGCTGGCAGCCGCTCGCCAGCTCCCCCCAGCCCGCACCCTCCGCCCCGCTGCCCTCCGCTCACTATTTCTCCGCTTTCGCGATGTGCTCCAGCGCCTCGTTAATCTTCTGCGCCGCCATCTCGCCAGCGGGGCGGGCCGGGCTCGGCCCCGCTCCTCCGCCTCCCTGCGCTGCGGCTACGGAACGGCGCAGGGATCACGGACACCGGGAGGAGCGGCCCGGGCCCCGCCTGCTGCCCGCGCCTGCGCCGGGGCCGCGGCCGGAGTGCCCGGAGTGCCCCGAGTGCCCGGAGTGCTCGGTGTGCCCCGAGAGCCCCGAGTGCCCGGTGTGCCCCGAGTGCCCGGAGTGCCCGGTGTGCCCCGAGTGCCCGGAGTGCCCCGAGAGCCCCGAGTGCCCGGAGTGCCCGGTGTGCCCCGAGTGCCCGGAGTGCTCGGTGTGCCCCGAGAGCCCCGAGTGCCCGGTGTGCCCCGAGTGCCCGGAGTGCCCGGTGTGCCCCGAGTGCCCGGAGTGCCCCGAGAGCCCCGAGTGCCCGGAGTGCCCGGTGTGCCCCGAGTGCCCGGAGTGCTCGGTGTGCCCCGAGAGCCCCGAGTGCCCGGAGTGCTGCGGGCCAGCCCCGGGCGCGGCGCCTCCAGCGCGGCCTGTGTGGGTGCGAGTGCCCAGCGCTGGGCTGTGCCGCGCTCCGGGGGCGGCGGGCACCTCCCGCGCACAGCCCCGTCGTGTGCTAGGCCGACAGAAGGTTTTTAGAAACCAGAATCACACAGAATCTCAGAATCGTTAGGCTTGGAATGGATCTCTGGAGATCATCTGCTCCACCCCTCCTGCCAAGCAGGGTCACCTAGAGCAGGTGACACAGGAACGTGTCCAGATGGATTTTGAATGTCGAGAGAGAGGGAGACTCCATGACCTCCCTGGGCAGTCTATTCCAGTGCTCTGCCACCCTCAGTGTGAAGTTCTTCTTCGTGTTGAGGTGAAACTTCCTGCATTTTATTTTGTGGCCATTGCTCCTCGTCCTGTCACTAAGCACCACAAAAAAGAGCCTGGCACCATCTTCTTGACACCCTCCTTTGAGATATTTATATGCATTGATGGGATCCCCTCTCAGTTTTCATAATAAACAGGCCCAGCTCCCAGTCTTCCTCTTAGGAGAGATGCTCGGTCTTTGTGGCCTCTGCTGGACCCTCTGCAGTAGCTCCTTGTCTTTCTTGTAATGAGGAGTCCAGAATTGGACGCAGCCTAGAACAGGTATGAGCAAGATCTGCGTTTCCCAGGGTTTTCAAAGGAGGCCAGTTTTTTTATCAATGCATGCCCTGCCTTCAGGAAGCCTCCAGAGGCAGTTCTGCTGAGGCATGATCTTCTGACTCAGTGTTGGTGAAAACAAGAGGTTGTCTCCAGCCAGTCTGACACAGAGATCTCATGCAGAAGGTGTGAGTGGTGGCTGAGCACACCAGAGTTGCTGATACAGGCCACGCAATCAGGCAAGTTACCCAAATTATACACACAGTAATTAAGTAAAAAATGCTACAGTCTCTATTATTGCTCATATGTCCAGCTTCCTTGATGCCTTTGTTTTGTTAATGTGAAACATCCCTGAGAAACAGAAATCAGTCATTGAACCCAGGAAGGTATTCCTTCTCCAATCTTGGACATCATTATTTTATTCCAATCTGAATAAGTGAAGCATTTATCAACACCAGACAGAGAAAGCAAAGCAAGAACCTGGTTAAGTTTGCAGAACTTCCCAGAGCCTACAAGTCATTGAAATAATTCTTATGGGCCCCTTCCAATTCAATATCCTGTGATTCTGTGATTCTCTGAAAGTTCATACCATTTACAGAAATCAAAGCTTTACAAGTTTCTACATCAAACTGAGAAAAGAAGCAATATTTACGTGATTTGTTTTACTCTAGATAGTCATAAAACACAAGTATGAATTGCTTTCCCTTCCTTTTCCTTTTCCCATGTTCCCTTGATGACATGGACACTTAATTTTCTGACTTTGGTTCATGCATTGCACTTGAGAGGTTATCATCTATTGCAGATGGTGGAAAATTCCCACTAAATCTTAAATACTATTATTCTGTGTCCTAGATCAAAGTAGGGAAAAAGGTTGTAGAGGGGTTTTCTGCTTTCAAAAGGAGATGAGTTGTCACGGGAGTACTGGGAGAAAATAGCTAGTCTTACATAATACATACACAAAAATGTTTTTGGCAAGTGCTCGGTGGTAGCAGGTATAAAGCAGAGGAAGCTATGATCAGAAAGATTTCTGTGTCATCACGTCTGTCTTTTCTTTCCCTCGTAATGTCAGCCAGGATAGATCTGGCCATACATCTATGAGCTTGCTGCAGTGCCTTTCAAATAAACTTGTGTTAACCAGGAAAATTAAATCCTAGACAGCAGCATTAAATGACAGAATAATCTCAGACTAGTGTATTGAAGCACCAAACTTATGATTTCTAGTGTATGTGTTTGTTTTTGCTAGGGCTTCTGGCCTCCTCTGTTCCCTGGGTTGTAAATATCTGTTCACTTTCTAGTGAAACTGCACATGTGCACTGTCTGGTTACACTTTATACTGGAATGACCAGACGAAAGATTTCCAAGACTAGTATTAAATGAAATAGGATATTACTGGGTAGCTTTTATTTTGTAGACATGGAACCTCCGGAGATTTTACATCTGGGAAGGATCATATCACAGCATCTGGTGTTTGGCTGTGAATTTGGTGCTGAAAAATGACCAGGTAAAATGTGAAAAAAAAAATTGCAGGGATAATAGTTGGAGTTACAAAGATGTGAACTCTATAAATCACTGTATTAGTAGAAGTCATTGATCATTAGCAAGTCCTCATCTACCCATCACTACACCTTGCAGAGAGTTTCTGTCATCTATCTAAGCATTTCTTCATTTGCATCATTGGAACCAAAGGAATCAAGCTGTGAGAAAGGTGCTCAAACTTTACGGTTAATTTGTCTTAAATGGGTTAAAAAGCACTTGTGTATCCCTTCATCAGGATAACTCTGGCTAAAGGCTGGAGGCAAGCAGCTGGAGACAGCACTGTCCACCATTATGGCTGAGTCCCCCTACAGTCCTGCCATCAGGACAGCCTGGGTGTCCTACAGAGAGCTGTTGTTAGTTATATGAAACTATCAGTACAACCAGTATCAGTACATAGCTAAAATTTGTTTCTTAATTAACTGTAACTTTTCTATAAATATGTTGTGTTCTTTCAGAAAGTCAGGACTGACTGCAGCAAAATGTACTTTAAGTCAGCTGCTGAACCCTATCTACTACTCCAGTGGCTCTGGAAAGTGAATTTAAGTTTTCCTAGATCTGGATTTCTCACCTCTGTCTGGTACCCTTTTATGGCAGCAGAACATGGAAAGTTCTGCCTTGTAATTTATTAATGTCTGAAATTGGAGTCATAACTACAATACAGCTCCACCGCCATGCTGAGGAAATTATCTGAGAGGAAGGGAGAGAGATCTGCATATTTCTTCTCCTAGAAAGACTGGGCCATCACTAATGGTCTAATGTACAATTGGTTCAAATTTTGAGCCCATAATATGCATAAAAATGTGCTCTGTGATCACTCCAACCCAGTGCCAGCACCCAAGTGCTCTGGTATCTTTCCTTTTCCTGTCTTTAGCATTAAATCCATATAACTCATATGTCTTTTAGACATTACTGTCTTTCAGGCATTACTGTCTTTGTGAATATGGCAGAAAGCAAACAAATAACTCCAAGGGCAGGAAGGTTAATAAAGACTGGTTTTCTGTAGATTTGTGTCTCCCTACTAATTGTCTTTAATTAAATAGCAGAGGACAGCAGTGTGAGCATGCCTTTTATTAGATGTCAGAGAATAAAGAGAGAGGTATTATAAATATCCCAGTTGGGGGAAGGTGGTAATGTCTACTTGGCTTTCCAGATTCATTGGACATGAGAGAGGAGGAGGACATTCTGGTAGGATGAGCCAACGCAAATCGTTCATAATACCTTCCACACGATTTGTTGAACATACATAATTTACATGCTCCTATTGAAGGTTAAGTAAGATGGCCTATCCACACAGGTAAGGAAGGTTGATTTTGTCAGTAAGTAGTAAGATAGATGATGCATCATGATTATCAACACCCTTTGAGTCCTTACCTGCTATTCCCCTGGTCTCTCTTGCTTCCAAAAAGAATCCATTTCCCTCAGTCACGACAACCCTCAAATTGTAATTTATTTAAAGTCAAATTAATTTTATACAAGACTTAATATATAACTCACAAATAAATGTACAGTGTTTACAGATGTGAAAAAAAGCTCTTCTGGAGGAGAGTTGAGTCACCTATTCCTGTTGGGTTTTTGAGAGCCCAAGGTTGGATAATTAGCACCACACCACTTCCCACATGCTCCAATTTGAATCTGACCAACTCAGTATCTTTAGCATTTATCACCCCCTAGACTCGCTCCTTATTACTTCCTCATGTTCTCAGCCACTGCATCTACAAGTGATCATCATTTGCTTTCATACCTGATGGTTGTATGCACCACCAGTGCCTGACTCACTCTTAACAAATGCTTGTAGGGGTTTTTTTGGGGGTCTTAGAGAAGTTGCTACTAATTTTCCACTGGTGGCAATTTCACAGCCCTGACAACCTGTCCCAATCAAAAATATCTTAATTCTGCTGTTTACTAGGTCTTGAAAGATGACCTTTGGAGCAAAAATTTCCCATTCTGAGACTGGGATCTCACCACAAAACCACTTCTGGAATCCTTCTTGACTCCTTCTGAGTGCCAATTTGTTACTGGGCTAGGCTCACAGTTTGTTGGCTAGGCTCTTCCTAGCTGGCTCTGTTCCCTCTGGCAATTTACCAAGCAGTCACACCTGCACGAAGAGGGGGCAGAAATATATGGTGCAGGCATGAATTGCTTGAGTCAAATGAAGTACCACATCATAAATGTGTAATCATAGCTTTACTTCAGCTTCTCTCTCTCTCTTGATGAGGTAACTTGCTCAAGATAGAGCACGTACATAATTTAAAAATGTGACACCTTTTCTGCTCCAGCTTTGCAATTCCAAAACCTCTGCAAACCTCTACCATTTTTCTTCATTCTCCATTCTTTCTGAATTGTTCTCTACAGAGAACTCTCACATTAGACTCTCCTGGTAGAAAGCCAGCTATTCCTCCCACAGAATCCATGCATTATTAATGGCTTTTGATGGATCTTCCATTGCTTTGCAGCAGTTTATCAACAAGATGCTCAGTACTTCATGGAATGACATGTAGCATTGCTCCTCAAATCAAGAGGCATTCATAACTTGACATGAACATGTATCCTTTTTTTCACTGAAATACTGTTTGAAGTAGATCCCAAAAAAGAGGCAGGAAAACATGACTCTTTTCATCGGCTTTGAAAGCATAATTAGATTTTTCCACTTTTCTGTAGGATTGCCAAATTTCATAATGACTGATTCTTCCAGGTGCCAGCTTCTACTCTATACCCATGAACAGGGAAGTGAGATCACTAATACCCAATAAAATCAATAAGGCTGTCCTTATTCAAGGATATCAATAAGCTTTTGGTCACTTTTATTGACAGCATAGTTTTGCACACCTGAAGCAAGATTTACAGAGAGGGAATAACTTTTTTGTTTGTTTTTAATTGGCTTAACCTTTTTCCACATTGTTTTCCTTAGTCTGCTTCAGAAGAGCATTGTGTAGATCTTCTAGCCTCCTAGGTAGAACCAGGAATGCAAGCCTGGACAGAAGCTGCTACGCAGTGCTCTCTTCATTAGAACTATGGATGAGACACAATACAGAGCAGTCCCAGTTGCTAGGTGTTGTTTCACATGGCAGCATGGAGTTAACAAAAACATCTGCTGTGTGTTTTACTCCTCAGCATAAAATGTTTTCTGAGATTAATTGCTTTGGTCGTGTATCTGAACATCCTACCTCATTACACCATTGATTAGATAATATCAAAGCCTATTTCCCCTGTAGAGGAGTCAGTTCTGCCATTCTGAATTGTCATTTACATCCTCTCATATCATGCTGCTGCAGTACATGTCTGCAACAGCCCAAACTATGCACTTTTGTAAGTCTTTTCCAATGACCTGAGTATCAGAACTGGTGAGGCAGCCACGTGGGGGTGCAGCTGAAGGCCTCCCAAGGTACTGAACTCATCAGTTCCATGAGCAGCTCAGTGACTGAGAATTGAAGCTCTATTGTTCTCCATGTAAACATCAGAAGTAAAGAAAATAAACCTTCCAGTTCATTTAGCACTGTTAAAGCTGGTGATTCTTACTCCCGAACATAACAGTGAGCTAGTTTTTAAAATGTTAAAGAAGAATTTGATAGCACGATTCCATTTGATTGAGTGGCCTTAAAGACTCTTTACCCCTACAGGGACTACATCTGTACATTATGTCTTGGTTTTTAGATAAAGGTAGCAAAAATCTCCTTTAGAATTTCATCAGTGGACTGGAGAAAATGTCCTTCAAGTCACTATAGTGAGTGAAATTTCTATCCTGTAATAAAAAAAAATCAAACACCTGTAGCACTTCTGTGTGCCATTCAAAGCTCTAAGAGTTCAGTGGGCTGCTTCATACAGATACACTCTGATGTGCAATTTGGGTTCACTAGTCATTAGAAACTTTTGAATATATGTTTAGAAGGGTTAAACAAGACATTTACAAAGTGCATTCCTATGAGTCTTAACTGTAGCCTGTTGTCTGCATTTAAAGCTTTTCATTCATTTCCTTCCAGAAAAAAAAAATTAAGTCGGTAAAAGCCTAGGCAAACATTAGGCATTTCATGTCATTCTCCACCAGAGCTTAGATTTCTCTTCCAGTAGGCCAGTAGTAGTTAAAAATTACTGTATTGTAAACAGCCCTTTTGAGTGTATGACAAACATTTAGAAGACAGTGAATGTTTTGGTTTATTCAAAATAGTTAGCTGTGGCCCATTCATGAATTTCCCTTGAAATATAGAAATAAATATTGAAATAAACTTTAGCAAACATTATTTCCTTTTCTATAGTCCTTTCTAAGTCACATGCATTTTCCCATACTTAATTAAAGCTTTGCATTTCACCCTAATCCTGTAAACCAGAATACTTTAATTCAGTTCCAATAATCCATCATTTTTTTTATTGGACTTATTTTTGATAAAAATGCTAACTTCATTTTCAGCTCCAAAATAGACCATTTATTATTGTAGTGCATGTAGGACAGAACTCAAAGTTGTTTTTCTCATTAAAAGAAAATGTTTAGTATTTTGTGAAAATATTTTTTAATATCTTGTCCTTGGGCTGCACAAAGATACATAATTAAATTGTTTCTCATATGCTAAATCATGTGAGCATAGTGAATTCTCTTAAATATAATTATCATTAATGTCATATCCTCTGAAAACACTAGTGGGAAAATTTCAATCCAGGTGAATCAAAACCTCCTTGTAAAATTCATATTCTTTATGTTTACTTTTAGTGTGGGAAATTATTTTATGAAAATGGGGGTATTTCTCCACTTCTATTTTGAAGAATTGTAGGGTAAATCAACTACAAAGTCTTTCTTTTAAACTGTATCTTCCTGTCTCTAAACCTTCTTCACAAAGAGCAATTACTGAACCTACAGATCTGCTTCCCCTGCACAGATAATCAATGAAGACTACAGACTGACCTACAGAGAAGGAAAGGTAACTCAAGGTTACCTACAGCTCTGCATGCCAGGTCTTCCTTGTAATGGATGTGCTTCTTACATGTCGTTCTGTCTTTCAGTGTTGCAGAGCACAGCATCATGCCTAGCTTCTGTGCATTTGCTTTCTACTTCCGACATTTTTTTACACTGTTCTGTCTTTCTTTTCCCACCTGTCCTCTGCTCAGCTCTGGTGAGACCCCGCATGCAGTGCTGCAACCAATTCTGCGGTCCCCAGCGTAGGAAGGACAACGACCTGTTGGAGCAGAGGCCACCAAGATGACAAGAGGGATGGAGCACCTCACGCATGAGGAAAGGTTGAGAGCATTGAGATTGTTCAGCCTGGAGAAGAAAAGGCTTTAGAGTGACTTAATTGTGGCTTTCCAGTACCTGTAGGAACACTACAGGAAAGATGGAGATGGACTTTTTACAGGGGTGTGTAGGACAAGGGGGAATGGATTCAAACTAAAAAATATTAGGTTTAGATAAGAGATTAAGAATATTTTTTTTTCCCTTTAAGGGTGGTGAGGTACTGGAACAGGTTGCCCAAAGAAGTTGTGGCTTCCTCATCCCTGGAAATGTTTAAAGCCAGGTTGGGTAGGGATCTAAGCAACCTGGTCTGGTGAAAGTGTCTCTGCCTATGGCCAGGGGGTTGTAATTAGATGATCTTGAATCTCTTCCAACACCAGCCATTCTATGATTCTGTGATAAAAATCATAAGCAATACTTACAACAACAAATAAATTACTGATTATGATGCTTATATCACTGAAAAAATGGAGTATCTAAGAGCTAGTGACAGATTCTCACTTGTCATCTTTTGGAGCTTGATACAGTATTTGGCAAGTGGAATTCAACAATCCATGCTGTGTAAATGTGAGAGGACAGGAGCTTGGCATACCCTTCTGGACCTCAGTCTTGTTGATGTAGGTCAATAAATTGTCTGTCAGATGTAATGGCTGTTGTAATGAAACCTAGCAAACACAGGAGGGCTCTATGTGAACACATATCAAGAACTGTTTAGGTTGGTGCCAGACAGGAGTGGTATGTTCTGGTGTTACATAACTTAAGGTTTTAAGTTAATTTGCAATGTAGTTTAAGTAGTAAAAGATTTTGCTATGAAATTGCCATCTTGTTTTGGGTATATATGGGTTTATATCTAAGCATTGTCTCTGTGCTGGAGCATAAAAATAAATCCTATAAACTCTAGCTGAAGGGGACTATTATGAAACAAATAAAATAAAATTCCTGACTTTGACATTTCTGCTAAATATATCTGTTCTTTATGAAATAGATTTAGGTTTAGTTGTCACAGTTATATTTCAGTATATCACAAACTGGCTTCTGCCAGGAAAAATGGTCTCTTTCCTTGATTTTACATTATAAATCTTAATTTTTCCATACTGCTACCATGGAAACAAACGGGGAGTAAAGACAGTAAACGGAACAAAAAGCCACTATTGCATAATGGGGTTTGATCATTCCTCCACAGAGACAAACAGGCTTTCACAACAGGGCTCTGCTGCAGCATAGCCATGTCACTGCAAGTCCCTTGGGGCAGGGATTGGGCCTGCCCTTGCCATTGTGCAGCTCATGGTAAACTGCTTGTGGCGAGGCCTCTGGCTCTTTCTGAGGAGTGGGGCTGTGCAGCCATTCAGCATCAGCCGTATCACATGAGCCAAGCAAACGTGTTTCACTTCAGGCAGCGCCCTGAGGGAGGGTGGGTATCTCCTCGCTGCCCAGCATCCCTTGCCCACCACCCCTCTCACAGAACAATTCTGGAAAAACAAACAGATGGTAAATAAAATCTGACAACAATGTGGCAGCCCCTGCACAAGAAGGACCTCTCCAATTCTCATGAGAACAGTCTGGGTGATGATTACCAATGACAGTAATAACAAGGAAAGGGAAGCCACAGATTCCTTGTTTGTCTGTGGATGCTCACCTGTGAAGGAATGTTGCTTTCCTGGGGCCAGGGTGCTGCTCTGAACTTTACACAGGAGATGTCATGTTCTTTTTCCTTCCTCTCATCCATAACTGTCTACATAAGGTAAGGAGCTTTTTTCCAACATTTATTGCCATCAAAATAAAAAAACTGTATGTGAAGCATAAAGGCACTAAGTTGAATTTTTCCTTCTCAAATTTGAACATCTCGCTGGACATCCTATGGTAGGAGTTCCTGAACCCTGAGTTGTAGCTCAGCTACGTTACAGGTGCACCATCTCATCTGTTGTTCAACAGAGACTTCCAGTAATGTAGATGTTAAAAATCAGATTATCTAGATCCAAGTTGCTATAATGAAGGTGGCCTATTGACAGAAACCTCAAGATCAAACTGTCTGGAAGAATCCACAAAAAGGACAAGTTCATTACCAAATCAGAATTCAAAGGTAAAGTTACTCCAGAAGGATGAAGAATTGTACAAGACTCTTGGATTAATCCTTTAGGACTTAATTAGCTCAGTTCAGCTGTACACTAAAATTAAACGGGAGTGCCTCCAGTAAGCAATACCAGTTGTCAAGCCCATCACATTCCCATTATAATGCTAGTTGACTTTAATGTTTAAATCTGTCATTTTAAGACCACCTCCAGCACTCTGGTGGTTAAGGCTAGGTTTTGTTATAACTGGGAGTTTTGCTTTTTTGTTTTCCAGGACTTTTCTTTTGCCAGCAAGTATGAACCTACACAGACACAGCAAATGATGTATTAATTTATAAACCCTTTGGGAAGGAAAGTACATTACAAAGGATTTCTGGAATGCAGTTTTTAACCAAAATAACAGAGTTTTCCTTCTGAAAAAAATTACTTTTATTTAGTAGATATTGTTAATTGCCACTAATAATCTTAGGTATTTTATTTTTCTTCTCCCTTCCGTGATAAAGATATTAAATAAATATATTTCTAAAGGGACATGTAACAGTTCTTCTAGGGATCAGTAGTACAAAGTACAGTTAATCAGCATGAAGAGATTAATTTCTTGTGTTATAGACATGCTGTTCTTGACAAGCAGGTTATCATTTCTTTACAGCAAGCATGTTATAAAAATAATTCAAGGCACACTTGCACATGTACAAACAGAGCAGCCAGGCAATGAGGGATCTTCAATCACTGACCCAAGCTTTGAAATTTGAATTTCTGAAAAGATTGTTGCTCACTGAATGTGTGGATTTGTCTGATTACAAAAACAGGTCACAACCTGCAAACTTCTGACCTAAATTTGGATGAAAATATCCTCCTATTTCAGCAAAGTTTGGATCAAAGTTCTGGGTTAAGTCTTAATTCAGATTGCCATATGTTCTTTCATTAGGATTACCAGGAAAAATGTTGGCTCAATACCAGGTTTTCCCTCTCAGATGTTTGTTGCAAGGTCTGCTGAAGTATTCCAGATTGACTGCTGTACCTACATAATGGAAAAGACCATATATTTTCTTCATGTGACTACCCAGGAAGACAGGAAGAAAATGAGTGTTACTGTAGTACAGCTGTGGGTTTGCTAAGCAAATCTGGCCCACAGACGCATTTTTATAGCAGATCCCCCAATCGCTGCCTCCATTTAGATAAACCATAAATATCTTGGCATTTTAATCTCTCCACAGCATATTAATCTCAGTTTGGGAGGGGGAAAAAAAGAGACAAACTGTGAAAATAGTGTATGAATTATTGCCTTCTTCCATTCCATCATTTGATGCTTGCTCTGTTCCTCCAGAGAGGAAGATGAAGGGAAGTAGTAGGACATTTGTGGTGTGACACAGACAGAAAATCTCTTTAACAAAATGTTTTTAAAGGATAGTCACCCTATATCATGAATTTTCTGCCACTACTAGATTCTGCTCACTTCAGCTATCCTGTGGGGATGGGAATCAGAGAAGAATCTTTTATCAGGTAGTGGGAAAAATAATGCAGGTTTATCAGAGGAAAGTCTAGGCAGGCAATGGAAGTCATTACAAATGACAGAAATATTTTTGAGAAGGAGCAAAATAAAAGAAAGACTATACCAGTAAAGGCTTGATCAGACGATATACAGGCGCCACAGGTACTGTCCAACATATTAAAGACTTTTCTGCCTCTAGCAGATCAAGCAGCCACATTTATACTGGTTCTACAATCTTCCATTAGTTTACTCTTCTTCTCTGCCTTCACAGACAGAAATCATACATCTATCTGAAAATTTTTCATCTGCCATTATTATACATTCCTATTTCTTTCATGTAACAGGAGTAAAACAGTTACTCAGTTACTCTCCCATTTTCCGTTTTTGGTGGGAGCAATTGACATTACAGTTTGTTAAATCAGTTGCACTTGAGACCCAGTCAGTGAGCTTTTTTTTTATTTTCAGCTTCCTTTATATGCTTTATAATAAAGCAAGCAGGAAAAAATCTCACAGCTTTTGCACTATAATTTCTCTTTGAGGCCTTTATCATTTTAATGATTCTTTAATGTTACACTGTAACTCAAAGACTGATTAATTTTTTCTTACAGAATAAAATAAAGGATTACTTGCTTTGAAGTCTGCCATGATTGACAAATCTGAGGCTGAGGATTGTCAGAAGCTAAGAGGGGTCACACCTGATTGGACAACGGAACCATCTCTTACAGTCTTCTGCTCTTCAAGAGTAGCCAAAATACCTAGAAAATTATGTAGCAAGGCAATCATATATGATGCTTCCACTTGTTCTCCTATCTTTCAAACACTTTCATTTTGTAGACTTTCTAAGCAGAATTTACTTTTGGTATTTCATAAACCATGGTTGGTTTTTCTTTCAGGAGTTTGTCCTGTGTTCATTCACACCCATTTAAAATTTCCTCTTCTACAGTATCTTCTGAAGAGGTGTTCTACAACTCATCTACCTGGCGTAATAACAATCACCTTCTTTGATTTATTTTGAACCTGGAATTTTAGTAGCTTTGTTTGATTCTCCTGAAAGAGACATTGAACAGCATCTTCCTTTCTTCTCTGTGTGTGACAGCTGGGATTTTATGGACCTACTAGTTTCCTGTTAAAAAGTCCTGAGAATCGGTGTGACATGCTTATACTTGGCAATGCTTGAATGTATTATCATGGCAGTACCTGGTGGAATCAGTATACATGCTCAAAGCCAAATTCTAGCTGAAGTAATTGATAGATATGTTTCTCAGGAAAGATTCTGATACAGAGATACTTAGCATAGATAAGAAAAGGGTTCATTCTTAGCAGCCTTTCAATCTTCAAAGTCAACCTTCATGCCAGTTTATCCCTTGTAGCTGTAAACAGATTGAATCACATATTCTGGTCTCTCCAGATGTGAAATTACTTTTATGCCAAAATGGGGTCTATACATTCCTTAAATCTTCTTATACAAGCCTGAAGCACACACATATTTTAAGGACTTGGTTTAAGTGATGTGCTCGCATTTTGCTCACCTATTGCACAACTCTGAAATTTGACCACTGTAGGTAGGTTTAAGCCTTATTAAGGCTTCATACCAAGATTGCAGCTCATTTAGGTTTCTTACATGAATTCTTACATGAATATCCCTCCTGTACACATTAGAAGCAGACATCAAGATCGTGTTTGTTCCTCAGATGTGCCTGGCTGTATGCATGCATACAACTGATGTGCCCTTCTCTGAGGAACTAGGTGCAAGTGTGTTTGATGCTCAATGAACTGTTTCCCTTACAAGCATCTGCCCAGTGCTAATTTGTTAAATTTCAAAGACTTTTAGAAGTCTTTTTGAGGACATAACAGCTTTACCATCTTTCTGAAGAACAGTACAATAAGATAAGAAAAATTAAAAGGAAACAGTTTTTTAAACCTGTCTTCTATATGAGGAAAGTCACTTAAGGGCAAGCCTACTTCTCTGCTGTCTCACAACAGTTTTCTCTTCTTAGCTCATGTCACTTCTAGTCTGTCACCACAGTAAGCCCAGATCTCTGCCTGTGTACTGGTGCTCTGTCCTGTACAGCTGCAGCTTGGCTGGACTCTTCATTCAGCACTACTTTGAATGGCAGCTGACTGCCCTTACAATGCTGTGTTTGACAGCAAACGCTGACCAGTGAAGAAGAAAATGCAAGCAACAATAAAGATACTTTTCACAGAGCTATGCCACTAAGATCTGGAATTCTTCCAGAGGCCACAGGCAAAGAAACTTGCTTTCTATCTATTAAAAAATGCTTTCAGCAACCTTCTTTGAAAAGGAAGTCTGCCTCGTAAGCAAAAAGGGAAATGAGATATAGGATCAGAATATGACAGACTGCCATATATATTCTTCTCTGGCCTTCAACACGCATCTGGAAGGATAAAGTCAGAATTATTTGTTGTAAATAACAACTGGGAATTCAGCTGGTGGAAATGAGATCAGCCTTCATTTTTAAACTAAGTAAACTTGATAGAAGGTTAAATTTGAATGTTAAAAAGATAAAACTTGAAGGCTTATTAAGCTGATTAAAAGAACACTGTTATCATTATGCTAGAAAAAGCCCATTCTCCTTGATTTACCAGGGTTTGTTCTTTGGGGCTTATGTGAACAAGTATAACAGGGTTCTGCCTCTCTTGTTTGCCTTAAAAAACTTGTAGTTTCAATATACAAACTGTACTTGTGCCTAGCCAAACAAAACCATTCAGCTGTATCCCCAGCCCAGTTCATACACTGGTCTGTATTTAGGAGGGCAGGTTTCTAATGTTTTATTTTTGTGTAGATTCTGAGTCACCCCTCCAAGCTCTTTGTTGGAGCATCTCTCTGTTTTCCATTAATCTCAGAGTTGCTTACAAACTTATATCAGACTATTAAGACTGATCAAAGACTTCAACCAAGGGAACAGTCCCTAGATGACTTTAGACCAAAGTTGTAAAGATCAAGCTGTTTCAGCTTGCAGGATTATTTGTGACCTGTGTGAAGTTCATAACTTGTCGTAAGGTTATTCATCCTAAGAAACATTTTCCATCAAAAGAATAAAAGAAATAAAAAAAGGACATGGGCTCCTGGACACTGCTACTAAACAGGGGACAAGAATTTAATGAGCCTTGGGACAAACTGTCCTCTCATTTCTGAATGTTTTCTTGTAATCCATACTAATGAGGCACATTGGTGGGACAGTAGTAAGACACTGTCTCTTATTATAGTCTACTCACTTTTTCCCAGCATCCAGATTTTTAGCTTTCTGTGAATTTATGTGGTTTCAATCCCATGATACCTAGGAGAAGTTGTTAGTTGATTTATTCTCACTATAGACTTCTCACTTACTAAATTTTACTGATAGTGAAGGGGGATGTTTATAAGGTTTGCCAGATTTCTCCTGGGAAGTCCACAGTAGGGAAAGAACTTGGTGTCTTAACAAGTTTCTTACTCTGGAGTTCCTTTCAAACACTTTGTTCAATTAAAAATGGGGGAAGGAAGGAGAAAATGTGTGTACAAGTTACTAATTTGAAAATTAATTGCCTTCCTCAAGAAGCAGGTTCTCAGATCTGCAGAGCTTCTGCTGATAACTACACAGAAGCACAGCAGTTCTCCAGTGCTGTTAAGCTGGAATTGTGCATCCTAATTAGACTGCAAATTACCAGAATAGTATCATATGAGCTAGGCTGGGATGGATGCCTGCTGGACTCAAGATACAAAAGGTTAAAAAGGGAAAGGTGGAGCTGGTTGTAGAGATGAGTCTTCTGAGGTCTTTTTAAGGGACAATTGTGTGGTAATGCTGTTGAAAACATGCAGGTATAGGTCCAAAATACAGAATTGCAAGCTACAGGTAAAAGATAATAATATTAAGAAAAAATTATGTTAAGTTGACTTGTACTAAGTTGCAGATACTAAATACAAGATGCATTGGAGCTTAGTCTAGAATTGGCATTAACAGTCAAGAAGGCTGGAAAAGGGAAAGAACTAAATAAATGTTACTTTTATTGCCGAATAAGATCAAAAATAAAGGATGGCCCCTGTTTATCTTAGGGTTTTGAAAACATTTAACCTTGGATAAAGCACAATTCTTATCTGTACTTTTGTTCTCCCTCTGTATTCTGGCATCCTCACCCCTTCCAAAAGACACACACACACATTGTCAAAACAGGGCTGTGAGGAGCCTTTCTGCAGAGGCTCATTACTCCAAGCCTCTGCTACCTGCAGCTTCAGTCAGTGTCTTGTTCTCAGCTGCACATCCTTGAGACAGGACCAGAGGCCTTGATGATGGATGAATTTCAGCACAGCAAAAGAGGTGAAGGATGGCAGACGTTGTGCAGATATGGCACAAGCTACTGCAATTCCACTTTTGGGTTTTGGTTTGTCTAACTGCTCTTGTGTAGAATCTCTCTCTCCCTGTGGCTTCTGTACACAGAGAGGAGGCCCTTGCTGGTAAACTGACCCATGTTTTCTTGACTCTGTGGAAAACACAATCCTCTGTTGGTGGAAAAATAAAAGTTTCCTTTTCTAGAGCTTTGGTCCAGCAAGTGAGCTCTGACAGCCTTCCTGTATTTTATTAACACTGTAGATGGTATTCACTGAACAGGATATATACTTGCTGAAATATTTTCTCCTGAAAGGTTTATTGTTCTCTGATATTTTCTTTCTGTTGGGTCACCAGAAGTTTATTCCTATATACTCTTTCATTAGGGTACTAGGGCTTTTAAAAATTTTATTTAGGTTTTTAGGGTTAAGGGCTTTCTAAGGTCTACCAGTTTAACTGGAATCTGTCAGGAAAATACTATAGTTCTTGGAAGTTGAAGGATAATGCTTTGAAATGTAAAAGGTGACCAGAGTAAACAAAGAGAGAAATTAGGTTACTGAAGTGGCTATCAGTGTCAACATTTCAACTGACTGAGGGAAGACACTGTCAAAGAAATACATTAAAAAAACCACACACCCAAGACAGGGTTTTCACAGGGAACTATCATCTTTTTCACTGCAGATCTTAGCCATTATTTTATATTAGTTGCGCATTATATTTTCTTAGTTCATGGAAGATATTTTGTCACTTCCACTGCATTCTCAGTTGAAAACAACAGTGTCATGGTTTAACCCCATCCAGTGGGGAGAAGAATCAAAAAGAAAAGATAAATCTTGTGGGTTGAGATAAGAACAGTTTAATAATTCAAACAAAATAAATAATAATAATTGTAAGGGGGGAGAGAGAGAAAATGGTATCAAATCCAAGCAAAACAAGTGATGCACAATACAGCTGCTCACCGCCTGCTGACTGATAGTCTGTCCCTCAGCAGCAATCAGCAGCCCCTAACCAACTTCCCCCAGTTTATACACTAAGCAGGACATTCTGTGGTATAGAATATTCCTTTGGCCAGTTTGGTTTCCCCCCCCCCCAGCTTCTTGTGCACCTGCTTCACTGGCAGAGCATGAGACATTGAAAAGACCTTGATTTAGGGTAAGCACTTCTTAACAGCAGCCAGAACATCAGTGTGTTATCAACAGGATTCTCATTCTAAATCCAAAACACAGCACTGTGCTTTTCAACTACAAGGAAGAAAGCTAACACTATCCCAGCTGAAACCAGTGCAGTCAGTAATTTAAAGTGTCATGCTATCATACAACCATGCGGTTCAAAAGCATTTTAAGGAGTTTTGTCTCTTGGATGTGTTGATTTAGATTTCTCCCAACATGTTCAGTAGCTTGGACTCCATATGTAGTAAGGTTTGAACATATCCCTGCAGTGTTTAGTGTTGAATGCAAAACCAGACCTGTGACCAGCAGATTGCCATATTCAAACTCTTGTTTTTCTAGGACAGTGGTCAGTAGAAAGAAACAGAAAAAGAACGTCAGTCAGAAACCCACAGACGGGTCATACAGACATCCCAGTTGAACAGAAGTTCCCTTTTTGACTGACTGATAGAAAGACGAAAGCACAGGAAGCCTCCATCACCAGGCTGCAGGTGTTTCCAGGGCAAAGACTGTAGTTTTATGGTTCTGCTGCAGAAATGTCTGCTACACTGAGTTTTCTAGGTGTTACCATAACACAGATAATAACATTTAACACCAATGGTAAAGGCAGAGGCAGGAGCTGGACTTTAATCACCTGATTTGCAGTCCCAGAAATTCTTAGCTAGTCTATTATGCCATATCTCTTCAGATCAACTGAAAGTGCTGGTATTTTTCTTGGAGGATAGAGACTGACAAGCAATAGCTAACAAGGAGAGCCAGGAGGTAATGTTCTGATATCTTATTTGTTGGCCAAACTCCCTTTAGAATATTTCATTTTATTAATGCTCTTTCTTCCTTTTATTGTCTTTTTCAGTAGAGCATTATAAATTCTGGCCATTTTTCTTTGAACTGATTCCTAATCCACGTTTCTTGTTTAGGAAAATCAAGTGTATTTGAAGGTAAAGTTAGCCTTTTCCTAATATTTCCGTTGCTTTGTTGTTGTTACTGCTCTGATGTGGGAAGATCTATTGGCCACAGACATAACTCCCTCTTTACACACAGCTGGCAAATGAAAACAATATCAGAACATCTCCATGACACACAAGGCTTTTATACAGTGATGTTTCAGACTTTACTGCAGTTTCCTTTGGAAATGCTTAAAACAACTACATCTGTTTCCTTTCATTGGGATTTTGTGTTCTTTGAGCCAAAAGGAGGGGATAAAACTCATTAATTCTGAACAATAATTGCAATGTCCTATGTAAATATTTTTTAGACTGCAGGGTTGTTGTTTTTTTTTTTTTCTTTCCACTAAAAATATAAAATAGCTTGTCTGTTCAATGTAATGAGAGTTCCTGGATGCTTCTGCATTGCTGTGTTATGCACAAATACTTGAACTAGATTTAAACAATCTGTCTTGGTTGTGGGTATCAAGCTAGCAGTGACTACACAAAAAAGCAGTACAAAGCCATTCTCCTAACAGCAGGAGAGGGCACGGCGTGAGTTTAATTTACCGTGTTTCTGAAGTGCATTTGGCATCCTACAGTGCCTGCCAGCCTGTCATAGATAGACTGTTACCAGTCTGAGTACATCCTTCCTGAAAATGCAGTAGAGACCCACGTCCTACAGCACATGTCTCAAGCTAGGCTCAGAGAGTGCCTGGCAATCTTCTGTGGCACCACACAGAAAAGACTCTAAAAGTGGGCATGAGCCAAGTACAGCTTTTTGAAGTAAACCTACATTTTCCTAATAGTAGAGAGGGGTAAAAATTATTCATGCAAGCTACAACATATAATCCAAACAAAAAAAAAATCAGTGTCATCTCTCCCATTATATGAGGACCAGGTCTATCTCTGAATCTATTTGTGCTTTTCAGAGTAGTGCTCTTCTAACAGATACATACAGCTGTTGTCTAGTGCTCCCTGCTTAAGAAATTATTTATAATTCATCTCTCTCTAAATCCCAATTAATCCAGGCCAAGATAAAGTGAAAATCAAAGTGCTTATAACATTTTAAGTGGATGATAAATGAAAAAATATTTATAAATAAAAGCTTAAAAGAAAAGAAAACAAACCCATTCAGATGAGGCAGCCTCTCAGACATCAAGTCTGCTCACCAAGAGCTTGTCACCTGCTTGAATGTCTGCCTGCTTGCTCTTGGTCCAGGAAGGCAATTTTTCTCTCCTGACCAGAAAGGCACTAGCTATCTGGTCTATGACATTTCTGTTGTGCTGGGCTGCTCTCTGCTATCCTCTGTAAATACTGCAGATATTTCTGGTTAATTATTTCTTGGGTTCACACTTCTGAAGTCCAATTCTTTCTCTGAGCTAGCTGGAAAATTCCCATAAGAAAGTATGAGCCTGTATCTTCATGTTTTCCCTCTGCAGCTTTCCACTGTAGCTGTTTTCTAATTTACAGCATATATGCTTTGGGATGGCTCACACTAGATGCACTAGTGTGTTCTGTAGTGTGCTGGAAGAAAAGGCATGTGATCATGGTCACAAGAGGAGTACTTCAGCGCTCTCAGCATTTCCTTGCCTTAATTCCTGTTAGAGCTTAAGATGGCAGGGAAGTCTCTGCTTCCACAGGATACACCTCTGAGTACACACAGAAGAGGAAACAGTATTGGGGCAGAGTACAACAGCTTTGTACTCAGCCCTCAATAGTCACGATACTTGGAGACTTAGCTCCTGTTCCAACCAACAGTCCCAAATCATCCACTGTGTTATATAATAGCTGTTTCCTCCAGTCTTGAGGGGGACTGGATCTCCTGGCAAAGGTACAAGGACGAAATATTTGCATCACCTCAAGGCACGTGGAGCCATCAACCTCACTCCAAGCTACCACAGCTACTGAAGGCTACAGAATTTGGTGCCTTTATGTCCTCTTTAGCCTATCACTCAGCTTCACCTACAGCAATAACAGCTGTTAATAAAATACTGTCTCAAACCACCCATTTGGTTTTGGAGTACAAATTGAGAGACTTTTAATATGAACATAAAAGACAAAATTCACAGAGTAATTAAAACACAGGCAAGGAGTGGACTTTCTTCACAGGAAAAAACAAAAGGGTTTTTTCTGAGACCTCAGGACTGGGAATAGTATAACACTGTCATATGTGAAGAAGGAGTACATCTGTACTTGAAATACCACTGCAGATAACAAAGACATGACATTATAAAGATTTCCCAAAGCAATGAAACCCAGAATGATCCTCAGAGTAATTCCAAACTGTGATATTAGGCCTGGGACTAAGTTATTTTACTGGATATGAACAGAAGTAAAAATTAAAAAAAATAATTTATTGGTCAACTAGTCAGTTTCTTTCATCTTAGCATCCTCATCCTTTATTATTTTATGTCCCTCCCTCTTTAACAATTTAGCACTGTGCACATCCCCTTTTTCACTGCAGTCTGTGCAGATGCATCAGCCACAGAAACAGACACAGAAATCAGATGTGCAATCATTGCTCTGTACCTTAAATGAAAACTTAACTTTCTGGGAATGAATGACATCAATAGAAATAGGCCATTTTGGCATTTACTGCTTTCTGGTATTAAACAAGATTAAAAAGTGAAGAGCTAGATATGGCTTACTATATGCAGAAAGGGGAGAAGGAAGAATTTAACATTACAGCTGGTACCATATGGTAAAAATAATTCCTTAAGATGGTCCATTTGCTTTCAATTTAACAGTTAATAAAATACTTTTGTTGCATTTTCCCCATTTAGATCTGTGGTAGTTTAGATCCACATATGTGAGGAAACTTCCATTCTATTATCTTTCAGAAATAGTGTCTTTAAATATTTATCTTCCCACTTTCCTAAGTTTGTATTTTTAGATATTTTGAATTTTCTCCCTTCATCTCTAACTATGACACTGAGACAGGGAACTGTACCATGCCAAGAAGTAAATGAGTAATTGCTGTTCACCACTCACACAGAGTTATTAAAGGTGTGAGATATCTATGATTGATAATCTTGTCCAAGGATGTGCCCTCTTTTTATAAATCTAACATGAAGTCTTACCATAACTTCAAGGTTCACATGCAAAAAGAAACAATAATTCAAGACTTGTGGGTTGCTATTTTTAAGCTCAAATGTCCATTGCCAAGTCTTATATTCATAGACGACCTTCTTTAAGATTACTATAATCTGCTTTGGAATGTTTCTTGGATATATTCATAAAACCTCTTCTAGCATAAAGACATTGAACAATTCACCAGTTTCAGTGTTGATGTAGAAATCTACGGTAATTTGGCTCTGATCATGTTGTAGTAGATCTGTAAGAAGAATTATTTCATCTGAAGTACTGCACAGGGCCTCTCCTTAGTCTGGGATCCTGAAGTGCACATTGTTAAAGGCAGGATACCAGAATCCATGGAATAAGGTTGCTACTGTATTTGGAGACACAGCTGAAAAGCTTTTCCTCAAACTTTGCTGAATATAATAAACATGAAAATACACTAGACAAGAGTAGACAGTTTATGCTCTGTAGCACCTGGAGAGAACTGAGGTTGTAGGAAAAAAACACATTCAGAATCCTAGAAACTCCAACTGACTCTTGAAGGTATGAGAAGCTGTCAGGGTGAAAATACAATAGTAACTGGGAATTCCAGTCACTCTACTGCAGATGAGGTAAATATCCCACAAGAGGAGGCTGATCTAAATTATAAATAATGAAAATAGTAGCAATTTGAAAAAATAATGAAAGATCCAAAGAAGTGAAGCTCCTGGATTAGGCCTGATGAGTAAGCAGGACCTGAATCATAATGTGTTAATTCAGAAAAATTCTGAAATGCAGACCCTTGGCGCTGAATCTCAGAAAAGCCAATGAAAGTTAAGGCAAAGCTATTCAGGTGGAGTAACTAACAGGGTAAGTTAACACTTAGGAGAATGAGAGCAACAAGAAGGTTTAGGGTCACTATGTTGAAAGACTAAGTATTTTCTACCAGTTAAAAAAATTCAATCAGTAAACAAAGAAACCAATGCAGATAAAACAAGAACAACAACAAAAGCTAACAGGTGTGATATTGCATTCTTCAGAACTGGGGATTATTTTTAAGAGTAAAATAGAAGAAATCATAAACATTGGCAAGACAAATATAAAGGAAGGCCAATACAAAGCACACAATTTACCAGAGGTATTTTAAAAATAATAATAGAAACTTTTCAAACATCAAAAGTAGGACACATGCCAGAGAATCACTGAGCCTGAAAAATTACCTATGTGTAAAACCTAATGCTAATGCCAAGGCTTCACTGTTCATTGCAGAGAAGTTTATGGAGTTTCCCATACCAGGACTGTCCTTTACAGAGGAAGAGTCTGAAGATTTATCTCAAACTGAAGTGTTGATACAAGGACTTTCATGCCTAGACAAAAATGCAAACCACATAATAATTGTTAATCAGGACCATGTGGTATTTACCTAAATGGTCCAGAGGAGCTCATTGTGAAGGCTACAACCGAGCTGTGGTGCATGATATATTGCTTAAATCAGCCCAAGCGTGAGAGAAATACAAGGTGATAAATACAATGGAAAATTTAAAAAGAACAGAGTTAGTGCACATATGGATAATTACGATGTATCTAGGAAAGACTTGAAGAGGAGAGTAAAGCCTTCTAGAAGAAAGGTATTATCTTATAAATCTATTTCAGTTATTTGATCCAGTCACTGAACTTGTAATTAACATTGATTCAATTGATACAGTGATTTTATCAGCAAGCATTTGACATCTTTTAACAGGATTGCTTAAAGGAACTAAGCTGTCATGGGAGTGGTCACATAGATTATTATTTTTTTTAGAAAATAAAGGGTAAGAATAAATAGTTGGTTTGTTCATTTGAAGGAGGTTACCTGTAAGGCCCATATGAGGAGCTACACTGACTCATGCAGTTCATTAAATGAACTGGAAAGGGGCTGAAGAATAAGGTGATTAAGATAGTAACAATACAGATTTATTCAGGCTAAAACTAAAGCATAGAGAGTTGTAGAGAGTTGTAGCAGGGTCTCATGATGCTAAGTGACTTGCTTCAGAGAAAATAAATAGGAAACAATTAACTGTAAGAATTTATTGGCAACTAATTAAGTTATGAGACAAGCAGTTCAAAGCAAACAAAATTAAATATGTTTTCTGCAACTAATTAAAATGGGGAACTCATTGTCACAGGATGCTTTGGAGCCCAAAATTACTATTATAAAATAATAAGACAGATTCATGGAAAAATAGCTGATGCAACATGGCTAAACACAACAATGTAGATTAGGCCTGTGACTTAAGGAGCCCCTAAACAAATTAGTACTGGAATCAGGGAGGTAAAGCAATGGGAAGGTCATTCTCTAATTGCACTATTCTTACATTCTTCCCTTAAGCATCCAGTTCCACCTGAAATACAGATAAATGAATAAAGAGTTTTGAGCACTGATTCCTAAGAACTGGGAATATCCTATTCAATTTAGGATTTTTTGTGTTGTTGGGTTTTTTTTTTTGTTTTGTTTTGTTGGTTTTTTTTTTAATCTTACCCAGCTGTTTATATTTCTCATATCTTGTAGGTTTGGGACAAGGACATCTATGTTTAGAGAGCAGTTAGTGCAATTAGGCCAAACAGCATTTTAATTCTAGCTCTGAGCTTCCAGGTGTTATTATAATATGAATGTTGAGCTGACTTTCACAGGAAAGACTTGGTGTATTACCAAAACAAACAAACAAGAACCTCTGTTGAAGAAAATTGAATTGCAATGTTAAGCACTTCAGAGTTCAGAAAGATGTAATTTAAAGCTCTCCAAGCAAGATTTAACCTTTGCAGTCCTAGCCTGGCAAAGCTATATGCAAGTGGAAATAACTACAAAGAGGAGAAGCAATCCAGTGTAGGTGCCATGTTTAACTTGATCTCTTTATGTATTCAGTTATGGTTTTATACACACATTCCACTCATATACACACAAAAAGTCATAAAACCTAATGCTCTAACTGGGCCCTTCATTTTACAGTTTCAGTATGAGTAATGGAAGAATGCTAAATGAAAGAAAACTGAAATGAGAAATCTGTGAATCAGAGCTGTAAAATAAAAGGGAAGAAGGTGAAGCTTGAAGGAATATCACTTGTAGAAGTGATATGTTTTCTACTGGTTAGCAAAGAACTTGTGTTATTAGTGAGACAAACTTAGGTAATTATTTTCAATAATGGAAGTGCATTTGGGACAGCTGTTTTGGATACAAGTGTTCCAACACTGAACAGGATCCTGTATTGAGTAAGTTGTTGTAGGATTTCCTTAATGATCAAATACAGACATAATATGAAAAAAAAAGTATTTATACAATAAAAAACCCCCAAGCATTTGAACATGTGTATGCATATATTTTGGATGTGAAGAAAGAAGGCTGGGAAGTTTAACTCCTGAAAAAATGAAGAGGAGTTTCCATATTGGTGATTTGCCAGAGAAAGCAGAATCCAGAGCAGCATTATGTCAGAGAAGCAAAATACAAAAATTGAGTGGTGTGGAAAGAACAGCCCAGGCACTCTGTTTCTCTGTGGTGTCTATCTTTCTTCATTGCAAACTTCTTATTTTAAACTTAATCTCTTTGCATCAGGGCTGTCTAGTTACTGAATGTCACTTTTGGGGGTGCTGTTCACCTTATTTCTACTACACTTGTCCTCAACACACCTCTGTACTGATGGCATGATCTGCTAAGGGTATATAAACTAACACCATCTGAAGTGGAGACCAGTTCCTGAAAGTCTTTATTGTTGAAGATTGTTTTTCCTGTGGAGTCAAAGTATTGAACAAATTTTGACAAAAGAGCTGGGCTGTGTGTACAGCCAGGGTGTCCACCTGTGGGGTCTAGAAAATCCTATGGAATGTGGTCAGCTTCATTTGACACACTGACTGTTTCCATTTGTGTCCTATTCAGCAGTTGCAGGACACTGTGCTGAACAAGTTGGGATGTTTCTTACATTCCCATTGGGAGGCATCATTTTATTACTGACTAACACCAGAGAAGGTACCAAGGACCATGAGCAATCTTCTCCCAGCCTCAGCATCACTCATATGAGAATAAGAAGGGCATCTGTAGTTATGTCAGTGAGGCTAAAAGAAGAAGAGGCTCACCAGTTGTCATACTTCTGGGTATAGGCTGAGGTCAGAAAGGCTTGGCTTTTTGCAGTGTTGCAGTGTTGGCCTGTACTGTGAGTAAAAAAGCACCTAAGATAGACTGATTCCAGTCTGCTTACCAGATGATACCACTAAACCTATCAGTAAGTTACATCTTCAGGGAAACATTGCTCTTTGAGATCATGATTCATGCTGCTTCGAGATACCTGTACTGTCTCTTGCTGCATCAAATGAAAGATCATCTCTCTATTCATAGGGCTGAAAGGAAAGAGGGGTGTTGCATAATTGCAAGTCCCTTACTATGTGTACATATCTGCTGTTGACCTGTTCAAGTGTGAATGAGCTCAGGTTTCCTGCTTGCTCCTAAGTAGCCTGTCAGCAAATCCCCAGTCATGGTGGCTCATGAAAGCAGACAAGCACATTTGTGCTGCCCTAACAACTGATTTTTGGCCCTCAGACCAAGCAGAGCAGACTCCAGGCAGGCAAGGACAGATGTATTTGTTCAGGGACTGTCACCTGCTTCCAGGCTCCAAACACCCCTGAGTCCCTCTCGTGTAACTTTATTCTATAGGGACATAGGCCAGAGGGGTGGGACAGATGAATGAGATAAGGTCTATAAGTACATCCTTTGAAGAGCTGAGCTCTCACAGCTCCCATTAACTCCCACTGTCCCAAACCAGTGAATTACTCAGTAGCTCTTTTGATCTGGATTGTTGTTTGTTTCGCCAATGTAGTCTTTCCAGACATCTTGTTATCCTTATTTAAAATCCTAGGAAGGAAACATACAGTGAAGACCAATTCCTGTCACACCCACAGGCGTTCTGAATAACAGCATAGGCTGTTCAGGAGCATTTATCAGTGAAAAACATATCTTGGCTGCTCATTGAAATGCACAGAAGTTAGACAGCACCAAGTAGTCTATTCCACAGGCACCTTGTGAGAAAAAAAAACCTTGAAATATTACAATCTCCTGTTTTCTCACAGTAGTAAGAAACAAGGAGAGGGATGCCCATGACGGAAACAAGTTTTACATCAAGGAATTTTCTCTTATCCTTCAAGACACGATTGGGACTGAAACAATCTTTGTACAGTGACCAAAAATCTCTATGAGGATCAAGCTCCCCCAGTTCCAAATAGGAATTAGGTGCTCACATTTCTTACATGCTTAATAAATGATGTAGAGATCTCATCACTGAACCTCAAGAGAATGCAGTATTATACAACCCCCAAGGAAATTCCCAAATATTGCAGTTACATTATTTGCATTATCCTCTCTCAGCTGGGAGGTGCATATTCTGTCAAACACAAAATTCCAGCAGGCCCATGTATGATTCTAAAGTATTATCTTTGAGTAGTACATCCTGACATGGGGCTGAAACGTATCCTGTAGTTATAAACCCCATGCTTGCTTTAAAAACAAAGTCTACATATTAGCTTTTAAACACATGACCAGCAATCTGAACAAAGCATAACCTCATAAAGGTCAAAAAAATATGTGCAAGTTTGTAGACTAACCAAAGACATTTATAAATCACAAGCAGCTTACGCAAAGCCGTTGTGTTGATATTTCTTTGTGCCATTCATAATTATTTTTAGAAATAGCTAACACAGATATTATTCTGAATTTTAATTTGCAATTGTTTTTACATGTACTCTAATTAGTACAAGGTCAAAAGGAAGGCTTTTGAAAGGAGATATGAGGTCTTTGTTGTCACCAGATGACAGCATGTTGAAAAGTTACCAAAATGCTATGGCAGAATAAAAGGGGGATTTTGGGTTTTGTTTTGCTCCTTAACATGAATTGCCGAGCATTCAGGATTTCTTTGGATCAGGACTCAGTCATCACTTTCAGAGTGAAGAAATTACTCTTTGACAGGAAAGGACAAACTGGATTCTTGTTTTCCTACAATTGTATCAACATTTACGGCGGTCTGAACTATCCCCATTGTAGCTTAAACCCACAGGAAGAGGCTCTGGAGAAAAAAAAAATTTGTGTTAAAATACCCTTACACAGCTTCTAAGGGGTTTTAGTTGTTCTTTTCACCAAGGGGCAGGCTTCAGGGGCTATGCCACAGGACTTGTCCCCAGATTCTAAACCAGGGAAAAGTCCTTTAAGCTGTCAGCTTTTCACCCAACATGGTTGCAGTATAATTCCCCTGAAGGCTAGCTATAGAAGATTGGGATGCCTCTTTATTTTTGAAGGTCTGAGGGGAACACAGGGGAGCTTCAAAGGGGAACAGCACGTTGTCTCTCTCTGGCTTTCTTGTAAGCTCCATTTAGATACTGGAAGGTTGCTATTACGTTTCCCTGGAGCCTTCTCCAGGCTGAAAAATTCCAGATCTCTCAGCCTGTCTTCACGGGAGAGGTGTTGCAGCACTTTGGTCATTGTGGCCCTCCTCTGAATCCAAGAACTCTATGTTCATCTTTCCTTAGAGGTCCCAGACCAAGACACAGCACTGCAGGTGGGGTCTCACCAGGGCAGAGCAGAGGGGCAGAATCTCCTCCTCACCCTGCTGGCCACACTACTTGACCTATTGGAGAAGGACCTGGGAGTCTTTGTGGATGACCAGTTGACCATGAGCTGGCAATGCCCTTACAACCAGGAGGGCCAGTAGTATCCTGGGATGCATTGGGAAGAGTGTGGCCAGAAAGTCAAGGGAAGTGATCCCACCCCTCAGGCCTCGTGAGGCCACCTCTGCAGTGCTGTGTTCTGGGCTACTCGGTACAATAAAGATATATAAATATCTCAACGGCAGATGCCAAGAGGGTGGTGCCAAGTCTCTCTTCAGTGGTGCCCAGTGACAGGACATGGAGCAATGGCCATAAACTAGAAAATAAGTTTCACCTCAACATGAGGAAAACTTTTATATGCTGAGGATGGCAGAGCACTGGAGCAGGCAGGTCCACCTGACCACCAGGGAGGTCATGGTGTTTCCCTGTCTGGAGACATTCAAAACCCACCCTGTGTAACCAGCTCTAGGTGACCCTGCCTTGGCAGGGGGTTTGGACCAGATGAGCTCTAGAGGTCCCTTCCAACCCTAACAATTCTGTGATTCTGTGAAATCTTTCTTCTCAGGTCTGCTCTTAATCCATTCTCTTCCCAGCTTGTGTTTGTGCTGTGATTTCCCTGAGGCAACATGAGGTAATGTGACCAGCAACTACTTGGTCTTTGGCTCCACTTAGGAGCCATTTTTGCACTTATTTTTGGAAATTTTAGATAGACCTTTGCAGGCCAAACTTTAAAAAACTTCTATAACCCTCTCACTGTGTTTACCTAAGTAGAGATTCCAGGATGTGGCAAGAAATTTTACTAAAGTGAAACCTTTTTCGGTGTTTTCTGCTTCCCAGTGTTTTTTTTTTGGTTTTTTTTTTTTTTTGTTTTTTTTTTTGGTTTTTTTGTTTTTTTGTTTTTTGGGTTTTTTTTGTTGTTGTTGTTGTTGTCTTTGTTTTTGTAATACATCAGAAAAATATGCTTGTGATTAGTGGATGTATACCTTTTTTTTTTCTTCTGATTTAGTTTTGTAATGCAAAAAGATTTTAAATGTTGAGCCATGATATATGCTGCTTTATTTAAAATAATGACAGTGTCACTAGTTTTGAAATATTGAGGACCAGTCGTGTCCTAGTGGACTTTCTCACTTCTTACTATTTGCACAAAACTCATCTTTAAACTACTGCACTCATTAAAAGCATAGAAAAAATATTCAAGACTTGGATATTGAAATATAAAACCTCCAGGTGGTCACCAAAAGATGTGAGACAGGGGTTTGTTTGGGGTTTGTTAGGGACCCCAAAATTCCTGGATGAAATTCAGCATGTGTCAGTAAAGACAACATCATTTCATGCAAGCTGAATTTGGCGATTGCCATCTGATTACCTTCAACTGCCTGTGTCTCAAATAATACTGATATTGATATTAAACCACGTTGAGCCAGAGTCCAGGGATAATGGCAGCAAGCCTGACTTGTACCCCATGAGATCCAGTAGGAAATACATCATGCATCTCAGAAGTGACCCTGTAGCAGGTATCAAGTCATTGGGTGCTGGGCTTCTCCCAAGGGTAGGTCAGAGCGTGGCGGTGAATGAAATGAGCCGTCTGCTCAGCTGCTCTTCACCCTGAGGCCAACAAGCACAGCACAGTCTTATTGTCTAAACAGTGTGCTTGCACCCAAAATGCCTTGTCCGTGTCCTGTGCTAATTCCCAGCCGTAGCTGGACAGTGTATGGAAGCCTTTGACAGGCTTTTTTTGAGTTTAGGCCAAAACGCTGCCAGACCTGTGCAGAAAGAAGTGCACAGTTACTGTCGTGTTCCTGGTTCTGGCTGTGCTCCTTTACCTGGGGCAAATTCATTTCTCTCTTTAGGTCTACTAACCAGCAGGCAAGACTAGATCACCGAGCTGACTTGTCCCTGCACTCTTCCAACTCCCATATGCAAGACAGAGAGTTAGATCCCCAGAAGGAACAGCACTTGCCCCTTGATACGGTGTGCATAACACATGCTGGAAAATGGTGGGGAATATTTTACCAGCACATGGTTTCATCTGTAGGCACTACCACTCTGGTAGAAACACTGCAGACTGACTTCTCATGCTTTGCTTTAAGCTATGTTAGTGGGAGAAGGCTGAATGTTGACAGTCCAGTCTGTGCATCAAGGCCACGGGTGACTGTAGGCCCTCCATTCCCTAGTGCCTGAGAGCACTAAAGCCAACAAGAAACTTCAGGGAATAAAACCTTTTTTTTTTTTTTTCTTAAATAGCACACAAAACTGTAAGAAAATTTGGGTTCAACATCTCAAGAGCATATATCCTCTTGTCAGCAGTCTCATAGACATCTACTGGGGAAAGAGTAACTTTGTAATGTCTGCTTCTTAAAAGAACAGCAATTACAAAAAGAACTAGCCACTAACAACAGTGTCTTTACTTTTATCTTCAAACAACAGATGGTGTTAATCTGGAGCTTTGCATTCCTAAAAGTGCTGGAATCATAAAACTACTTGCTTCCAGAAGGACCCTTGAACACAATGTATTGCTGGGGAAAACAGTCAAAATGAGTCATCAGAGCAAAATATGCCTGCCATCAAACAGACTTTATGTGAAATTTTTATCTTTTCACAGGACAAGATGTCACCCAGATGACATTTGTGGGTCTCATTCTGTTTTCTGACATTGTTTAGTCACAATGGCTAAATCAGGAGTGGTTTGTGAGTCTCTCAAATCTGGAGTAGCTTCTAGTGACTGACACGCTTCCTGACAGGATAAGACTTAAAAGATCACAGTTGTGTTCACGTGTCAATTTTGCACTGGAATAAATAGGCAGCCCTCTGCAAGTAGGTCACATTTCAGCAGAGTTACTTCAGATTTACTTCACTGTTAGCAAGATCAGAATCAGTGACTGCCTGGGATGAAAAGTTAAGGTGACACTGAGGCAATTTCTTTTGTAATTCATGTGGGGAAAGCTAAAATAAATAACACGAAATGCCCCCACATTATTAGCTAGTGTGTTTGAAAGAATCCTGCCGTTGTGTTTTATCTTTTCTTAACTGCAAGCCAGAACATTTAAGATTTAATTATTTAGAGAAAGGGGGAGGGGAAGTGTGCCTTTTGAAGAAAGTTCCACAGGTTTCCAAACACTTCAACATTTCATCATGGCAATCAGCCAGATGCCAAACAAAATGCAGCTTTCCACCAGGGATCTGACAGGTGGCCTTTCCAAAGTTTACACACTGAAGTGAGAGTTGATGTTCTGCTGCTTATTTTTCTGCCTTTTAAGTTATTCCTTTATTGAAGCCAGACTGCAGACATCTTTCCATGTAACAAAAGATAAGATCTCTCCCTGAATATTTGGGGATTTTAGTATGCTTTTATATTACCCATATCTACTCAAGGGATTATTATTCACACATTCAAATGAAGAAATGCTGGGCCGGCAAGGCGGAAAAACACATATGTATGCAGGCAAAAGGTAAGGTATTTGAAGCTTCGCTGATAACACAGAGCCAGATACTACTGAGGTACAACATAGGGAAAAATCCCATCTTTCCCTCGAGGTGTTTCCCCTGTCTCTGGCTGTGGTGAAGGCTGGCACCCCGGCCTCACTCATCCCCTGGCTTATTCTCTGGAGCATCTCCACCCAGCTCCATCTGCCTGGGGCTCTCCACCTGCCACCACACCAAAGAGGCGCCTTCAGGGAGAATTAAATACAGTCTGTGGCTGCACTGCACTTCCCTTTATCACGTGTTTCTCTCTGTTGTCTCACGTTTTTCAAATGTCTCCTCAGAATTTTGAATGCTCCTGAAAACCCTCTAAATTGACAAAATATCAGAGACAAAGTGCAGGGTAAAAATGGAAGTATGATAGCTCTAGGTTGTACATCTCACTTTCCTTGCTTCCTCAGGTATGGTGTCCCTCAAAATACACAGCAAGGTCCAGGTGAAGAGGTAAGTAAAAATTCTTCTGTAGAAAAAAATTTCTTGAAGAAACAACAGTCACAACTGATCCCATGGAATTGCTTATGACAGATAGCAAAGTTAGTAGGGCTCATGTCTGATTCAGTTTAACTCAGTTCTGGGACCAGATTCTCATAGCTCACAGGAGAAAACGTGGTGTGCCCTTGCCCTCACTTATATCCCATCTGACCATCATGAAGCCAAAGGAGAGGTGTGTATCAGAAAATAAACTATGTAACCAAAATTATTAACATTTAAGAGGGAGATTCCAGCAAAGAAAGGCCTAAGTCCTGACCAAAAGTTTAGCTTACTGTCAGCAAGAAGCAGCAGGGAGTACTTCCTCCTGTTGTGTTCATGTTCTGATATTGCACTTTACCATAGATTTTGAGCAGTTTCTGAAAGTTTCCCATGTGACTAAGATTTGGCCCATATCATCTGTTTGCTCACCATTTCTCAGGGAAGACAGGCATGAGCAGTAAAGTTCATTGGGTTGCATTATTTTTGAGGGGTTACTTTAAATTGTGGTTATGTATGTTGTTATATATCTATACTACAGAAGACAAGGCCAAAAAAGTCACTTTGCACTTGCAGCAGGCAGGCAGAGAGTGCTAAGTCTATGCAGGACCTCAGTTCCTGTGGGAATTTATTCCACTGGCTGAAAGCAGCACACATAACCCTTAGTTTTATGGAAAAGAGTCCTCTTCTGCCAAATGGGCAAGGTTGTAGCCCATAGCACTTCTCTTATATACAAGAATGTGTGTGTGTATATGATAGAAGTTTAGACATCAGACAGGAGTCCTTGAAAATTATGTCTGTGATGGAGTTGTTTTACTCTGCTAGAATGCTGTAAAGGGACCTTTCCAATTAAACAAATAAAACCCAAAATATATAAGCAAGTATGCCAATCAACAAATTTACTATATGCTATAAGTATTTTGTGCAGAGACAGATCACACAACAAAGTTCTCTGTCCTTTGTACAGGGGAAATGAAAATATGGTACAATCATGCTAAATTGTCTGTCCTTAGTCATAATACTCGTGTTTTGACCAGTTCTTCTCATCCAGCCCTTTGTTTTCCAAAAATCAGAGAAGGGCACCAATAAACCTACCTGCATATTTAAGAAGGGGGAAGTACACTTCAGCATCACATTTTTGTTTAAGATCTCAGTTTCCATCCATTCATGACAATAGCAAAACAACCAAGGGTTTCAGTCATGCAGTTCAAGCATATTGCAAAATAAGCATAAAATTATTTACAATTGTTAGCAACATTCCACAATACTTAGAGCAGGCACAGAAATGCTTGAACTCCTCTGTGAGTAGTAAATAAGCCCATATGGTTTTGTCATCTCTCCTCACACTCCACACCCTAAAGAACAGAAAAAAAAAAAAGAGAGAGAGAGAAGAAGAAGAATAAAAGTAACTCAACAAAGCAGGAAATTTCTTAAGAATTTTGTTGTATTCAAAATGCCTTTGAAATCATCCAGCAACTAAACCACAGGCTCCCTCATCCTTTTGGTCTCACAAAACAACAACAGAGCATCTTCTGTGCTCAGATGCAGTAATTACAGACAACATGCACAAAGAAAACCAAATAGAATAATTTGAATTGCCAGAGCCAAATATGCAATTGTTCATCTATAGAGGTAATTACAAACCAAAAGATCAGTCATGGTTCTGGTTTCTTCAAATTACTGTTTTGCCCTGAAGAAATACAATTATCATGTAAGTAATCCTAATAATTTTTACATTTGTTTTGCATATCAGGATCAAATCTGAATGAATAACTTTTTTTTTTTTTTAAGCATGTATTCTGAGCCAAACATTGTGTCTCTAACTTCTAATTCAGGAAAGCCTTGGTCCAAAAAGCCACTGGTGGCAATGGAAAGACTCCATAGAGCTTTTCACTGCTGATTCAGATATTTTTTTATTCTTCTTATCTACTTTTAAGTAATTTGTCTCTCTTGCCAAAAGCCATTGTAAGTATAAGGCGCACAAAGCTGAGAGACTCCAGAGACAGGTAAATATCAAAAGTTGACATCTTGTACTGTTGCTTTTCAGCTGTTGATATATAGGAAATTTCTTTACTTGTTGGTATTCATGGTTAAGCACCTGGTCAATAGTTTTGTATACAGTAGTGAAATACCCTGAGTACCTCCCCAGCCCTTGACCCAAGTCACTGGGGAATTAGTTACCACTTTCAGTGTGGGTTGACCCTGCAGAGGATCCAAGTTTGTGTAGAGAAAAACACATGCCCTACTGCCTAAGTATTTGAGCAAAATACCTCAGAGAAAACCAACCTACTGCCATCTACAGACCTTGATGAAGAATCTCATTAAAGAAATTTAAAAAACTAATGAAACGCCTTTGTGTCAATGTGATATTTGGAGTACATTCGGCCTTTGGAAGCATTCACCATACATTCCACACCTCTCTAAACCTATGATGTTTTGTGCAGGGGAGAAAGAAACATAAATGAAAGCAGACCTGGCTGCTTTCAGGGGCATTAGTTCTCTGGAGTGAGATCACAGCTGAAAAACCAGAAACAGAAATTAGTGTTATAACATCAGTGGGAGTGATCTTGATGAAACCTTGAAAGGTGGCCTCATTTCAGGGGCAATGAGGGGAGATCAGGTCAGGCTTTTCTGCTTTTTTCCCTATGGACAGGCCAATCTCCGTACTGAACCCAGCTCACACATTCTGTCAAGGATGAGCTGTTGAGCCAATGAAGGAGCAGGCTGGGCTTGTGCTTGATGCCTCGTTTGGGCTCAGCTCAGCATCCATATGTAGATCCAGGCCAAGAGAACCAAAGCCAGTAGGGATATTTTGGCACCTTTTCCTGGCAGCCACAGCAATCTTGCATATCTATTATGTATTTTCCTTTTTTACATACTTTACATATTTAGTCAGCCTTGTTGGCTGATGTCTGATTTTTTGGCTTGTTTCACTATGGCTTGGCTGTACCTTTGATCACTTGGCTTGCCCAAGTCTTGTATCACTTGATTTGTAAAGCTGCTGCAGTTTCCTAACTGGACAATTATAGACTGGAATCCATTTATGAAAGTTTTAGGTTAGTATTTCATGCCACATATTAACTGTTTTTTTCATTCATTCGTTCATTCATTCATTCATTCAGCTTGCTGAATACAGAGCAGGAGGATATATATAAATTTGGGAAGAAGGCTGAGGATGAAGACTATGATCTGTAAAGGTCATGAACCCTCCTCAGAACAACATGCCCTTAGCAACTCCGCACAGGATTTTTAAGGTGTTCTGTGACACACACTATCTCATTTTTTTATATATATTTTCCATTCCTCTATAATTGTTAAGTTCTCTTTCCAAAGGACATGCTTATACTGTAGGCAACAGCTTTTACCTGAGAGAAAGCTTTCAACAGGTCTAGCAGTGCAAAGAAAGGACTTGGCACAGCATCTGCATTTCACCCTGTCTCTAGCAAAGAGAAGCTACCAAGTACTGCAGCACCCTCCAGCCCCCTGGTTCCCACCACTGTGCTCAAAAGTCTACATGACACAGCAGTACTCAGAATATCTGAGAAGGATAGCATGCAATCACAGAGGCAGGTAAGGTTCCTGACTTGGGGAACCTGCAGACTAGAAAGGATCACTTCTTATTTCTACATCCTCTCTCCTTTCTCAAAACACTTCTGCTTGACTGTCTTATTTCTGCCTTCATATTCCTCTTTCTCATACCAGGCTTCCAGCTCTGCCTTCTTCAGATGTGCTTCCTCTCTTCTCTGTGGTCATTTCCACCTCCCTTCCTCCCTGCCTGGCCCTAATCCCCTCAAGCAGATGGACGAGGGGAGAGGAGTAGCGTGAAGGCATCTGTGAAGATTTTCAAGCCACAACATTGGGCTGCTTGCCAGCTCACAAGAGGTGCTCCTTGTAAAATTTAATGCAGTGGGGCACAACAGGTCAAGTAAGGAGAAGAGTCCTCACTAGATTCACATTACTGTATTGCAAAAATACTCGAAAGGACCAGTGCTTTCTACTGCTCTGTTATGTGCTCTATGGTGAAATCTTTCTCGACTGAAAAAGTGCAGGAGCAGCACAAGTGTGAATGCCTGCTCCCTCACTGCCCCCAAAGTTTTTCAAAGCCTCTTCATGACTGTTGTCATGCTAGCAAAGGCAAGTACATGCCATGGGCACATTCCACAGGCCAGGCTGCCTCTCATGATTTCCTCCATGTGAATTTGGAGACTGAGCAGAAGCTACTTTAACTTGACACTCTTGTTTCAGCCCCAAGCAAGCAGGCAATTCCTGAGGCAGCTGCAGGGAGTAGTTGGTGTGTGAGCGGTCACCCGCAAAGCCCTGGCTGCTAATAAGTCACTGAGTCAGGGAGGCCTTTCTGCAGTAGCAAACAGGCTGTGGGACATTGCAGGAGTAGTCTCTGTCCCAGGAAAAGAACTACATGGCTTTTTCTTTTAAATGGCAAGTGAGATGTGGTCATAGGCAGAATAAAACCAAGAGAAAAAGCCTGACAAATAGCCTAGTGGCTTGTGAGAGAGCTGGGTCTACAGAAGATGCTCCTCTGCCTCACGCAGTTGGGAAGATACACCATAAAAGAAGCTCCACTGCCCTTCTTCCACTGGGACTAAGGCTTGATCCTGACTACCCTGGAGAAACAGCAGGCAACTTGCAGCAGAAACTCCTCAGCTCTGCTCCCACAGCAGCATGGCTTTGCTCTAGCCTCAATTCAAGACCAGCAGGAAAAGCTACTCTGTAGCTTACAGTGGGCAAATGTTTTCATTTCTGGGGCCAGATGCTGGTTTAGGTTATGGGTAGAATTACATGAATGACATCCCTTTCTTCCCTAGGAGTTTCATGGTAGTTTAATACACCTGGGCACACCAGAAGATGTTTAATATGTGCAGGGTTTATTAGGAAGTAGTTGCCTTCCTCTCCCTGCTTGAGGTCACTCTGCATCATCCCACAGATAGCACTCACCCAGATCTTCACTGTCTTATGGGCACTTCCCATATTCAGTGTATGACTGCAAAGGAGTTTTCCCCTCCACTCTTACACAATTCCTCTTGAGGCAAACCAGTGGCAAAATTATAAGAGGGAGCTTAAGGGGCACATTATCAGCTGTGCCACAGCCAAGGAATGAGCCCCATTCTAATAAGCAAGCACACAGGAGGAGGCAGTGCCTTTTCTCCTTTGTGCTCTGCAGCTCAGTAGAGATTTGGAGATGGGACTAGGACTGCAAGGTGTAAGATGATTTACAAATTGAATATGATAATATTCCTGATTCCTGTGTTAATATGTAATTATGTAATGTTATTTCTTCAAGATGTGTGGTCATAACTGGGAATTATTGAGGGGGGCTCGGGGCTTAGAAGATTAAATTTGGATTTGCAGCCTTTTATTTTTGGAGCATTTTTTTTTAAATGCTTCCATTCTGCCAGCAGCCTTTTTGCCTACTGTGCTGATCAAAGCCCTCAGCTGTGCCATAATCAGAATGACAATAACAGATCTGTTTGAAACCATACAAGTGTCATCTTGTACAGAATAGCCATGTTGAAAGATGTTTGTGTAAGGATGAAATAACTAAGAATGGTTATATTTCTCTTCAACCATAGGTTGCATTTGTTGTTTTGCATGTACAAACTCTGCCCAGAAGAAGAGGTATTAGACCAACTGTGCCTCCACTCAAAAGCTGTCAACTGGAAAAACATAGCAGTTCATGTTCTGGACCACCAGCATTTCTCTGATGATTGCTGAGCTCAGATGAGCAGTGTAATGGAAGTAGAAGGACTATCCAGATCAGTTCCAATGTTCAATACATTATATAATGCTTTTGTGTATCTCTCTCTGGCAATACAAGAACAGGGAAAGTGACCTCAGAAAGAGAATGATTTTTTGTATGGAACATTAAAACCACCTTCTCAAGTATATTTGGGGGAATAAATTCTATAAAAGAAACGGACAGAATTCTGCAGGAAGGCTTGGCATGAGAAAGAGAGCACACAAAAGCAGTGCTATAATTGAAATTAATTTTGATGGATTACTATCATATGAACAATATGTGGAAAATTCTGGCCTTGGGAAGAAATGTGGAGGAAACTGCCTACCTTATTTTAAGGTAACAAGAGCTATTGAGTAGCACAGATGTCCTTAACAGTTGCGAACCTGCACATGAAAATACAGTGGATAAATGTTCTCTGAGAGTGAACTCTCCCCCAGCACTTCTTATAGCAATTCAAGATACTAAAAAAAAAAAAAAAAACATTTACTGTCCCTTTCAGAGAATAAAAGACTTGAGCATTGTTCAATAATACTGAGTAGATCAACAGCAAATTTTCACAACACAGAGAACCAACACCATCAGGATAAAATTCTGTGACTTCTTTAAACACCATCACCTTCCTAGAAACTACACAAGACACTTTCCAGGGTGCTAGTCACTGGCAAGGCTGTAATGAAAAAGATTAATACAGCCTATAGTTTGGATGTCCTCTGAGCTCAAGAATTATATGAAATGGGAATGGAGAAGGAAAAAAAAACTGACATGGAGCTTCCACAAAACATGAGTTCATTCTAGGGAAGATCATACTCTGCTTGAATGTCCTCTCTGATTGCTCACAGCTACACAGCCCACGGGCAAAATGGATAGTGTTGGCAGTGGTAATAATTAATCAGCTGATTCATAGACATTGAAGTTGTTGCAGCCTGAATAGTTGCTAGTAAAGTCCAGGGTAAGGAATCAAAAAGGGCCTTTGCATGGTATCCACAGATGTTTAATTCAGCCGCACGGTGAGATGTTTAGGGTCCAAGGTACACACTCACGGGGAGACTCCAGGTTTCTCTCTCCGAGGGGCCAGAGGTGAACCTGGTCTCAGGGCCATACAAAGATCAGGGCCAATCAGAGAATAGGGAGGGAGTGGCTCAGGGACATAGGAACAGGGAAAGGAGCAAATGGGGTCTAACAGCTTTTTGAGGGAAGCTTCTTGTATCTCCCTAACCTAGGGGATACCCTCCAGGGTCTCCACATTAAGTGACAAAATTGGGCCTAAATTGGCCAACTGGCTCAACTTGGTAGTGGAAATTGCATCAATGGAAAAACCTATATACTGCTTTGTGGTGGTTTAACCCAGCTATCAGCTAAACCATCATGAAGCTGCTGCCTCACATATACCCACCACCCAGTGGGGAGTAGGATAGGAAAAACAAGTAAAACTCATGGGTTGGGGTAAGAACGGGTTAATAACTCAAACAAAAGAAAATATACTAATAATACTAATAATAATTGTAATAATAATAACAATCATAACAATAATAATAACTGTAATGAAAAAGAGGCACAGAGAGAGAGGATAAAACCCAAGAAAGACAAGTGATGCACAATACAGTTGCTCACTATCCACTGATCAATACCCAGTGCATCCCCAAGCACTGACTGGTGGCTCCTGCCAAATCCCCCCAGTTTGCAGACTTAGCTTGACCTTCTCTAGTATGGGGTATCACTTTGGCTAATTCAGGCCAGCTGTTTTGGCCATGCTACCCCCTAAATCCCCATGTTCCTGCTTACTGGCAGAGCATGAGACAGTGGAAGTCCTTGATTTAGGGTAAACACTACTTAGCAACATCTAAAACATCAGTGTGTTATCAACATTATTCTCATACTAAATGCAAAACACAGCACTGTACCAACTGCTAAGAAGAAAATTAACTCTATCACAGCCAAGCCCAGGGCATTAATGACAAGTTATTAAAAAGTGGATGTATTTTGACCACATTAGTCTGTGGTATGTATCACAGGATATTAGAAATGCCACTTTGCTAACAGCCTTTAATTAAGTTTGGTCTGCATAGTATTAATGTACTTATCATGTAGGCTGCTCACAGCAGGCTGACATAGACCCAATTATACCTGGGGGATGTGGTCAAAGATTGATGGATTCCAGTGGTTCTGAGGTCAGAAGTTGAGTGTTCAAATTTAAGGAAATACAAAATTAAACAGTTTCAGAAAAACTCCCCCATAAGACACAAGAAGATCTCAACAAAATGGTACCAGTGTCACTAAAATGGAAATGCTGGTGTGTTACTCAGTTCCACTACTATGAAGCTAGAGGTCTGGAAACCAGCAACCTCCTCTTAAAAGTCTCTGTTTTCTAAACAGGCTTAGTGTAGGAGATTATTCAAGATAATTGGACATAGCTAATCAGAGCTGCACAGCTTACCTATTGTAAAAATTCTTAATTTTCCTGTCAAATGACAAGAGCAAGAACATATGTTGTTAGCAATCCTGCTGCAAATGTAGTCTTCTTCATTATAGCTCTGCCATTGCCAATGTAAGAGCTAAATATAGTAACAGCTTAGTTCACAGCTAGCTTTAGCTGTGCTTTAGCAATTTATCTTGTTTTGGTTATTTTAGAATATTGCATTTATTTTAGAATAACCAAAAAAAGATAAATTGCTAAAGCATTTAATTTTTTTTTTTTTTTTGTTACATGAAGTATTCAGAGTTTATATACACAAGAGGACACAAGTGGAATAAGCTGGATCAGAAAACATATAGGAATTACTTGTAATATAGGAAATTTAAATGAGGTAAAGTTATTCGCCTTGGAACAAGGAATGTTTGAAATGTAAGAACATCCTACAACAAAAACCTCTTAGTGAGAAATTAGATTTTTGGGAAAACACATCACCCAGCTTAAAGCCAACATGTGATATTCAGTTCAGCCTGCCCTGATTTCAGCATGAGACTGGACTATCTGATAGCTCTTTCCATGGCTCCCTCCAAGTCAAGACTGAGGAACAGAGGTTCATTTAGTCTGGTTAGCTCTAGCCCTGCCATTATGTCAGCTCCTCCTGTTTTCTGGATCAATGGCAGCCTCCAGTTATTACCCAGTGGCCTCAGTCCAAGGTTGGACTTTCAAGAGGCTGAAGCATAAAAGAGCAGAAGTCTGATGCTGGTGATGAGCCAGAACATTGGTTTCCAAATCAAGATAAAACAGCAGTAATACTTTTTTTTTTCCTCCTGTGTGAAGGATCCTGTTTTTTTGATCTGTCCAGTGTAGATCTAATCAGTAAAGGGCTTTTACACACATTTTCATACACCGCTGCCATTGTCCATTGTTCCAGAGCTAAGTGTTGGCAGAATACGCCCAGTCATCACAAATGTATCATTATTATGTGCAGACACACTATTGAATAAAGTCAGTCTTGATCAGAACAGAACTGTCTGAACACAGCTCAGTGCTTTTTCATTGTGGCATTAATTAAGACTGAGGAAAACACTGCTGAATCCTCTTCTGGAAGACCAAATCCAAGCTCTTTTTGAAGGCACATCATGAACATTTGCTCCTACATGTTATTTCTGTGTTTCCTAGCAGAAACTCATTAGCAATTCCAAAGTGAAGGGATTACTCATTAGCTGGTAGCAATATGGAGCTGAAAATCACATAAGAGTGCCAAAGGAGGCTTTTATCTGCATTGTGCATGCCAGGTAAAGGACAAAAGCAAAAACATAGCAAAGGCTTGGAAGTCTTGACCTAAGATTTGTTCTTTCAGTCAAAATAATTTTTTGAAAAACCTCAAAAATACTCGGGGTCAGCTCTTATAGAGAATGAATGAATATCTAAGGTTTGCATGTAGGAAGGGCAGGTCCACAAGTAAGCAGCAGAAAAACTTCCCCAGGCTTGGCACTGCAGCAAGAACACGTGCAGATCAGATACTCCTATTGCCAGAAGTGCTTTGCGTGTGCTCCACTGCAATAATTCCATGAGATATTGCATGTGTAGTTACATCTTTATAAAAGAAAAACCCAACAGACAAACAGATGACAGCTGCCCACAATGGATCCATGGGTAGTGGAGGAGCTCATGTTCATTCTGCTTTCAGACACTCTTAAAACAACACGTTTTTAAGTGTTTAGTCAGTGTCCTCATACAATATATTTGTAAAATGTTATAAAAACGTACATGGCCATACTTCACTAAAAAGAGTTTAGAAACCCTTCACCAGACTTTTTAGTATTCAGCTCAAAAAGAGCACCTGACCTACTTAAATTGCCATAAATCTGTCTAGATGCTTATATGACACATTTTTGTCAAGTCAAAGCCCCTTAGTTCAAAATGTTATCACAGATAAAAATTTAAAACTAAGTGACCATATCTACATTGCTTTCATTATCAGTGCACACGGTATCTTGAAATTCCTTAGTACATCTTTTGTGTACATCTTTTAAACAAAAGAATTCAGCAAATGCAATATTCTTTCTAAGATTTTAAAATGGGCAAAAGATGAAGAAATGCTGATCCAGCTAAACTTCAGCTAAACAGCTTCCTCCAGCATTCTGAGATTGCTTATTTTTGTCATCTAGGAAGTCAGAATGTACCTTAAAAGTAACGGGGGTGGGGGGAAGATGCAGAGAAACACAAGGGGAGAGGTTAGGATTCTATTCCCATCTCAGGAAAAAACCCTCTGGTTTTGTGTAATCTTACTTGACACAAAGCTGAGGGAGACCTCTTGAGCCGTGGAGTCCAGACCCCAGAATCCATAGTAAAAAGCATGATATATACATGCATGCTTAGTATAGCTGCTGTACAGTGAGGGTCATGATGGGACAAGACTTGAATCACTGCATCAGAGAGGACCTGCTGCTGCACATGCATGATCACCTTGGCTTCAGGAGACGAGTTTCAGCAATGGTGGCATTTGTCAGTGCTTTATGCAATTATGCTGAGCCCTGCAGCAGACAAAGTTCCTCAGCTGGTGAGTAGAGAATCATTACAGAAAGAAACCCCGAGCAATAGTTTCATTTAAGGTAGCAATTGCTTCCCCTGTTTTTACCTCTGAGCTCCACCTGCCCACCGTGAAATTTCAAGGATTTCTGGGTTAAAAGCTCAGGCAATTATGACTGCTTCGTAGAGAGGCCTTCCCTCTTCATCAGAAGGTGAATGCCCAAGAGCTCCTTCTTCAGGAGAGATTTTTTCCCTTTTACAGTGAACAGGCAGACGTTGATTGATCTTTACCGTGGCAGCTGGTAGGTGGAGCAGACTCCTCCCAGAAGCAGGAGTAGGTGGGGGTAGCCAGACCTCCAGCTGTGCAGTTGGGCTAAGGTTTGCAGTCACTGGACACACTTGCAGTGAAACTTCATCGGTGCAATGTAGCAAAAAAGGACATACATAAACCTGTCTGTCTCCAAGGAACAGCACAGCTGACTATGCACCAGTCCACAGTCCTTTTAATCTAGATGAGAGTGCTGCCCTAGCATGACCTACAAGCTGAAGAATTAGTTAATTTTCCCCTCTGATTAATAGCTCATGTAAAATTAGTAGGAAGGAAAAAAGATGTGCTAGTTAACCACCACATCTTTCTTGGCGGGAGGATGTAAATGTTGAAGGCAGAGATAATATTACCTCCCCTGGGCATTAGATACTTGGTGGTTTGGAGCACATGCCTTTGATAATCAACATCAGTATCTCTTTCATGTCACTGAACAGAAAAATAGGGCCTCTTCAAAGAGAGTAACTCAGAAAAGAAACTGTTAAACAGGCCTGACTGGGTTGAGCAATGCTGGAAATTAAGTACCCTGGAGGGGCAGGATTAGAAGTGAGGTCAGCACTCTCAGACAGGGCAAGGGAGTGCATTAATAGCCCTCTGTACTGCCTCTGAAGTTCAGATGGTTGTCACTGAATATCCATGCAGCCCTCTCATTCTCCCCCTCCATATGCTGTTCTGTTAATTAGCATTCTGCCTTCTTGTCATAAAATACATGAATTAGCTGGTGGCCAGGAGCTTACTGGCCTAAGCTTTTGAACTTCTGCGGAGTTTCAATTACACAGCCTCACTGAGAATTATTTATTTTTTTTTAATCCTGACTTTTTCATAATGGTAATCCACTAGTAGATACTTGTCCTTTATCTAAGACACCAAAGCGTTCAGCAAATGCACATGAAAGAATAAGGCTTTGTTCCTTTGCCATCCGGACTCCTGTTTCATGTGTGCTTCAAATAAAGGAATTATTCCTTTCTAATGACTCAGAGTTTTCTTTGCTTTAACTCTTCTAGAGACAAATTACTTGCTGTACACTAATGACATAATTTCTCTCCTGGATGGTAACTAATACAAAATTAACCTTTCAGCAGAAGCACCTTTAGAAATCACATATCAGTTTTTAGCCTGGGAATTTCAAATGTTCTTAATAAAACTGGGTTTTCAGTAGCAATGTTCTTGGCTATTGAAGGTGCCTTGCAATGCTCTATTCTTCTGGACTGTCAAAGCGGCTCAAGGAGTGCTGCAGAGCAAGAGTAGGGAGTCGAGGCTGTGCTTACAAGGATATCTCTGCAGCATAACTGAGAGCCATGGCCAGGTCCGCACCTGAGGTTTGTGTGTCCCTCTGTCGCTGGGTCTTTTGGAAATACAGAGCCCTTGGAGCCACATGCAGGGAATAATGCACCCTGACAGCAGGCCCTGTGTCAGGGCAGGCTGGCTGGCCTGGGCAGGGGACAATGCTGGTGCATTTATGCTGCTTGCTGACCCACAGCTCTGAGTCACAGAAACGGGGGGATCTTGGCAAGATACTTCATTGTAAAAATTCAAAGATAACCTCCAGATAAAAGCAAAAGGAAATGAGATTTTGTTTAGGTGACTTAAGGTACAGTCTTTCTTTGAGTCCAGGCTCTTTGTCACAACTATTTTTATGCACAGTTCTTTCTAACAAGGGGTTAGTTTCTGTCCAGTATAAACATGTGCAAACCAATTAATTACTGCCTGCTCTGGCCAGGAAACATTGCTAAGCACGTTGCTAGCAGGCCCAGTATTTAAGCACAGATGAAACTGGTAGTCTGGAGTCAGTAGCATCTGAAAGAGTTTGTCATTGTCTGTACTTTTTGAACTGATTGCCAGCAATTTGCTCACTTCTTAAGTTGATAAAGAAAAATGGAAACACTTGACAGCAAATCTTCCACTATCCACTGTTCAATGCTTAAACCGCTCTGGCTTAAATTGTTTTGCACATTCTCTCCCCGATGTACTCAAATGTATTATTTCTTTCCATTTCTACTTCTTTCCAGGAGCAGATTTTTACACTTTACCTCCTAGATTACTTCAACAGCCAACCCTAAAAGCTTAGCTGCAGAGGACCTTAAGACCTGATGCAGATTTTTTTTTTTCCAAGTAACAGGGAGTTAAGCTCTTGAGAGGCTCACAAACTGAATGTTGTTTCTATTGAACTAGAGTGCAGAGCCTGGTAAGCAGGGTCCTCTCAAGGCTTTACAAAAAGGCCAGATGCATAAATGACTTGAACGTTTTTCCTGTATGCCCAGCAAACAGGAGTGCCAAGGGAAACAGGAGAGATTAAAACTTTATCTCACACAACAGACTGCAGCACTGCCTCCCCACAGTTTCTGCTGCAGCTTTGGGATTTAAGTTACATTTGGGAGGGTGGTGAGCCAGCATACCCCAAACACATCTGGGCCTGCCTCTAAATCAGCTCTACCAAAATGTGCAGGGGGCGTTACTGGCACCCTGGTACAGCAGCAATCTCTGTAGAAGACCAGTGAACCAGAAAATAAGAGACAACATTTGTGTCAGGACTCCTCTCTCGCTCAAAGATCACTGCATTGGCCACGTTCACCATTTAAACTAATCCCTGCTTCATTGTGCAGATGCAGATCTTCAAGGGGATCTTCTCTCCAAAACTCTCCCCAAGAATTTTAAAGCAATTAAATTTCACAGGATCTTTTTGAGGAAAGTACTGCTGAGTGTGGATTTTTGGCATTTTTAAAGTAAAAGACTCTGAGGCATGATGAAATTAGGAGTCTCAGAAAGCCACAGTGGAATCAGAAACAGACCGATACCAAATTTCCAGTGTGTGCCATCACACACTCATTTTTTCATGATGCAACAGAGGAGATCAAACAGGCAAACTTTGGATGCTATTCTAAATTGCTGAATATAGATGAAGTTTGTTACTCCAGTTATCTAGTCCTATTTCTGATTCTCTGAACTCTCAGTCTCAATCAACTGGTATTCAGTTCAATGGTATCTGTATAGGTCCACGACACTGGCAAAAATTTAGAGCTGTAGCATATTCTTATTTTTTTTTAAAGGGAAAAAGGTATATATGATAAATTCAGTCAAAGATCAGGAAAACTCCTTGGATATTTCTCTTCTACAGAATGGATACAGTACATTCTAATGCAGTTTTGAAATAAGATATAGTGCTTTGTTTATGCCATGTTTAAGAATTCATATGTAGTTTGTCTAAATAACTGCAAATCAGTGAATTCTATTCAAAATTAACTTCTACTGTTTTTTTAAGTTGAGAAATATTTTACTGAAAAGCTACAATAATAAGTGTGACAGTCTGCTCAATAATCTCTTTGCAGAGAAAAAACATTGGGACACTGCTGTCCCTTTCTTTTTTTGATCCTGCTTCAGCCAGGAATATTAAAATATGCAGGTGACAAACTGGATGCATACACTTGGGACAGTAACATATGTTCAGCAGTGCCAATGAGAACAGTGCAATTAAGAGGAAATATGATTTATAGAAACTAGGCTGATTAAATCCAAAATATGCAGACATACAAGCAGGTATTTAGTTACTACCATTATTCCATGTCAAAATGGGGTAATGGCTTTTTTTTTTTAATTTCTTTCAAAGAGGCAAATACATAGAATTCAAAGCCACATTCTCCTTCATGGTGCACTTGTTACTACAAACAATACTTGTAAAAGGGTCTCTGTTGACAATGACAGGCCTGAATAAACACTCATCTGGCACACAGGTTTCCATTAGCACAAGTTTACATGCCTTGTCATGCTTCTCCAGCCATCATTTGTCACCATGCTTTGCACAAGATCAGCAAACACTATTCTCTCACAAACTTTCCCCCATTACTTTCTTAAGAAGAGAGAAAGAAAAAATAGAAAAAGGGTGAGGGGTTAGAAGGGCAGGATAATAACTTCTTGAGCAGAGCACTCAAGCTTTGCATTGAAGGGCAGCTTCAAGCCTTCTGTCCACAGACCAAGAGCAGTGCCCTGCTGCTCAGCAGTCTCTGAGGCAGCTCTCCTGGCATAAGGCTCTGCTCCTTGACAGCACAACAGACCAGAGCCACAGAGTGAAGGACAGCCAGGCTTGGGGCTTGTTTCAGTAGTACTTAACTGGCCACAGCTTCTTGGTGCTACCAGCAGATCTGGAAGTCAAGCAATTATCAGAAATCTGTTTTCAGCTTTCGCTGACCTTAAAGACATATAGAAGTTTCTTTGCTCATGCTGGGCTACTGAGTGCTTACACATATTCCTCACAGAGACAGGGTGATTCAGAGGCTGGGCACATCAGGCAACTTCAGGTACACACAAACAATGAGTACTCACAAACACAAAAAAACCCCACAAAATATATAAGGACTTTGATATAAAACCCACATCTAAAGAAAAGCAGTCCACTCAGGGGCATGTTCATAAATGTACTGTAGAGACTGACCCTCACACAAAGTAAACCTGGACCTCAGGCTGTGGGCTCGTGATCAACATCTGGTGAAGAGTCAAGAGGACACTTTGCCATTGCTCCCCCCAGCAGAAACACAACCCTCAACTCAGTCTGGTTCCAGTTTAGAAGCAGTGACATTTAGTGAGTCAAAGTGACCTTAGCTTCATTGAAACTCCCTGACTGCTATTAAACAGCCAGCAGGGATTTAAGGGAATACCAGGAACCAGATGGAAAAGCACCAGGTCTGGGGACAGTGAAGCTACAGACCCAAAGGTCATTAGTGCTCCATGGGGACTGCCTGAGCCACATGCTTGCTAGTCCAGCCCTCAGGCTAAATAGTGGCCGCAGAGCTCGGCAGCCTGGGGAGAAAACCCCCTCTCCTTCCCTTCCCATCCTGCCACAGGCCCCAGCACACCCCTGGCTGCATCTGCTGCCATGGGCCTTTAACCAGTAAAAGCACCTGGAAGTCAGGCTGCGCATGTTTGTTTTTACGAGGTGGGGCAAGGGGTCAGGCAGCAAAACAGAGACGGAAAAGCAGACAACAAGCTGGTTTTTGTGCCTCCCTGGTAGTGAGAGCTGCCACCTCTCTGCAAAGCCCAGGCGGCTGCACAGCTTCAGGTCCCAACCCCTCTAAGCTATCCACAAGGCATCCATCAGGGCTAGGGAGAGGGCAGAGCAACAGTGGTACCCAGCAGCATGGCTTTTTAGAAAGGACAAAAAACCAAGACGGTTCCGTTTCTTTTGCTGCTTTCTTCATGGTTAGGAGAGTAGGGCAGATTCAGGCATGCTCCAGAGGAACACCGTTCATGTGAACCACACATGCTCCCCCTGCTGAACTTCTATTAAACAGGTCAGGCTGAATGCCAGACACTGAAGGGATAGGTTTCACACTCCTGCCCCAAGTGCTGGGGGAACAAGCTCAATGCCTCCCAATGCCTGCCATCACCCTGCCACTGGATGCCACTGCCAGCTCCCAGTATGCATGCAGGTCAGCACAGGGGTACCACAGTTGGATTTGTCCATAAAAACAGCCTACACTCTTTCCCCATGATGTCACCTGACTACACAAGCGGCTGTTCAAACCCCTGCTTCCACACTTCATGGACAGGTACTGCTCTGCTGCCTTTTCTCCCCTACCACTAATAATCCTCTCTGCCAAAGCATACATTCAAATTGTGGAAATGATGAAACAGCTGGGCACGGCAAAGAGCTAGAGCTAGGCAGCCTAGCCCTCAAGGCCAAACTGACCCTGGCAAGGGGGTGCTAGGAAATCTCAAGATAAGTCTGTGAAAGTAGCCTTCAAGCAGGATCTGGTGCCCAGCCTGTTCATCCTCAGATGTTACTGCCCCTTTGAGCAGGATGAGTATCAACACAGGGGGTGGGGGACCTTTGTCATGCAGCAGGAATGTTAACATCCTCCAGACTTAAACGGTGCCATCTGAAGAGCAGTTAATATTCTGAACTTAATTTTTCTTGTGTACATCATGAGGTCCTAATAAAAATGTTGAAAACTGTCTTTGTTGTCCTCCGGTCCCTACAGGACTCACTTCTCCTTTGGCATTTCTCATTGTTGTCATCTGTAGACAACAAGATTGTTGTTAAAGTTATGGTACCAGCTTTACGAAATGAAAAGGATTTTTTTTTAAAAGGGAGGGGAGAAAAAAAAAAAAAGAGATGAAACAAAACAAAACCAGAAAGAAGACGGGGAGGGGGAAGTGGGGGAAGAGAAATGTGCCAGGAAGCAATATAAAAAAAGCAGGGACTTCTGATGTTTTCTTTTCCTGCCTCCTTCATTCTTGGCTGAATTATAGGGCATAGCATAGTATTTTCAGAGCATTTTTTGCAAACTTTATTTAGTTCAGTGATTCACATTTCCCAAGCAAGGTTAACCAAAGGGAGGGGTGTTTCTCGCTTTGCCCCTAACTGTTCCCCAAATTTCAAATAAATTGCATCACATTGTTAAAAAAATTGTCAGAAATTAACTTTTCCTGATCTCCTCCAATGGCATTGTTTTCCCTAACAATGTGCAGGATGGTTCATTACTTATTCACTTCAGAGAGTAATTTAAAAATGCTTCACACAACCTTGAGCCTCAGTCTTTGATAAGACATAGATAGGCACATGGTTGAGATTGAGAACTTCATGGTCACTGCTCTCCTAAGCCTGTCATTTTCTTCCAAAAAGACATGCCTAGTCTGAAAAAGCAAAAGGTTACATATGTAAGTCAGCTGATTTTCTTCCCTGGACAGAGTTGAGCACTCTGGGAAAAGCTGGAGCTGAAATCAGATGCCCAGAGAAGACATCAGAACTTATCTGGGACTTCTAAGCCTACACTGACAGCACCTGAACCTCCAGGCTCCAGGAATTCCTCTGAGCAGCATAGGCTGCAAGCTGATGCCGTGTTTGCCTCTCTGTGATCACCAAGACCATAAAAGTGCCAGAGTGATGACCTCTTGTCAGCTGGCAGAATTTATTTCCTCTATTTCCTATGCAATACCTGTACAGCACTTGCAGCTCGACTCCCAACTCATGACCCCTGCAGCTGGGGGAACATCTCCAAGAATTCATGCAAGGCTGTATGAGGGGCTTGCAGACACTTCATTAGTTCTGTCCAATCTGTGCATGGCTTCTCATCATTTCTGGCTACACATTAGAGGGAGCAGCAGCCACATCAGGGCTCCAGGAGAGGGAACACATGTACAGTGGCTCGGGCATGCCAGATACTCAGTTAAAGCAACAAGGAGTTAAGTGCATAAAGCATGACGGGCAAAGCAGCCCTGTCAATAAGAGAAAAGATGTGAAAAACTCTATGTCCATCAAGGAATATCTGAATTATTAAAAAAAAAAAAAAGTCAGCATAGGAAAATTTTACCCTTTCCTGCTTCCTTTTCTCTGTCTCAAAGAAGCTTCTACTGTCCCCACAAGAAACAACTGTAAGGTCAGATTTCTCTGAAAGGAACAGAGAAGAGAGCCTCTGGTTTCTTTCCAAAACGCAATTTATTTTAGCTTCACCAAAGGTCAGGAAGCATAAATTGCAATGGATACTCTTCCCGTGTAGCCAAACATATTTCCAAGCAGAACCATGACGTTATAAGGAAACAAACAAGTAAATATAAAGAGGCCAAAGGAAAACCCAACCTGAAAATATTTCTGACTGTAGAATTATATCACTCTCACATTTAAATGTAGGGCCTGAAGGGGGGGTGAGAAGTGGGAGATGGGACTTAGACAAGCATAGAGGGTCAGTTTTGGAGGATAGTTACACATCAGAAGAAACATTCCAGCAGTGAATGAAACCCCACCAGCTTGGCTTTGTCTTGATTTTATATCTCAATCCTTTATGCAACAACAGAAAATGTGCATCAGCCAGAAAACTCATAACTCTGCTGAAAAATGTTGAATGCACAGCAATATAAGAAGTCTGTTATCTACAGTAAATGAAGTTTGTTTAGGTCCTTCAGCCCAACCTCCATGCTCCTAACAGCATTATGTTTTGCTGTTTGGATGCTTTTATTCCCACATGGCTCCCTTCTAGTTACATGTAGCTCCATTTCAGCAAGAGATGGATGGAGAAAAAAGCAAAGGATTACCTGGGGAACACTGTTTAGCTTGTAAACCAAGACTATCATACTTACTTTTGTGGGCTTACTCCACTAGGTATTTAGTGGATATATTCTCCAGCCAACAAAAATTAATGAGATGCAGATCCTACAAGGGGAAAAAACTAGTGGATAGATTTATATTATTGCCTATTGATATTCCTAGTGCTAAGGGCTCTTAGGAGCCCTGTCTGAACATTTGTGGAGGATGTCTACTGCCTGCCTGAAAATGGTCTGTGGCCAAGGAGGCCAGAGCCTTCTGCTCCAAGCACCAGGAAATGGAAACAGACTTTCTGGTTTATGCTCATGCAGCACCCGACACGGGGCATCACAGACTATCTGTTTTTCATCCTATCAATATAGCAAAGCAATAACAACTGTCTTGCTGAGTTTCCAGGTAATAAAGACAAACTTTTGTCCAGCTGCCATGGCCACTGACAGTTTATGTTAATCAAAGTGACACCAGCATAAAGTGCTGGGCTGACAGACTAGAATGCATTTTACCCTCAGCTGTTTCTGATATGTTTGTGTGCACAGTTCAGTTTACCATTAGGAAGGGCAAATAATGACCCATCACTAATTTAAGGCTGGGTTCCTTAAGTAATAAATTGAAAGTCAATGTTTAAACAAAGAGACACAACTACAAATTCAGCATGACACTCTCCAGAAAAAGGGTCATTAGGCAGCAGAGGCCAGACAAACTTCATATGTCCCCTAGGAGTTTTCTGCTGTACTTGAATGACCACCAAAGGTACCACTTATCTTTACTGATCCCTGTTCCTAACCATACAAGGGTCTGAAGAAGTCAAGCCAGTTAATGGATGTAGGTGTGTGATGGGTTCTACATGCCTTTTTTGCAAACCATCACACAGACATGCAGCCTGGGACTGAGCAGCTCTGCATGCAACAAAGGATGCGTTTTGCACAGCAAGGCCCAGTAAAGGGAAAAGACTGTGGCTCTGTGACAATCTGAGGGATGGGAAGGGACCTAAAGTACACCAGGGGAGCCCTTCCAGTGCTGATTTGCAGAAATGAACATGGCCTGTGGCATCACAGACCATCAGCATTTCTTTCACCATCATTTGGGAATGAGGGGTGTGAAATACTGCTGAAGGATTCATAAAACCTTCTCCCTACCTCTCCCCTCCATAATCTTGGGGAAGAATGGTAAAAAATCGATTAGGATTTTCATCAGGTAAGATGATGCAGCCATATGGCTGTTCCTACTGATTTGAAGATAAACTATCTGTATCAGAGCTGCTAGATGCTTGGATACACATATAATCTTCCAGTTTAAAAGACTATTTACTATTTTCTCCACCCCTTTAATGTTTCTGTCAACACTGATAACTCCCATCTAGGACATGAAAACATTAAAATTTGTTCCACTTGACAGTAATAAAATTATTTTTAAGAACTTGTAAAACCTAAACAGCTCTTTCATTACACTCTCCCAGAAAAAGCCAGTAATGCTTCCTGATAGAGAAGAAAAAACTGTTGTACCCTATGGAAAAAGGCATTTGAAAGATAGACTTACTTCCCCTAAAGAGCATTCAAAAGCAGACAACGGTCACATTAAAAAAAACAGGGGAAAAAGCATAATAATATATATTCTCCTAGGGTTTTGGTTCTGCATCAAAAATGCAGAAGAGGATGGGAATTCACTGAGTGTCAGCATAATACAGTCAAAGTGATGGAATAAGTGCCTGGTACATAACCAAAACTCTTATTTTAGGATATGTCCAGATGCTTCTTGCTGTCCTGATGTATAGTTCTTAGAGCTTTCCTTTTCTTCTCTGTACTTAGAGTAGGAACCTACACAGTCAGCTGCCTGGGTGAATGAAAAATAACTCTTCATTCCAGAGCACACAGTTGTATGCAAATATTCCTATTAAAATCCCTGTCTCAAATTTAACCTCTCAGCAGTCCTGCAGACCAATATGTTCAGTCTCCTCAAAACTATAAAACCTAATGAGAAAATGCTCCCACAAGCTGTGTCTGACCCTGAAGTAGAAGAGCTCGGTTAACCGCAGGAACCTTGAATGTGCAAATGAAGAATCCTCCCTGCCAGATGCCGTTGCTTCTGACAAACCTCATCCCCAAACAGTGTCAAGCATATGCAGCCCGGTGGGTGAGTGCTGCAGGGGAAGGTGGCCTGGTTGGTATTTCACTTGGTTTTTTCCTTTAATTTTTATAAGTTTGGTTTTTAACTCCTTAGGCACTTTCAGAGCAATAGATGTAGAGACTGAGTGATTTTACAGGTTAAATGATAGGACAGTTGCACCTACAGCTGTTTGTTGTTTCTTTTTTTTTTTCAACCTGCCTCACTTCAGTGCAATGACAAAGATGTTAATGCACAGGAACAGGTCAGCAAGGGACAAGCTTTGTCACTTGATGCCCTGATTCAGTGACAAATTGTAGGACATATTTAGTTGCCAGCTTGTTTTGGCTATACATCTGCAGAAAAAAGGTACAAGCTGAAGTGCCCTCCATAACTTGGTCACACAGGAGTGTAAAAATCATTATGGGAACTCCAATTCAAAGTAAAAATTACGGGTTTGATTTTAAAAGCCTAACCAGTGATGTGCTTGATGAGAAAATGAGAGCTGCCATGCCTAAATGAGCACATCTGGTCAATTTTATTTTTAACAGGACAAAGACTCTTTTCTCTGAGGCCAAGATACTAGGTCTTTAATCTTTTTCCATATTTCTCATGCTTATCACATATGAACTTATCGTAAAGATGTCTTTATCACTTCTTCCTTTTGATTAAAGGCTATGAGTAATGCTAGCCAATATCAATAACAATGCCCTAAAAATAAAATTATCATCAAACCAGAACCTTGCAGGGAACAGTGTTAGTCTTACTGGTCCCTCATGTATCGATCAGACAGTGCATTCAGAGGGGGAAAAAAAAAACCACATGTGAACAGCAAGTCTCCAACTATATTATGTTTGGAGAGTATAATTCATCTTACAGACAGTGAAATCCTGGGTGATCTTTATTTTGCATTAATCACATGGTTAAATGGCTCAGGTATTGGGCAGGCAGGTTGGGGGAGGAGAGAGGGGAAAGAGAGAGAAGGGGGAAAAAGTTGGCTCAAAACTTCATTCTAAGCAGAAACCAAATGTTAGTCACTTTGAAGTACAATAAATTTTTTAAAGATTTGAGTCAAAAGAAACAGTGAAAGTAATTAGTCTTACCACATATTCAGTGATTCTCAAACTACAAATCAGTGCCACACATATGCATGTAAACATATAAACAGAAATACACATTGGTCCAAAATACGGGCAAGATGTCTCATCCACGGGAAAGGTGAGACTACAACTAAACAAAAATAATTCCCATAAATGGCATTCCCATGCCAACCAAGTAATTACAGACAATTGGTATGTATATGTGGTATGGTGATGATAAGGACATTTAATTATCCTAAAGGAAACAACAATTGTGGGGAATCATTTTAATATGGCTTGGAAAGATTATAAAATCCCAGTTCCATGTCATTCTACAAAAGACTAGTGTTTTCCCATAAATTATAGCAGATTTCAAGGAAAACCGGGTAATGGTAAAATAATCAAAGAAATATGAATGTTTTCTGATGTAGAATGACATTTCTCATTATAAAGTATGTGGTTTTAATTATCTTCTTCCTAAGACCATTAAAGGTACATGTTGAAGGTACTTTTCCACATATACTGAAAAATCTTGTAGAATTGTGATCAACAACAGAAATATTATTTGCAAATTGGCTGAATTTTCATTAAGAGAATGAAATCAGGAAACAGTCCAAAGATAACGTTTCTGTCCTTCACTGCCACAATCAACTGCTGAAGAAAAGCCAGACTATAACAATACTTTTAATACAAACATCCCCAGTTCATGTGGGCCTTCACACCAAAACCCTGACCCAGCTACCACAAGGTAAGGCTCTACATTATTCATTTTACTTGAGAATTTTCCTTCTAACTTAACCTGACATCTCAGTTTCATACCTTAATAAGGCTCTTCAAGCAAGTGGCAACCCATAAAATGACTTTTTTCAATATACTGGTTTGTCAGTCTTTTATGCACATCATACCCAGCAATTAATTTGTGTGTGTACATATTTATGTCCTGGAATTGACACACTGTGATGTTCTTTTACAGAGATTTTAGGGAAAAAAAAAAAGACAAAAAGCATTAATAAAGTAAACCAAATGCTATGAATTATTTTGGATTTGAACATGTTTGAGCAAGATAGAATGAGGCATTTTACCTGCTTTTGATCATTCACTTTCACAAAATATTTCAACAAGGCATCTGATCTGCATGCATTGTTGATTTTTTTTGAACAGTGACAAATCAAAACATGTGCAGAGCTAAAGTACATTCAGTTATGTGGAGGTTAATAAAATGTCCTGAACCTGGAATTCCTTCAACACATCTGAATTTAAGCCTTCTGTACATGTGTTTGCTTTGAGTGTATTTGAAGTTGGAGTTCATTAATGAATAAAATTGCTGGAAAATCTTCAAGTCTGCTCGGCACCTGCTATTTTTTTTTTTTTTAATCCAATAATGGCATCAGGATCTGTACATCTAATCATGTTAATTGAACAGAATCACTGGAAAAACAGAGATAATAGTAAAAAAAAAAAAAAAATCCCCTGATTGTTCCTGACTACAAGCCATGCAGACACCTGATTTGCTTTCTCTTTGGTAGAGCAGTGGTGTTTCAGTTCTGAATCAGCAGCATGGTACCTTCCAGGAAAACAAAAGCTATTTCTGTTTTGAGATCTCATATAACTGGGGTGTGTGGTCTAAATCCAAATTTTTAAAGGCAAATGCTTACTTTCATAAGAATTTTGGGTGCCCCCTTACCTGAATGAGCAGCTCATTTATCCTGCAAAAGTACTCATGTCCCAGACCAGTTCCCACTCTGCCAGGTTTCCAGAGCTCCACACTGTACTTTCTAAACTGGGCCTCCTGCCCAAAAATCTCAGCTATAAATTGTAGCAAGAAGGTAGCACTTAAGTAGAAGGGAGATACTGGAACAAAATGAACATCATGGGATGGAAAATCTCTGATTTTCCTATAATTAAAATCTCTGTAGGAAAATCTCTGATCTTCCTACAATCTCTGAATTCCTACAATTCCTATATTCTGCATCCCAGAAAGGAAAAAGGTTCTTTTAAAACTCTATTGGAACCTCTGTCAAAAAAATTCATAATCCTTGTGTGTGACTGACAATAAACTACAATGCACATTTCTTTTTTTCACCCTTGATTTATTCCTTAAAACCGTTCTGCCCAATACATGTAAAACTGAACAAATAAAATTTATAACAATCTTGCAAATGTCCATAAGACTATGCATTGGCACCTGCCTAAAGGTTAATTATAAACCTACAGATTTATGTTTCCCAGTTAGTGTTTTTGCAGTTTGATTTCATATGGGCAGCAGAAATGAGCACAACAGGAAAATTCCTCTATGCAGAGCACACAATGTGGCTCTGCTTCAGGTCCAGCCCAGACCATCTACAGAGACCCAGGGTTAGCTCAGGGAGTACCCTTGTGCTTTTACAACCTCTCTGACATGAAATATGGGGCGTTTCTCCCTTGACGAAGAATAGTTTGATTTATGGCCTGTGAAAATATGTTCTTGTTAAAGAAGATGTATTTGCAGCTCCAGACAGAAAGGATCTGTTTGGACCAAGGGGTCATCTTGCTTCAAGAGAGATACACAAAGTTCTCACAGATCAGAGCCACCCGCAGATCTTGAAGATGTGTCTCTTAAGTGGCTGGCAGACTCCCTAGAGTGGTCCTACATTGAGTGGTCAGGAGATTTCAGCCTTTCTTCTCAGCTAGGGATTTAGCATCAGGAGGTGGGCCTTCATTACTTACAACTGAATGATTGCTGTTCTCCAGGTACTTCAGGATGCTTACTAGAAAACTGAAGAGGCATCAGGCTTTCAACAGGTGCATTTTGCCTCCCCTGTAGGTGTGGCTGTCTGGGAGACCGTCACTCAGGTGCTCCATGTGCCAGCTGGACTCCTTGCTGGGGGTGGGCAGGGCCTGCTGCAGAGCCCAGTTTTCTGGCATGGGGAAGAGAGGGGCTTGGGCATCCGAAGGGAACCTAGCAAGTGACGCTTTGTGAATGAATGAAATTAAGAGGGAGGCAAGCAGCTACCAGCAACCAGAGGTAGATCCTCAGGACTTGGATATTCCACACTGATGGGGGAAAGGCTCTTGGTGGTGAGAACCTCCCTACCAAATCCATCACGTAAACCCCACCTCTGCGTACATGAGTCTTGGCTAACCCTCCCTGATCTGCTGCAGTAACCCTGCTTGGGTTGTTCACCCTTTCTGTGCCCCAGTTCTCCCTTCTGCTAAACCAGGGCAAAGTTACTGGCTTACCAATTGCCACAGGAAAGCAGTATCCTAGGAAAATATCAAGATAGACTTAACTAGGCTTATAAATTATTTTGATATTCCCAGATGAAAGTTCCCTGCATGTGTAAAGTTTCATTATTATTTCAGCTGCTCCCTTCCATAGCGTAATTTCCAAAAAAAAAAAAAAAAAAGAAGACTTTAGAAAAGCCTCAGATTAAGCATAATACTTTTCTTGTTAATGACTAGCAAAACATCATACTTGTAACATATGGGACACAAGTGCTTGAATTCTGTTTAGGGCACCAGCATTTAAGAACTAAAGAAAGTTACACTCCATGTCTTACTGAAATCTGACGTAATTTTCTCTTGGAAAATATGTGTTGGGGACTGTCCGGCCGTGCTTCTTTGCAACTTACACAATTTCAAATATAATTTATATAGAGACTAACCTAAGGTCAATTATTATTACCATCTTGAAGAAGTGATTGTAAACTGGGAATAGCTTTTGCTTTAATCATTTCTTTTGCTCTACTAAGCAAAATAGAAATAGTTTGTAGTGAAAAATGTGTCTTCCAGCATAAGCATTCAATGTCAAAAGAAATTATAAGTTTAAAAATGATAGCTTTCAGCTGTTGCTCGGTAAGCAGTCAGTGTTTCTTCTCTTCTGGAAATCTGATACTCCCTCTTCAGGGGAATTTAAATGAACAAAATAGGAATGGGAGAGTACAAGGGACTTAATGAGACTGCAGGCTGTCTCGTGATTCTCTGTGTAGGAGACGTTTAACATCATGTTCACTACCCACAGCTGCCACATGTGGGTTATGCCTGAAGTGGCCGTAGTCAATCTCTGCTGGAACACGCCATGGGGAAGTTTGGTGAAAGGCCTTGATTATGTGTGTACAGAATGGACTTCTTCCAACACCATAGCTCAAAGGCAAGGTAAACCAAGAAGGGTCAATCAGTCTCTAACAGAAAGCAGGAGGAGAAAGTTCAGGACAAATTTTGCCATTCTGCCTGGAGAATATCCATAAGCCACAGTTAGAAACAAAAGACTTCTGCAAGAATTTGCTGGTACTTTTCAAAACCACATCAGATAGAAAATCCAAAACTACAGAAACACCAGGGTCAATCCTCAAATTCAATACGCCCATAACTGCATGGATTAAATAAAATAAGTCTATAGATAGTGTAGTAAGTTTTCCTACATATACCCATATACACAATGTGCAAGCACCTGAAAGGAACCCAAAAGGAAAAGTTGCCGTACCATTTTCTGTTTTGGCCAGGAGAACAGAATTGCCAACACAAAGGCCTTCCTCTGCTTTGAAACGGAAGAGGTGTGTAGTGTGATGACCCTTCATTACCTCCTCTTCTTGGCAACACTATTGCTTACCCACAGTTTGATAAAGCCATTTAAGGGCCAAATACTAATCCCAGTCACACTCAGTTCGCACTATTCCCTCCCTCAGCCCACAAGGCTGGAAAGAAGATATGCAGTGTACCAAGCTTGGACTGAGAACAGCTCATCGCTGGCTAGCAGCACCCATTCAGGGTTTAGTCAGAATCTGGACTTCAGACCAAAAAACATGCAAAATTCCTCCGGTCCCTGTTGCTGCTGGCACCACAGCTTGGGTCACAATGACACCCATTTGAAAGCCTTGCTGCAAGAAGCTGCACCAGTTAGGCAGCTTTGTGATGCAGCAACTCATCAGCAAGCAGATTGCTCAAAAATACCATGCACAAGTTTTGCATACTGAAGGCAGCCACTGTCTTATGATTCTAAATGGGTCAAATGCCCAGAAACTGCCTTCTGAAAACCAGCCGTCTTCTACACAGGAAAAGTCTCAGCTTTTACGGCAGATGTCATGGTTTAGGAATCATACTTCCGAGTTCACCCCCATGGAGACTCTCCCAAATCAGATGTTGCTCTTCTGCTTCCCCTTCCCGCTGCAGCAGGATGGAGTTGAGAACTGGAGGCACAGAAGGCAAAGATCACATTTTAAATTACAAACATCATATTTTAAATTTCAAATACAAGCAGCCATGTTAACAAGAGAACATTCTGGACTACTTTCCATCCTAAATGTTTTTTTCATAGTCTGGATCAACCCAAAGGCAGTATCTGAGCTTACTGAGTTTGAGTCATATTATTGAAGGCATTAAGCAAGCTGATCAATTTCCAGTCAAGAAGTTATGTCTCACTAATATCCCAATCTGTACATCAATCTCACTGCACTAAGAGTCCAGATTGAAAAAATAAATAAATAAATAAATAAATAAAAAGGGACTCAGACCCCACTGTTTCTGAGTGCTTTAAGCTAACCACAGACAAACACAGCAGGTTGCAGGCTTCTTTGGGAAAGGCCAGGAAGTATGGGATTTCTGTAAAAGGCAGTGCTGTAGGATGAGAGAAATGAATGGTATCCTGTCACTAATGGCTAAACAAAGTAGACAGGTACACTGGCATGCTGAGGAGATCTGATGCTTACAGCATGCCTTCCTAGAAGAAGCCCTGAAACGTAGAAAGAGGAAATTTTAAATGAAGCAAAGAAATGTGGGGATGCAAAGCAAAGTGGTAGGAAGATAATTTTGACTGTGTTCCAAGTAGTAATTGGGTGTCCCACTAATGTTAGTCATACATTATCCAGAGGAGGAATTAACAACTATTTATTCAAGGATAAGTAAATCATGGCAGTCATCCCAAGGACTGTGATCCTATTGCCTGAAGGCAAGGGCTCAGTGCTGAGCAGGTGTATACCTGCAGTCTCTAAGTTTGTTTCAGTGAGCTTCACCACAGTAATAAGAGGATGTCTGCACACCTTTGTGTATTGTGACTGTACTTTGCTCTCCCTGTGCCTTTCCCAAGGCACAGGACACTGGCAGAACCAGCCACCTGCTCTTCCTCACAAGTAGCACAAGCCTGAAAGACAAATCTGAAAAGCACAGAAATCAGTGCATTTCTAGCACCTTCCTAATCGCAAACTTGCTCCTTGTCCCTATTCCAAGTGTTGACATTTTCCAGCATTGCCTCTGTACTGAGCTGTCATCTGCTGAGCACCTAAATTGCTGTGACCAGGCAGCCAGTTGACCAAACTACAGAAAATATGAACAATAGCAATGCTTCTGTGAGCTGCTGTGGAGCTGAGCTGATGGAGAGTTGGCTCTTGCGGCAGTTCTAGCCAGTTTTGCTTTGTCTGCAAGTCTATGACAGCAACATTAATAAGAAAAAGTCTGATTTTCTCAAGGACCCAAAGGTTCTCAAGGACCCAAATTATTTTATGGCTATTTTTTCTTAAAGCTTAGGTCTCCACATTGATTTTGGTGACACAGGCTTGTGAATATCTGCATTACTTTGAAATAGGCCATTTTTTTGCTTTTGAAATTGGGATGTGCTGAGGAACATTGCTGCAATGTCAGCATCTATGCAACAAATTAGACTTTGTGCCAGAAAATTATACGTTTACGCAAGAAAAACATGAGAGAGGGAACAGGAGCAGTATAAGATTGGTCAACCTTATGTGAGTTTTAAAATCTTCATTTCTGCAGATGGTATTTGGACTGATCTGACTCTCCCAGTTTTCTGGAATCATTTCCCTAGAGACAAACTGATCTGTTTACAGTCATGTGACTCAGCTGGAAGCAGATAAATTAAACTAAAACCAGAAAGGTATGAAATATTCAAACTGCACTAAGTGGGCTCTGGCTTGAAGGATCTTAGCATGGCTGTGGCAAATATGTCCTTTACATCGCAAGATCCTTTAATATGCTCTTATGTTGGACTCATAGGTTTGGAAATCCTTTACTTAGATGATATCACAACAGAGTAGGTTACCACCAGCAGCGGCCACCCAGCACTTCCCAGTTCTTCTCTATCCTGCCATGGAGCCAACTCTAACATGCTATTCCTGGGCACACCACTCAGCTCTATTTCATCCCAAGCCAAAACATCACTGAAGAGCAATAGCTGCTCATCTACACGTGGGTCAGGGCCAGTTTTTGCAAAAGCTGAGGTCTCCACACATCCACCCCAATTCTCATCCCAGGACAGCAAAGCTCCTGGGGGCTGCCATGTGGCAGGATGTAGTTCCTGCCACTGATTTGTGTGTGCATAGACCTCAGCATGAAGCCAATTGAGAATTCTTAAAATAAGGCCTAAATGTGAAGAAAAAAAAAATCTGGCACATAATTCTTCATAACTTTCTAGTGAACCCGGTAAAAAGCCAAATTGTCCAGCATTTAAATTCCATGTACAGGAAGTACTATACTATTGGTAGCCATCATTAAGTTACAGAGCATTTAAAAGCCACAGCAGCATTATATAGGCATAGACTGCAACAGAGCTTATCTAGCAAGTTCCAGCCTTGATAAGCTGAAAAAGCCATGTCCTGCCAAGAGCATGCTTTTAATTGGCTCCTCTGAAACACAGAGCCACAATAGAAAAATACTTTAAAGGAAACAAACTATCACCACCATATGAAGATGTTCCACCCCAAGACATAACCACCTTGGTGTGAGCCTTCTTAAAAGGCCAGATGGAGCAGGATAGAACACGCAAACTGAATCTCTTTCCTAGAGTTAATACCAATAAATCTGCAGATGAAATACTGGGAAAAGGAAGTGAGCTAAACCTCACTATTTAAACTCATGATTAGGAGTTTAAATGGTCAAGTTATATGCCTATTTTTATAGATGTCTGTCTTTGTATATATGAACTGTTCTTTCTTCAGCTAAACTTTCCCACATGTGAAGTGTTTTGGATCAACAGTTATTGCAATAACTACGTTTTCTTTGAAATAACCTGAGAAAACTTCATATTGGGGCTTTTCTTGTAGAGACTGTATTTTTAATGGCATCAAGTTTTTTATAGATTTTGTCATTTTAAAAAATGGTGACAACTACTCAAAGCACAAGTTATCAACAAAATTTTTATATTAAGCCAACTGAAACTCATGTAGTCTAATTGCCAATGAAAACAGCAAAAATATAACTATCAATGTATCTTTTACTTTGAGAAACCTTAAATGGGGCTGAGGAGGGGCAGAAGCAGTCCCACCTTGTATGGATTACCAGATCACTGCCTGCTACTGCGATTCTGTTTTTTTTCATGGGATACTCATAATTGCCAGTGACAGGGTTGGATTATGTGCATAGCATCCACAAGGCTGCCAATCCCAGAATCATGTACATATTTATGTATGTTCCTATTACTTAACAAAGCTTTAAGGAAAGGATGTTCTATGAAGAAGTGCTGTCAGGAGAACACTTAAACACAGGAAAACAGGGTAATTTTAGGTGTATTTTATTAAAGATCTTACAAAACCCAGTGAGGATTTGTATAGGCAGATCTGTGGCCAGCACATGGAATAAACCAGGCTCATCTACACCACATGCTGGCACCTCAAGCTAGATCCAGGCTGAGGAAGAATGTGCAAGCTCCATACAGAGACTTTGGACTGGAAGTAATAATACCTTGCAAATATAGGTGGGGGCCACTAGCTCAGGCACAGGGATGATTTATGCTTTTTGGCAAGAATTTTAAAGGCTTCTGATCAATTCACTAGTACAGTTCCCCAGTGGCCTCCTAAACATCTATACAGCCCAGACAAGGTGGGGAGGAATGGGAGGAGCAGGGTGTGTGAATGTAAATAGTACTCTGTGGCTGAAAAGAGAGTAGGAAGTTCTTAAAATGTTATTTTCATCAGAAGTTAGGAGACATTACCTGGCATAGATTTTTCACAATCTACACCGAGTACCCACCTCCTCTGCTATTGGTAATTTATTCCTATTCCTCCTACCTACTGTTCTTCTCTCCTCTATGGCACAGACTGCATTGCTGTAAGTATCCTAATTTAGACAGGGAGTCCACAGTGGAATTTTTAAGAACTGGAAACCACTTTCTGTCTTTTCATTGTCAAAGCAATTGTTCTCACCCCATTCTTAACCTGATGTTCCTGCTTCTAATTTTCAGATTAAGATTATCTTGGATAACCCAAAAAGCCTGTAATTTTATTGGCGTCTGCCCTTTCAGTTCTCTCCATTGCTCAATTGGGAAAAAAAAATCCTCTCTTCAAACTGCATCTCACTTAAATGTCTTTGAAGGGATTTAAGATGTTTTTTATACATAACTAGAAAATAGTCATGAAAATTAATATTAGTGACCATTTACAGAATGTTACAAGAGACTGTCTGGAAAGCTGGCTGCTACAAGCCCTCAGTGCCACTTCCAACTCACCCTGCCAGCGATGTTTGCTGGGCACAGATATTCAGAAGTATTTTTTAATCTATGTTAATATATTGCTAACTGCTTGCCATGCTTCTCCAGGCTCCAAGAATTTGAAATACAGCTGTCTGTAGCACTAAAATAACTTTGGGCATAAAACACTAGTATCACCACATAGACACATGTGAATGGTCCCAAAGTTTTGCAGTGCTGGGCCTTCAAAATCACTGTCTTGAAAACAAGCGTTGCTTCCTCAGGTGAGCTGTTGATGCTATAAATAAAAGTATTTGCTGTCAAGCACCAGTGCTTCAATAGCAACATGAACAGTTTTCCATGTCTTAGAGTGTTTTATGATGGTCCATTGCAGACAGTACAAACTCCTCCAGGCTATAGTCACTACAGATGGGAACCTCTGTAGAAAGAAGTAGGAGGTTACCTGCTCCCAACCTTGTACTGTAGGCACAGTAAAGAAGTCTAGATTAATCTCCCACTGCAGACAAAGCTGTGAAAGCCCTAACATATCTGTTGTGGCTCCTCCTAGGCTTATTCTGTTCACAGCATCCTTGCAGCTTGGCTGCCTGGGCTTGACATGCTTTGTATGTTTGCCATTCTGTTTCCAGGAGCATATACTTAACTCTTATCTTTGGATGCTTCAGGGACAACTCCTGGAACAGTTCCCAAAGTTGGTGCGTCATTGCTAATATCATGCATTTTCTTTTCATAGGTGTGGAGACAGCCACAGGGGATTCATAACTGTGTCCGACTCCAGTATTGTCTCTTTTGTGCATGTGGCTTGTGCTGCCAAAAAATGATGGCAAGAGACCAATCTCACTCCAATACTAGCGAAAACACAGCTAATTTCACACTGATTGCCAGCCCCGATTGACCAGAAGTCCAAGTTCTGTCTGAAACATTTTTAGACAAGAAAAAGCCACAACTGCCTACATGGGAAGTCTGCTGCATTAAGTAATTAAATTGACTCATTTGCACCTACTCATTTCAGGAAAGCCCGGCTAATTAAAAGTGTTTCTCTCAGGAGGCAGTTTTCAAGAACTAAGTCTTGATAGGCACTAAACATGAGCTTCTGCTAGCTAAGGCAGAGGGGTGGCTTCCACCAGCCATGCACACCTTGAAAAGCATTTGCTGTCTCAAGAACTCCAAAAGATAGTGCCAGAAACTGCAACATTTATCTATAGGTATTTTACCAGCATTCACAGGTAACACACAAGTGTGATGTTTTTATCTTGGGCAGGAAAGGACAATCAGTGTCCTTTAATTAATAAAATTAAGGGTTTCTTCAACAAGGAGGAAAGCCTTCCTTAGGTGGAAGGTGGCACTACTGTACTGCATGGCCTTACATATCAAACTGCATCTCAAGCCACGCTGGAGTCAGCATCAACCAAGCGCCCATCCCTTGCTACCCTAAGGAGAAGACTCTTTTTACTTTTCCACATAGCAGACACCATGGCTGTTCATTTGAAGACTATAATAGCACAGATTTACAGAGGTACACACAGGCTGAGCAATCTATTTACACTCCTAAGCACTAAAGTTCACAGGTGCAAAGTGCTAAAGGAGAAAATTTTCCAGTCATGGTGGGAATGTCCAGCCACCCCTTCCAAAAAGCAGCATGAACTACATGCAGCACCCACCAATACAGTCAGGTTGAGACTCACTCATTTTAATCCTGTTCCACGGGACCTCTCACCAGTTTTCACTAACAGTCCTTGATCTTCATGGTTCTTTCTTCTCTACTTTACTTACAAACCTTCCAACTAATGAGTAGGTTATCTAGCAATTTATCACTTGCTAGCAATTTATCACCTGGCTACCACCCTCAGCTCATCAGAATATACATAATGAAGCACAAAAAGGGGTAACACAAAATATGAATCCCTTTGAAAGGTCAGTCCTCAGCATGAAAGGCTTCCTGAATCAAATAACATTCAGGAGGGACAGCTGGAGTCACAGCTGTAGCTGTTGAATGAAAAACAACTTTCATTTCACAGTACTTTGGAAAAATCACAATCCCAGGAAGGGTTTTACAAGTGCACAAGGTTTTTTTTCTTGTAGAGGCTTATACTTTTTATTTTTTTTTAACTGAACCTGAGCTCAGTTGTCATATTTACATGACTTCAAAATCAACAGATATATATGATGACATTTCTTTGGGATTTTCAGCACTATTTGCTACCTGTCATTATACACAACCCTTGTGGCACCTTTGTTTCTGGAAAGACAAGAAACCTGTGGCTGTATCCAGTATGGAAAATATACTGGAAGTACACTTGAAAGATTTTTAAGGGATCTTTTATCTGTGTGGAAAAAAAAGAAAGTTCACTGAGACTTAATCATACCAGTGCTGATTCATAGGTGATATGCAGTGTTTATGAGCCCAGGTGCACCTTGCTGCCACAAAAGGCTCACAACAAACCCGCAGAGCATTTGCAAAGTGAGATGTCAGTTTCTGAACAGGGTTAACAGGGACATGGCCTTCCCAGCAGGCGTGACACTTGTTCCCATGTTGCCCAGCTCCTGGCCTTGCAGGCCAGCTTTTAACCATTCTTTATGCTTGCTTGTGTCTCCGTGCCCCCAGCACAGCTCTTGGATGATGACCCTGAGAGGGCACCAGGACAGCCTGCCCCTCACACAAACTTCCAGCACATTGTCTGAAGCAGCCTTGGGAAATGGGAAGGAACTTCCCCAATCCTTCCACTGGATATTTGTTGGCTCTCTAGCTAAATTGCCCAGCCCAACAGACTGTTTCAGCTAAAACCCATGTCTCCACCTTCCCCTGCCCTAGGCTTCTCTCCCTTCCTTTAGGCTTGAGAATTAAATGCAACCATAAAATCTTGTTGCTTAGTGCCAATTATAACAGCAAAGAAGCCAGGTAATTATGGCAGCTCTCCTTTTCTGAAAGGGAGTAATCAAGATGCAATGCCAGGCTAAGAAATGGTTGTCTGGGGAAGATTCTTGTGTCTGTCTTGGCACCCACTTTGCCTTGCTTCTGTCCAAGCTAAGGAATTGTAAAAAGCCTTTCAAGTACACTCAGCACGTCATCTGCATATGTTTGCAGCTGGTTTACTGTCAGCGTGGCCAGAGCAGATAAATGATTATGTGTATCCGACCTATATTTGTTGATATTAGCCTTTTTTCTTGGAAGCTGTCTCTGTACACTGTCCAACCCTTGTCTGGCTGCTTGCAATGTCACTTTTTTTGCAAATTCCTAAAAGGTGCCACACCACCAACTTGCAGAAGACCTATAGAAATGCTTCTAAGAAAACACTTTCTTCAGAGAGCTGATGGGACAGCTAGCACAAGTTACTAGGTCAGCTGTAATTCACATCCATCCTAGAGAAAGCATCAACCTCAGGTGAGCGTGGGCTTCTGCATGGAGAGGAGAATAACCTTGATGCCTCCAGAGACAATTCCTTTGGTCCATCTGCCACCAGCATTGCCACAAAATACAACTGCAGCTGCTCAGCTGCCACACTGTTCCTGCAGGTCACTTTGATTCCCTGCCATATCTCACTGCTCACCAAGCCCAAACCCACAAAGGCATTTCTGTGCCTAATTTTAACTGAAGTGAAGGGGAGGAAGGTATCTAGATACTGCTGGCTCTTACTCATTCAACAAGCCTTACCTCCCCCAGGAGGACAAGGACAGCACGAAATGGCATTCAGGGTAGTAGGTAAGGTATGATGCTGTCAGCTTATAATTTTTAAAAGATCCATAAAATGATTCAGAGTATTCAGCCACCCACACTGCCTTAAATTATGAGTTTCTCCCACACTATATAGTCTTTGAATGTGTTTAGGGCTCCCTTTACCTAAGGATAGTGTTGCTTCATATTCTCTAGGCAAAAAGCTCTGATGTCTGAGCTTTACACACACAGCAATGACCATGGTAGGCAAAGGTCTGGCCAGGTTAAGCACAACAGGTGAAAAATACCTGAGATCTGACTCTACCCTTCCACCAGTTCTATATCAGCAAAATTTAGATATATTCAGTAGCATTATTCTGGCTTTATGATACTGTAAGACCCTGAAGCATTAGTATTCATAGATTTTATTATTATTTCCATATCAAAATATCAAATAGCATCTGGTATTTTTAAAATTCAGCTACAATTAAAGTACAGTTTTAAGATTTTTAGCCTTTTCCTCAGGCAAGCTGGTGAAAGCACACTTCTGCATTTTGTTGCAGTAAACCATTTCCTGCCAGTTTCATATCTGGGATCAAGTATAGTAGCTTTGTGTTGATAAGATACTGGTTATACATTTAAAGAATTACATCCAGTCAAATTTAGAAAAGGAAAATACAATAGGGCTACTTTTGCTAATCTTGTCTTTTACTAAGACTGTCCCTATGAAATCTAAATTCTGGTACAAATGCAATTTTGATTTTACATCTTGAATGTCACAATCTCTTGTAAAATGCAGAATTAAAAAGAAAAATGCATGTGTTTCACTTAATTAATATGTACATAACATTCAGCAATATCTGATTGGTTTGGAAAGCTGTGCTATAATGATTAACATATCCACAGAAACATCCACAGAAGGCAGGCAGGGTACACTGCTCCAATAGTGCCAAAATCTGTCACACTACATATTGGCAATCTGGATGAGAAAGAACTTTCCAAGTAATTTAAGTGCTGTGAAAATGAAGTTAGCAGTTTAGATACATTTACAAAAATAAAGGCTGGTGATTACAAAGCTGGAATCGATATGGACTGTATTTACATCTGCTTCCTGGAAAGCAAAATGTAATCAGAGGAAGAAAAAAATAATTAGCTTTCAAGATATTCTTTTTTTAGTTTTTGGGTCTTGTCAGGAGGAGTTGTTTTCTTATGGCAGGATAATATGGAAGATTCCTGTGCTGTTATTCCATGGTGTGATTTGATGAGACAGCTGGTGTACCCCATGCTGGAACAACAGCTGGGAATGGTCATGTAATGTTTCTGGACAGTATAACACAAGCCAGTAATCTCTGTCTCTCAGCTATCAGTCACCTTCCTTATAATTAGTTTCAGATGCAGAGTCTAAAGAGGCAGTGAAATGTCAGAAGTCCCACACTCTGAAACAGAGCTTCCTCAGACCCCAGGTAGAGCTTGATTGGTTTTGTTACTGCAGACCACTGACCTTTGAAGAGTGAAATTCCCAGTCATGTTCAAGGAGCTTTTTTCAAAGGACACATCTAATAAATGCTAGCCTTAACACAGTGGCATTTGAAACCTTACAGAAAAGGGCCTTAAACCTACTGCCAAAACCCACTTTAATCAGGATCAGTCTCACTCAAGTAAGATTAACTGAAGTTAGAAAGAAACTACTCATCCAACATGAGGCAGCTCTCCAGACTCCCTGGGAAATCAGAAATAAAAGGTAGCTGTAGGTGGTGATTCATCTGTCCTGTACCTATCTTAGGGTAGGTGGTGTGTCCTCCATGTCACTGATTTCTGGGAGATGGGTGACTAGAGCCTCTATTTTCTGAGGGTTAAAGTTAAGTGACCTAAAGCCTACTCATAGTTTCTGCGGCTTTGCAGACTTTTCAGTGCTGTGAAGAACAGAAGGAAAACTCTAAAATGTCAGATTGAAGGTCCTTCTATTCTACTCCCCACCACACCAACAACAGATGCCTAGTGAACAAGCATATATGAAAACTCCCTGTAACACTCTCCTAATTTTCTGACATTTTCAGAACAGGAACCTCCTGATGAGGCTGTGGTTTCTATGTGGTTAATACTCCCAGGGCATTACTCTTACATTAAATCTCTAGTCTGTCCTTGAAATCCTAAAAACTTTAGCACCCACACCATCCTTCGTCAGGGAGATCCATGGGTCAGCTGACTGAAATGTTTTGTTTGGAGCCCTACTATTTTACTAACTTAATCTGATGTTTCCCACCTCATGTACTGGAAAGTAAAAAAAAATCAATCTATTCATTCTGTCCATGCCACTCAATTTTTTTTTTTTTTGGTAAATGTATCACCTCCCCCTCCTTTATCTCTTGTTGTAGATGTCGGCGAACCCAATGGGAAGAATGATGATGTCTGACTTATTTCAGAAGGCTGAATGATTTCTTTATTATAATTATGCTATGATACATTAATATACTATATAAAAGAGGATACTAAAAACTACATGCTACTCTCTCTAACTATCCTTTCTAACTCCCAACTCGTGACCCTGTTCTCCAGAGTCCAGACACGGGTGGATCCGATTGGCCATCAGGCCCAAACAATCCACTGTGATCCAACCAGGCATTCGCTCTAGGTAAACAATCTCCAAACACATTCCACAAGAGAAAAACAAGGAGCAGAAATAGAAATTGTTTTCTCTTTCACTTCTCTCTGTGCACCTTTATAAAAATCCTGAGAGAGAGAGAAATGTGCTTGCCACAATCTCCTTTCCATATACAAAAGTCCCAGCTTAGTCATCCTTCACACAGAGCCTTTCTCTACCTTTGATCATCTTTGTTGCCAACCTCTAAACCTTTTCCAGGCTGCCTTGTAAATTTCTTGTGATGGAGGGATCAGGACCTTCTAAGTTCATTAGAGCAGACAAGTTCACACCCAGCATCCCAAATTTGTTGCAGTGCTACTTACTCAGGATCAAAATGCCTGTCAGCACTGTGATAAGCGAGCACGGTGATAAGCAGGCTGCAGGCAGCAGTTGAAGAGCCTCAGCAGTGTTACTGAAACTGAAGCAACAGGAGCAGACTCAGTCAGGTCTTCGCATCTCATCCTCTTCCACTGCAAGTTGCACATATGAGAGGTGGGAAGACCCAGCTCAGGGTGACAGAGCTATTGCAGGTGCAGGAACTGCAGTGCAGGACCAACAGGGAGACATACACGTGGAGCATGGAACCTCCTGAAACACAGAGCAGGTGTGAGCGGCTCTTGCTGCCTTCACCGCCTTTCTCCCAGATCCCTTTGGTGCCTTAGCCATAACATCAGGACACTGGAGAAGGGGCTGATTTTCCCACCTCTTCAGTCAAAAGGCAACCCTCACTTGGCAAGCAGAAGAAGTGAAAACACGAAGAACCATTCCCTCGGGTCCCTGCCTTTACATGTTCATGCAGAGAAGGCAGTTGTCCCCAGCAGGTTTCATCATCTAACACTGGAAGTAAATGTGTTTTGCAAATAGTCAACATGCAGAGGTTGTGGGAGGGCCATTCATGAGAACTTTCCTTTGATTTAATGGCAGTCATGACTATGGGAGGTCTGACGGATGATGTGTAGGTCCAGGGCCTTCCCAGTAATCTGCAGTCCCTGCACATGAGACAGGGTTGGTCTTTGTCTTCCTGCCTGCAGGCTGGTCGCTGAAGAAGTGGGAGAGCAGGCTGTCCTCAAGTTAAAAAGAGGGCAGCTTTAACTGAGACATCCTCAGAAGCTCTGTTCAAAGCCATGTGGGTTGAAGCAATACAAAAGCTCTAAATAAAAGCTTTGAGAGAAGCACTCTGGGAGGCTTTGCTTTTGGTGCACCTCACTGATATGATTACTTTGTGAATAATTTTTTAAGCATTGAACCCTTGCTTATGGGTGTCTTGATCCCAAGGCTTAAGGGGCCTTGCAGATGGCCTCTTGCTGCTTACCACAAATGTTTTATTACTAGCTCAACCAAAATCTCCTTTGAAAGAAAGAAAAAAAACCAGTGTTTGCTTTGCTTCCAGATAGACAACCTTAAAAACACAAAAACAAACAAAAAATAGGTATGAAGAGGAAAGAAAGCAGAAGGTGGAAAGGTGGGGAAAAAATGAAGGACAGGAAAGGCAATGGAGGGGAAGAGGAAGGGGGAGAGGAAGGGGGAGGGGAAGGGGGAGGGGAAAAAAGAAAATAAGAAAGAAAATAAAGAAAAAAAGAAAAAAGAAAAAAAGAAAAAGAAAAGAAAGAAAGAGATGAGATGAGAAAAGAGAAAAGAAAAAAAAGAAAAGAAAAGAAAAGAAAAGAAAAGAAAAGAAAAGAAAAGAAAAGAAAAGAAAAGAAAAGAAAAGAAAAGAAAAGAAAAGAAAAGAAGAAAAGAAAAGAAAAGAAAAGAGAAAAGAAAAGAAAAGAAAAGAGAAGAAAAGAAAAGAAAAGAAAAGAAAAGAAAAAAAAGAAAAGAAAAGAAAAGAAAAGAAAAGAAAAGAAAAGAAAAGAAAAGAAAAGAAAAGAAAAGAAAAGAAGAAAAGAAAAGAAAAGAAAAGAAAAGAAAAGAAAAGAAAAGAAAAGAAAAGACAAAAGAAAAAAGAGAAAAAGAAAAGAAAAGAAAAGAAAAGAAAAGAAAAGAAAAGAAAAGAAAAGAAAAGAAAAGAAAAGAAAAGAAAAGAAAAGAAAAGAAAAGAAAAGAAAAGAAAAGAAAAGAAAAGGGAGAGGGAGAGGGAGAGGGAGAGGGAGAGGGAGAGGGAGAGGGAGAGGGAGAGGGAGAGGAGAGGAGAGGAGAGGAGAGGAGAGGAGAGGAGAGGAGAGGAGAGGAGAGGAACTGGTTTCTCAAGAGTCAAGTGATTATTTATCAAAAACTGCTAACACCCTATTTGCTCCTGGAGTAATGGTCACAATGTTGGGGCGAAGAAAACAAGACTGATGATCCACTTCAATAAAGGTAACGGATTCTGGTTTGCATTGGCTGAGAATCCATTTTCATTTGTGTTATTGTCTTTTCCTAAAGATAATACAAACCTTTTCATACAATATCAGACCTGATTAAAAGTTATATACAGCATTACTCCAAGGTTAGAAAAACATATTTTGAAAGCACAGTGTTGTTGTTATTATTATTATTAGCTATTATAAAATACTAGCAAAGCAAAATATTTTTTGTCTTCAGAAAAATGTTGAATTCCCAGTAGGGTGGGATGCAACTGACATTCCTAGTGGTTTTCTGTCTTATTTGGAGTACCATGTGGTTAACAGCTAAAGGGCAGAAATGCTTGCTACTGCAGCATTGCAGTCACCTCGATAAAATGCGTGGCCTAGAGCATTTTGTAATTCAGCCAGAGCAGAAATGCAAAGGCAAAGAACAGTAGGAAGAAGAGATAATTTACTTTAGATTATTGCTATTGGTGTGATGTCACTGTTACTTTTTAATCTCAATTTGTACCAAAGCCTTTGCACAATATTGGTAACAGTGCAGTATTAAATATGGCAAGGCAGCAGCACCATGAAGAACTAAAATAATGGATTTACTTTAACTCCTATGGTATCACATTTCTGCAATAAAAACATCTTTTTACTGCTCCAAACCCAGGAAGACTTTATTTTTGATCTTTAAGGAAAACTACAGTGATAAGCGAGCGCCTGTACGAGGAAGGGAAAATAGAGCTGATTCCATAAAGCTTTCACCCTTTTCATCACACACTTGTGCTACCTCTTCCCTCAGAGCTCAGTGGGCTGCCAAGAGCCTTGAAATCTCAGAGCCTGGGTCCAGGAGGACCAATGGCTCACAAGGAAACAAGTGGGAAAGGAAGCTACAGTGATTATTGCTTGAGTTAAGAAGGACACAACCATAGGCTTTCCAGCAGGTCTTTTTTCTGTTTCACATCTTGGAGGCAATCCTGAAGCAAACACAATGCCAGAGATTCATGAAGTGCATGAAGTCCAGTAACTTGATCTTCTCCAGTAATGTGATTTGACTCTTTTTTAATGAGGAGATTTCATACCTTCACCCCACCCTGCAAAGGTATGAATGACAGCCTATTTCAAGGTCTCAACTTCTAGCAACCTTTATCAAATGTAATGCAGCTGTAGACTTGATGCCAAGGCCACACATTAGTCTGTGCGAATAAACCCCATGTATCTGACATCTCCAAATTGCTACACAAAGAAACCTTCCCATACTGCAAATTTTGTGGCTTCTATTACACTGGTGAAACTATGGTAGTCATAATCAACTGCCAATTTTTGCCTGTATGCTTTTCCTATATTGAGAAAAATGCATAGTAATCCATAAGACTTTGGTTTAATCAGTGTAAATCACAAACAAGTGAGGCATTTTTTTCTGCTCAAGTAACATGAGACTCTAGCGGGTTTTCCCCCCCTTTTTTATATGCATTGTCAGTATTCAGTAAACCAACTCACAGTATGAAGAATCTAAAGCATCTCCTCTAGGCAACTCAGCATCTTCATCTTTAAAAAGTTTTGGCAAGACATTGAGGCCTCTTCTGGTTTTGTTAAAGTCTATGCTAAATTAGCTTTTAACCTCAAATGGAAGTAGAAATTTATCTTTAGTATAAAATTCCATGAAATTTGGAGAAGACTAAATAATGGAGAAACAGTATGATCACTAAGAAAACAAAGAGAATTACTAGAGTTTTGCTTTTTTCTTTCTTTCTTTTTTTAATTACAAGTCCATTAAGCGAACAAAGTTAAATCTTTCATACCGGGACCGAAGTAAAGTTAGGCAATAAATCACATTATATTTTTATCATCTGATACATCAGATGATAAATGCTGACTATCACCATGTTTACAGATCATTTCCCTATTTGAACACAGAAAGGCTAAATACACAACTGATCCTGACTCATGCCCTACAAGGCTAGATGTTCAAGATGGATGGAGAAACATAATGACCTCAGTGCCACAATGACTGAAACAACCTTTTCCTTTCTCAGTGTTGGGCCTGTAAAAAACAACTAATTGATGTCATCTGTTGCTTAAAGAGAGCTTGGCAACTGTACAGCTCCATGCAGTTTGAAAAGTAAGCACCACCATTAACAATTTCACTGGAGGGAAATGGAGGCAAAGACAGCAAGTGTCTGGTCCTAAATCACCCAGCATGTCAGTGTCAAGTGCACAATCAGGGACATGTAACGACCCCCCAAGGCCTGCGCCAGCCTAGGAAGAGCCTAATGCTGCTCTTCCAGGAACCTCCTTTCCACACAAGCCAGCTGGCTGAGAGAACAAAGCATCAGAGCTGCAAATAATAAACAAACTAGGAGGGATGGGACCAAGTTCCCAATGGCAAATACCTCCAAGATTTTAACTGCTGTCAGCAAAACATATATCCCAACACAGGCATTACTGTCAGCAATAACGTAATACCATTGTCTCTGGCTGTCTTTAGTGCAAAGGGTGTATAGAGGAAATCAAATGTTGGGTGCTAATAGTTAGCTTTGTCATGCCTGACTCCCCTCACCCACATTGCTCAGTGTTACCTCTCCAACCTTCTCTTGCTGCTCCCTGGAGAGTCATAACTCATGTGGCAGAAAGAGTGGAGAGAGAGGAAAAGCTCAGGTCCTGTCATGTTTTTACCCACAATTTGAGAGCCACAGCATTGAAATCACTGTTACTCGTGTGCTACCAAGATGTAATTTAACAGAGTATAGTTGGGAGAGCTGAAAATAAAAGCTTAACTTCATCCAATCTCTCTAGATTACCATTGCAATTTTTTTTTCTGTCCTGAAAGTGTTCAATAAGAAATTTTAATTCTTACCTGAAAAGTAATAGCTCAACCCTGTAGTTATCAAGGTCCTTCCTTGGTTTATGAGGGATACTGTTACTTCTGGAGTTTTGCTTATTGGTTGGGGTTTTTCCCAAGCAGTGGTCATAGTGCCTGAGCCCTGCTAGAATACTTTCTCTGACTTCTTACCAGGCAGCAGTGTTATCAGGCTGTACCATCCTTATACAAAGTGCATTAATGATGAGTCCAACAATTGAATGTAAAACCCTTATTGCTAAAATTGTGGCTACAGAGAAGTAGGGATCAGACCTTCTATTTATGAATTTTTTACTTTATTTGATGCACAAGAATTGATGCATGGGACGTATATAGATTTGAAGTAGGTTAAGAACAATAATTCAGTTCCCCCTCCTTCCAACAAGTGATCTAATTTGCATTTCTTTTCTGCTTTAATGGGAAAACAAGCAATACAAATGGGAAAGTAGATCAACAAATGCTGACTCCACATGGAAAGACTAACCTGCATTCTCTACCCAAGGGCCAGGGAAAGCTTCACATCCTGGAAGCTGAGACAAATGCAAAATACCAAAGGTTTAGCTCCATTTGTAGCCAAGTAATGCCACCTTTCCTGAGCCAGGACATCTCTGGTTCAGGATCATTCCTCACCAGATTGAATAAAAGAGAGAAGTCAGACTCTCAGAAAAGTTTCATAATCCATGTTCACTTCTGGGGTAAAATCAGTGCCTAACATTGTCTCAGTTGGCTTGAGATAATGCTTTTTGAAGTCAGTGGAAAGATTCATGCTGACCTTAGTGCTCCTTGGGCTGCTATTGCTGTTGGTGCATAATCACACACCAATTTGGCCATAGCTGTTGCCAGGGAAGTGGGATGCAGTATTTTGCATAATTTTCTGGTTTAGACTGCACCCCACACAGAACATATTGGAATAGTTAGCTAATGTTTATTGGGGTGAATCACATCAGCTGGTGCTGCTTTGGAAAGAACAGGCAAAAATGTAAACCAGTTCTTCTATTACACAAGTGTCCCATAGCAAAGTGGAGCCCACTGAGACATGAAAGTCAGGCACGTCATAAAGGGCAGGTATAACTTTGCATCAGTCATCTGCACCTCCTTATTTTCTTCTCCTTGCTAACTAGGCCAAGTCACCAGAAGGATGGATTTCCAGCATCCCTTCACATATCACTTTACCACAACCATGCTCAAACTTACCAGTATTCTGCATGAAAAAAAAAATGTGACCAGCCACCCAACCAACCATATATCTTGACCCACCAAATATCAGACAAACCTGACAAAGCCTTGTACAAGTGGCACCTTTCCTGTTGTGTGCATTGTATTGTCCATTCCATTCATTATCCAGTGGTACTTAGGTCTTATAAAAAGCCTGTTTCTACCTCCATCACTACAGACTAATAACTTCCTTGAGCAAACAGGTCTGTGGTAACAAAAGACTCTGCAGGATTGCACACCTACATAATTATTTGTATGTTAAAACCCTTCCAACCCACTGATATGTTCAGAAATTATGTCACCTGAATTAATGTCTTCACATTAAAGCAGTGGTGACATGAGAGCAAATTCAGGCCTCTGACTCTTTTAAAGTATCTATGATACTTTACATCTCTGCAGTGCAACTCAAATGAAGAGTTAGAATCCATAGGAACAATTAAGCAATTTTCATGAAACTATTTCCTCCTTTAGGTCCCTGAAAAGCATTGTATATATCATTACTGGAGTTGTTCAGCTAAGGATAGCACAAATGTTAGGGGAAAGTATTCAGAAAGTGTATTCAGAAAGTGTATTCAAGACATAGATTTCAGCTAGCTGTCTCCTGAAGAAACAAAAAGCCCGTCTGTTGCAACATAAGCAAAAATGAGGAACAGGCCTGAGGTTCTACAGGAAGAAAAGCAGCCTGGAAGAGAAAGGGGGAGTACGAGACTTGCCTGCTAGCGATAACAGTTTTAAAGGACGTACAGCGTTAGATCTTCTGAGGACCCCCTGGCCCCTTTATTTTATTACTAGTCGTGTCTTGAAACAGCCATTTATAGAAGAGATCCACTCTGCTCATTGTCAATTACTAACATATGTCCCACACTTGGCAAACAAGACAACTCGGGAATGACATTTTGTGAATAATCAACAACATCACCCAAAAGTGGCTGTGTCTTTGCTTTGGGCTTAATAAAATATTTTTTCCCCAAACAAGATAGCTTTCTCACAATGGTGACAAATGGAACATATTAAGCTTTAATGATGGCTGAAAACACTGTGCACTGAAGAGGCAGGGATGGGGCTGTGAGAGCTCGTCTTGGACCTTAGGACAAACAACTGCGAGTGTACCAGCCACAGCTGCTGCTCTGCACAAAGGGGCCTCTGGGCATTGCTATGGCCCAAACAAATAATGCACTAAAATGGCAAGCTTTGGCAAACTGACTGTGGGACTTTCCAGAGGTCTGGGATTCAATCATAAAACACTACACAGGATGTAATCTTCACAGCAAGCAGCAAAAGCTATGGACAGAAAGGGTAAGACAGGACATAGAAACTGCCAGCTTGTTGCAGAAATATGTGTGGCTTACTAAGGAACCCCAAACATACAGACAGCTGTCACATACATGCATGCAAACAGTGAATACAGGAATAATGATGAACAATTTACCTGAAGTGCTAAGGATTATGCTTGGGCTTCACCTCATTTAACTTTCAGCTTCCAATTTTTTTTTTTTTTTTTTTTTTTTTTTTTTTTTTTTTTTTGTAGTCCACATTCATTGTTCAGGCTATCTTTAGCAAAACTCCTAGAGAGCAGCTCAGCTTCCACAGTTCAGACTGCCTGCCTCTTTCCAGGGACTCTAACAAAACTCAGAAGAATATCTTTGGGTGCTGTTTCATAGTTTATGTGTCTGGAAAAAGACAAGTCTCTTTTATCCTTCCCTCCTTTCATACTCTTCCATCCTTTCAGGGAATCTCCCAGTGCTGCCGCATCCTCCTTTGGGGCATCTCCATCTTCATCAGATGCTTCCCTGAGCCATTTTTGCTGTGTTAGTCCTCTGCCAAATTTGGAATTAAATCATGTAAAGTAGTGTTCCATAAGCCCACACATGGTAAGCAGCAGGAGCTTACAGTCAGGAGACAGCAAGGGCAATATGAAGATGATGAGATGGGGCAGCAGAAGGGACTCTTCTCCAGTGGTGTGACACCAAACTGACTCACTGCCTCCCATGGGACTGCAGCCCCAGAAAGGCCACCTGTCTCCAAGACAGTGAATGGTGGGAGACAGGAATCCCAGTATCCGGTAGGGAAAGACTGATAATCAAAATGAAGTTGGGACACTTCTGTTCTCTGTTCAGTTCTATAGTCATTATAAAATGAACTCTTGCCATGAATGTATTGCTATATGAGGCCCCAGGTCCCTCAGCAGCCACCTCTATGGAGAGCAGCAGACACTCAGCAGCAACGCTACACATCATGAGGAAAGCCTTGCCCCCATCGTCATGTGTACAGAGCCCTTTTCTGGCTTTTCACAAGCCAACTCATTCTCTCTCATATCCTTCTTATTGCTTTTGAGACACTTCATGTAGCCTGATTTTCATCTCAGGTGTACATTAGCAATCCTTTCCCTGAGATGAGAGCTGACCAATGAGTCCACATTCAGTGTGAGGGATGTCATGAGGAATGGCTGAGCAGGTCCCAGCACTGAACCAGTAACTTATTATGGTTGAAAAAAAAAACAGTCTTCACTCTCAAAAACTAATTAATTACCATATTGCATCCTGAGATTAAGGAAGCACTTGAGGCACATAACATCTCTCCTGATAGGGATGGGAATACCTAGAGCCAGTGAGCCTTGCTTATGTAGAGCAAGGTGAAAATCCCAAGCACCAGCACAGGCTGGGGGCCTGTTAACGTACTGGAGAAAGACCTGGGAGTCTTGGTGGGTGACCAGTTGACCATGAGCTGGCAATGCCCTTACAGTCGGGAGGGACAGTAGCATCCTGGGATGCATTGAGAAGAGTGTGGCCAAAGGTCAGGGGAGATGATCCTGCTCCTCTATTCAGCACTAGTGAGGCCGCATCTGCAGGGCTGTGTCCAGTTTTGGGCTCCTCAGTACAAGAGAGACATGGAGCTACTGCAGAGGGTTCAGTGGAGGGCTACAAAGATTATTAGGAGTCTGAAGCATCTCTCTTATGAGGAGAGGCTGAGGGAGCTGGGCCTGTTCAGTCCGGAGAACAGGAGACTGAGGGGGGATCTCATTAATGGAGGTAAATATCTCAAAGCCAGGTGCCAAGAACATGATGCCAGACTCTTTTCAGTGGTGGTCAGCAACAGGACAAGGAGCAGTGGCCATAAACTGAAACACAAGAAGTTCCACCTCAACATGAGGAAGAACTTTTTTACCTTGAGCGTGGCAGAGTGCTGGAACAGGCTGCCCAGGGAAGTAATGGAATCTCCCTCTCTGGAGGCATTCAAAACCCACCCAAAGAATTCCTGTGAACCTGCTCCAGGTGACCCTGCCTTGGCAAGGGAGTTGGACTAGGTGATCTCCAGGGGACCCTTCCAACCCTAAAAATTTCGTGATTGAGACCTGCCACAGGCTGGATATTGTGGTTGCTGAATAGCCAGGCTGGTTTTAAAACTTACCTCAGGAAGATTCACTATTAACTCAATCCACTACAAAGGGCAGAGAGATGATCTGTAGGTCACTTCTAGGGCATAATGAGTTTTGTCTGGTTGTGATTTGTTGTTGCTTTGGGTTTTTGTTGTTTGTTTTTTCTTCACTCTTAAAAACTATCACTTTCATCAGAAATGCCTACTAGCTCTTCAGTGCATATGCACTGTGCAGTGCAATATGCATCATCCACATTTACCTCTCCTTTATTTTCAATCAATTCCTAAACCCTGAGAAAATCTAGCAGTCTTAAAAGCTTAGATCTGACAAAAGATGAAATGTCATTTAGCACCATGCCACACACACACTTATGTATGTATCAATATCACCCTAATGCAGTGCAAGCTCACAGTGTTTTTGTTGTGCTTTAATTCTCCCGAAATGATTTTCAAAGAGAAAAAGTACATTCCCCTGAAAAGCTCTCCCTAACCTCAATTCCCACACATTTAAGTAAAAATAACATTCCCTCTTTAAAGCTTCTCAGATCAGGGCTCCATTTAATATAAAATTAGGGTCTTCCACTGTTGCTGATGTGAACGCTGCCAACAGCTTAAAAGGTTTTGCTCTGGTGGGAAGAAGATGGGCCATGATTGAAGGACTATGATTGCAGCACTGCTGTCATCTACTTAACTGAAGTATGTTGAGATAATTTCTCCCAACCATCCCCTTTAAATCATTCACTTTCCTATTTCATCAAGATTCTTAACAGCTCCAAATCAGAGAGATCCCTGTAGACATCCAATTTATTCTGCACTGTTTTCAGCTGTTTTCTCTCAATTTCCTGCTCTGTGCCTCCTTTTTTGAGCTTTTACTTCTCCTGTCTGGAAGTTTGCTGTTTCTATCACTGCTGTAGGTATAGCTCTTCACATTCAGACCTATCCTCTTCATTATACAACATAAAAATTGCACGTAAACTGCAAAAAAACAAAAAAACCCAACAGAGGACTGGAAAACCTGGTGCTGTTAATGGCATCAAAGGGCTTTGAGAACAAAGCTCAAAGGATAGTCCCTAATAATTCACCTGTGAGCATTTTTCTAAATTCTTATACACTCTAGTGTGAAATGACTGTATTTTATTGTGTTACACTTAACACTTAGACTCTGGCCTTTGGTATTAATGGGAATGTCCTTCAACTAGAGCTGCTTTTTGTTCCTTTTCTTTGATTCATTAGTTGTTTACTGCAGGCTATTAACAATCCTAGGACTAGCTTTAATCCACATCCAGAGCCTTTAAATATAATACGTCATCAACAGGTAATTGTTCACTTTGAAGTCTTTCCTTCTTTCTTCCTTAGCTGTTTGAGGTGATATCTGAGGCTTTAAAGTCTGGTAACAGAGTACTTCTATCAAAGCACTAAAATTAGTAATGCAAATGTCAAGAAGTTAATTTGCATACTTTAAATATAAGGATCACCTATCTTTACTTTTTCTCTCCTTTTGTTCTTGCCTTTTCTTTCTTTCTTTCTTTCTTTTGTTTTTACTTTCTTTTTTCTAGATGGAGTTCTCCAAACTCCAGCTAGATGTTTGGAAAGTTTTTGATGCTTTTGCAACAGTGGTAGTTTGAGAGTTTAGAATTGGGTAGCTGTGCTATATATGACTGACACTATAAATTCACTAGAATTATCATCTCTTTTCATTATGCTTGGTAGAGTTTTATTTCAGTACTCATTCTAGTAATCCGCTCAGAAATCCAGATCTATAATTCTGGGTAAGACCCTCTGAACATACACTGGCATAAGCACAAGTTTGTGGTGCTGTGCTGATTTCAGAGGTCTTGGACTCAGGTTCTGTGGCTTCATTTCAGGCAGGTCATTAAGACCCTGATTAAATGTTTCTATGCTTAAGGCTTTCCTAAGTGCTGTCTGATACTGTTACATGTTTCCCTGAACTAGGACCTTTGTGCAAACTTGCAGAAACTCCAGGGCCACTCTCAGATACACTGAGAAAGACACAAATAACACATATAGGACAACCTGACTCTACAGAACCACAGAAGGTCAGTCTGGGATCTCTCTAGGAGAATGTTCATTCATTTGAAGGACTTCTAGGACCTTAAAATTGAAATACATAGTATCAGGGTGAACAGCTGAGATAATTTTTCTTTTACTTACAGTATTCTGTTTTAATCTGTCATGCAGCATTTTATAAATTTGGTCTGTACACACCCTTGGAAATAACTTCTGAGAAAGAGCTGGCCCATCAATGCAAGACAGTTGTATTTCTTGAGATATAGGGTGCAACATGTTCTGATTATTCATATATCTCTCATTATGGTTTTTGGGGTGCTCTGACATGTGGCTTCTAGCAGAGGTGTCACCAGGCATGTGGATTATTATTATTATTATTATTATTATTATTATTATTATTATTATTTTGCTCTTTTGCTCTTTTGCCTTTATTTCTGTTCACAGGCAGCAGTAATCACACACAGCACATGTAATAGGCAGAGTGCTGCTCTCCCAGCTCCCAGTTAGCAGTAGAAAGAGTGGGGTGACTGAGGCAGTCAGCACATGTACCCATCTGCTTTGATCATGACAACACTCCTGGAAAGCACTGAAACTGAATAGCATCTACTTCCCTGCAGATGAAGGAGCTAAGAGTCAAGTTTCAGCCTCATTTCACTGAGGCCTTCATTGTTAAGATGGTAAGTAAATTATGGAAGGAATGTCAAGCCACTGACACCATCACTGTCTTGCTCACCACAAGAGGAATAATCAATCCAGCACATGAATTTGGAGTAGTGGGGTACTCTGTGCAGCCCCAACTGCAGGAAGGCAAGTGTGAGCACGCTTTGTCTTCCCTGGTAAGTAATCTGCAGTATCATGAGAGAAAGTGCACACACACTGAAAAGTTAAAATTATGAAAATTATGTGAACAATATCCTTGCTTTTGGGGAAGATCTAAAAGCTTCTCAAAGGGAAAGTAACAGTTAAAAAGGCTTTATCTTTGCAAGCATTATAAAAAAGGTCATAAGCTGTATACACTACAAAGGCACTGCCTTCACCCCTCCATCTCTGTGATTTCTTTAGATTGAAGAAACCTGTTGGCTTGAGTTCTAAAACCCTAGATAAAAGCTTTGATTTGTTAATTAAATTTTTACTGCTATCTGCATTTGATATCTCAGTCAAATTGTATCCGCTTGCAACAACAGAAAAAGTCACATCAAAGGAGAGCTCCACCTCCATGACCTGTAATTACAGAATTTACTGCAGTGTGACACTGGCTGCAAGATGCACCTGCCAGGCAGACCCAGCTTACTATCTGCACCTAAAACAAAGCCATTTCATTCAGCTGGGGTGAGCCAACACATGCTGAACAAAAGGGCTATGTTTTGTCAGGAGCCGGTCTAGCATATTGCTTGTCCTGAGACAGACGGGAGCTTCTGAAAACAAGGGGGTTTTTTCTGTGTTATCACACTAAATCGGGGATAAGGATGAGCTCTCACAAAGAAAGGCAGTAGTAGGAAAAAAAGGAAAATAAATTGGAATGGGAAGATAAAGGGAATTAAAAAGCAAGGGAAGAAAAAGGAAAGAAAATTAAAATCCATCTTTGTGGTTGAAACAAAACAAAAAAAGGAAAAAGTTACTCATAAACAAAACACAGACAAAATATTAGGAAACACAGAGAAAGACTAGCAGAGAGAAAATAGAGAGGAAAACAAACTAGATATTATGCATACATACTAACACATTCACTGGAGTCAAACTTCAGAATGCAGTGTTCTCCCCCTTAAACACCCACACAGGTATTGCAGAAATCCCCAATTTGTGTCAATGCATTCTTTGGCCCTCAGTTGTTTTGCACTATATTTTCAAACAAGCAGAAATGTAATATGGCAAAGACTCACAAGATAGTATTTATTAAGTTTGGGAGTCTCCCTGTGAGCCTCAGAAATTACTGTTAATATTTACATTTGGAAAACAAAACACAAAGAAGGAAAATAAGTAAGGCATTGAATAGACTTGCTGGGTAGGAATTTTTCCTGGAATGATTAATATGCATAAAATATCCATATTACAGAACAGGCATTTTCAGCAGGAGAATAATAATTTTGTTGAAAAAAATTTCTGTTGGGAAAACCAATATGAAAAATCCATGTCTATCCACCCAGAAGAAAATTGCTACTACTGCTTCAGTCATGCAGGGATTTCCAGGGTGGCCATCAAAAAAATAGTTCTCAGTTTGGTTCTTTCCGATGGATTAATGTCCAAGACAACCCTTCCTGAAAAAATAAATGAATAATTTAAAAAATAATTCCTCACACATGATGCTAATTTCAATTAGGTTTTTTTTTCCAGAGGTTCTTGTTTTCTGACCAGAATTCTTTCTGTTTTTTTTTTTTTTTTTTCTAATAAGAGAAATGGATAAACTAAAATTGCTCTCTTTGACTTACTTCAGCATGCACCTGGCCTCACTGTAACAGGCAAAAGTTTCCTACTGACTTCAGTGGGCCTATGATTTTTCACCTTGCATCCCTTTGGCCTCAGCGAGTACTGACTAAACAATGTTGCTGAAAAGCATGGGGTGAGATGTGCGGTGGGATAAAGGGTCTGTAGACATCAAAGGTTTTCTCTGTTTTCATTGGAACTTCAAAATGCTGTTGAAATATTTACTAAACCAAACTGATGTGATGTCTCTGAAAGCTTGGATGAAAAGCACCCACTATGGCAAGCTAGGATTTTAAGCCTGGAGTACTGCCAGAGCATTCCTTCCAACAGCCATGCCCCAAAATTTGGCATCACCCTTTTGTCCAATAGTCTGTCCCTCTGTTGTGCTATCAGAGCCATTTTCAGCAGTTTTCCTCTGATGCAGTGTGGCTTTCCTCTGCTGAGAATAGCAGGAATGCAGTCCCAGCTGAGGACAGGACCTGCTCAAATCCCACCATCATCCTCAAACTTTTCAGACGCTGTTTCAGAAATTACAGCCCTCCAAGCCTGGGCTGTAGTCGCTCCCTGGGTTTCATCACCACCTAGCAAAACAAGGAATAACCTGGGAAGACTCTCAGGGATAACAGGGCACATGACAGGCTGTTGGATCTCTCAGCATCCCAAAACAGGTCAGGGCTAAGTCAGAGTTAAAAACTCCCCACCCCTGTTAAATGACTGGTGTTATTTCTGGTATTGCTCCATATCATAATTTAATCTCAGGAAGACCAGGAGGCAGGCTACAGTCACAAGTCAAGTCTTCACAGCTCCAGCCTGACAGCATTAAAGTTCTTCCTGACTACATGACATCCAACTTCTCTCAGCCTGGAGAAAAGCTGCCTCAAGAGCTATTTCCCCCTCCTGAGAACAGAAAAGGTTTCTGGAAAGGATAGGGCAGCAGGCAGCTTTTAGAATCTGCTGGTTGTCTGTGTTCCCAGCTGGTCCCCTTAGGTGGAAAAAGAGGTCAGCTTAATCCCTGTTCCCTTTCCCTCTGCTTCTTCCCTCCTTCCAACCCAGTCCTTTGGGCCTGAAGATGAAGGCGATTTTGGCTTTTGCTGGAAGAAGGCCAAAACTCACTATTTTCAGAAGGTGACTATGAAACTCAGAACAAACCCCCCAGGGTACAAAATTAACGTGAGACCAAAAGCAGAGGATTACAACAGCCCACAGCATATGGCTCTTCTGTCCAAAATCCTCATGTTACACCAAATTTGCCGGCAGTAAGCAGCATGATACCCTGCTGCTGTGAATTCTGGCTGTCAGCAGCCTTCACACCCTGGCTGAGGGAGCCTCAGAGTTGGGAGGACTGACACTGCCTGGGTCCTGAGAACTTCCCCAGAGCAGAAGGAGCTGCACATGAGTGAGAACTGACCTGGTATTCAAGCTGCTGATTCACCATGGCAATGAAGGCTGAGAGGCTGCTGCCCTGTCAGACATGCAGGGAGCTGGATTTTGGGGGATGAAGGCAGGATAAGATGCTTGCCAGGGAGGAAGGGGGATAGAGTGGACCCACAGGAGGACAGCAGAAATCTAGCTGTGGAATGGGCAGGTGTGAGATTAGAGAAGTGGTGAAGCTGTCATGGTATTTTGCTTTCAGGTAAAGCTAGAAGCACTCATGACACGTCTTGCAGAAATAAATACAAATTTGCTTTAGCTGGATTCAGTCTGAGGTCTTGAAGTGGATCTTGATCAGTAAATCTGAGGACTCCTGCAAAAAATTACCGAAGTACATCTGAAGTGCATAATTTTGCAAGAGTGGAAAAATATTTTTCATTTCCACAAAGACCGAAGGAGCAGAAACACAAACGTCAAGATTTCAAATATCAAGAGTAACATCAAAGGGCAGTCACTAACAGAGAGCATTTAAAGGCACTTTACCCAAACTGTGTGGAGAGTCCTGGATCACATTGTTCTGCACGGGTAAGAACTGGTCTGTAATTTCTAGAAGAGGTCAGCCCTCAGGTTTCTGGGGCTCTGTGTGAAGGTGAAACAAGAGAGACCACGTCTCTCATCTCTTTATAAACCATGTCCAAGTTTACTTTTGCTTTATGTCTGGGTCAAGCTGGTCACAACCAAGGCAAGAGCCATGGGGCAGAGCCTGAGTGCATACTGTACTGCTGCCATCCATCTGGATTTCCATATTGGACAAGCCAATCTCCTTGCACCTAGAGTAAGCCTGCACATGTGAGCAGCATCGATGGCTGAGCACCTCAAAGTGATGCTGAGATCATAGCTAAGAGAGCAGAACCAGGCAGAAACACCAGAAACTGGAGTAAAATACGTTCAGAGACAGAGAAATTCCACAGCTGCTAGTTGGACTTGGAAAAGAGCTAGATCTCTTTTGACCTCCCAAATCAAAGCAAGGGAAAAGTCACCCTAGATTACCTTCCAGGGCTGTCAAGAGTCACACTACATGTAAAAAGCTACGTGTAAAAGAAATGAAAAGCAGTGAGAGCTATTACACACTTTTAAAGTCATTCAACTTCAGTTTTGAAAATATATCAACAATCTATTTGCCTGAAAGCGGAGTGCTGTGATCCTTGTTTACCAAGTAAAACAAACACTCTATACGGCACGGGTAAATGACCCACAAATGCAAGTCTTTACAAGCCTCCTCATTACAGTGAGATCAGAGTGTGCCATGTGTGGCTATCATTTTCTCAGGGCTTTTTCTTCTCCTCTTCCTGCTTTTTGTCAAAGCTCCTGG